>NW_022436953.1:15953026-16057061 GCF_009761245.1 Sapajus apella
GCCTCCCAAAGTGCTGGGATTGCAGGCATGACCCACCACACCTGACTGATTTTTCATTTTGGATTATCCAGTTCCATTGACTCTCTCTGATGCACCTGACATCTCATAACCCACACTGAGAATAGACCCATTACCTTTCTTATCATCTTTCTATTACTGGTTACTCACTTAATGATGAACCACCTAGCAGACCCTCTCCATGTTGTCAGTTAAACAGACAGGTGCCTTGCAGGTTGTTTGCCAAGTGAATGGCTTCCAGGATAACACATGACTGTGACACTCCGAGGCCTTGGACACTTGCCCAGTGGCCGTCCTCATGGCTGCAGACAGAGCCTGCCTCGGGATAGTGCTCAGGAGCATCTGAACCCATGCATCGCTTTCCTCCTTAGGGACAGGGCACCAGAAAGTTCTTCCATCCTACTCTTCCTTATGACCAGGACCCTGAGGGAACTTGCTTTGGATTTTCACAGAAAAAGATATTTTCCTCCTACATGATTCCTCCTATCCCCTTCATTCTTTCCATTCCCTATTTCATCACCACACAGCTCTTAAGAGGATAGCTAGCGTTTAACTGGAGGCTTATCTGGGATTTCCCCCACCTTGAATTAAGAAGAAACAGAATCTTTTAAAAACAGGACCTTTTTTCCAGTTAGGCTTCCCTTCAGAAGGGGCTTCTTATCTCCAGACTCCTGCATGACCTTTGAGGAACCAGTATAAAACATCTGTCATTTAGGAATGAATGCTTATTTAACACAGAAATTATGTTTTACAAATAAGGCTATACTGCAGCAGTTTCGTAATTAAAAATGTTTAACTTGTGCTCCAGTTCTCAAAAGTGGCTTAAGCAGCCTTGAGCTAAGCTTGCTAAGTTTCAAGTGACCGCAGTTAGTAACTTTGCTTATTTGTTTTAACTGGATAATTCCTCAGTCAATTTGAGGGTTTTGATGCACAGAAATCCATTGTGTTTCCAGCTTCACGTGAGCCAAATCTAAACATGCCATAGGCCATTCCTAAGTCCTTCTGTGAAGTACATTGGACAACTTTGGGACTGTTGGATTTTTTTAACTGAAGATGATCTTTTTCAGCATTTTAAAAAATACTGTTTTCTAGTATTATAACTGAGAGAGTAGAGTTGAGAGAGATTCTAGTATGTTAAAGAAACACATTAACTGTGCCTAAGGTGTTTTTTTTTTTTTTGCCTTGAAATGCCCACTTCATCCCCAATTGATCAAAAGATGAAGGTTCCAGAGACCCTTTCTTCTGACAGACTTGATTATGTAGGGTTCCCTTCTAGAGAAGTTGTTATTTTATAAACACATGCATATGCATAATAGATTCTGCCCAACACTCTCACTTTCTGATCTGCACAGTACAGCAGAGCGTCCCATGGAGTCACAGAACAAAGAAGATCCTCACTCTGAAATCCTTTCCTGGAGCCAAATATGTCCTCAGCTTCAGAAAGAAAATCCCTAGCCTGGATTGGGCCACCCCTCTAGCCCTCTGAGGAAATTTTAGGTGTGTTCTCGAGGAAAATATTGCACTTGGGGGTACTGGGACTTGGCTTTATTTTCTAGTATGGAGTCAAGTTTTGTTCTAGATATTTACCCAAATCATTGCAGCTAATTCCCCCAATGATCCTGTGTTGTAGGTATGAGTACTCCATGTTTCACATAAAGAAATGGAAGCTCAGAAAATTTGAATAACTGGCTATAACTGTATGGTATTAAGTGGTGCAGTCAGGATTTGAACCTCTGTTCACTTGACTCCGTTGCCCTGACATTTCTATTCTGCACAAGACAGATTTTAGCTTGTAGTAGCTAATGGACAGAAAACCACTCTACCCCATTCAACATCGCAGAATTATCTTTTTCAGCCTGCAGTTAAACCCCACAAAATTTTATTCACTGGTTTATGGCATCTACCTCCCTACTCAATAACCAGGAAACAAAAGGTAATATATGTAAGAATATGAGAACGCAGTATGAAACGTCATACTGCCGTCATGCTGCTCTTCCACTACACTGGGGAGCTCAAGCTGATAAGGGCGTATTATAGAGAAAAGAATATTAATTTTTAAACCTTATTTATTTATTTTTAATGAGATACAGTTCATATAACAGAAAATTAACCATTTTAAAATGTACACATCAGTGACGTTTAGTACTCTTACAGTGTTGTACAGCCACCAACTCTATCTAGTTCTAAAACATTTTTGTCACCCCAAAAAGAAACACTGTACTCTTTAGGCAGTTGCTCCCTTTTTGTGCTCCACCTAACCCCTAGTCACCACCAATCTTCTTTCTGTCTCTATACATTCATCTATTCTGAATATTCCAAATAAGTGGAATCCTGCAATATGTGACCTTTTTTTTTTTTTTTTTTTTTGAGACGGAGTCTCACTCTGTTGCCCGGGCTGGAGTGCAGTGGTGTGATCTCGGCTCCCTGCAGCCTCCACCTCCCAGGTCCCAGTTCAAGTAATTCTCCTGCCTCAGCCTCCTGAATAGCTGGGATTACAGGCACGCACCACCATACCTGGCTATTTTTTATATTTTTAGTAGAGATGGGGTTTCACCATGTTGACCAGGCTGGTCTTGAACTCCTGACCTTGAGATCCGCCCGCCTTGGCCTCCCAAAGTGCTCGGATTACAGGCTTGAGCCACCGAGCCTGGCCTGTGACCTTTTCTGTCTGGTTTTGTTTACTCAACATAATGTTTTTGAAATCCATTCACATTACAGCATAGGTCAGTACTTCATTCCTTTTTATGGTTGGGAATATTGATTTTAAGTGAGGGTTCTAGGCCTAGCCCTGCTGTTAACTCCCGGGAAGCCTGACACAAACCTCTGGGCCTTAATTTGCTCCTCTGTAAATGTGAGGGCTGTGTACCCTATGGCATGTGAGCTCTGCAAGAAGCTCCGGAACAAAAGGTCTTCAGTTCAAATAAGGGTGAGAAACGGTGCATACTGTGTCTTGCTTGTAGTGATTCATAATGCTCCATGTACTAAAGATTTGCACTCTTTAGCCCAGCGTTGCTCAATCTGTGACCAGAGAACCCTTTTATTTCACCTATTTTTATTTACATCTTATAGAACATAATCCAGGATTCTAAGACACTGTGGTCTATGAATCACTTACTGATAAAATTCCACAATATTGTAATTATAACAATATAATTGTAATTGTAATTATAACAATATACAACTTGGCCAGCCATGGTTATGTTGATCTTTTCTCTAAGTTAGTGGCCCTCAGTTGGGGTAGTATTCTTCCCTAGGGGACATTTCGAACCTTTGTTGGGGCATTTTGGTTCTCTCAGTGATAAGGATAATAAACATCCTGGAATGTATTGCACAATCTTTTTACAACAGGCAGTCCTTGCTCTTGCTCAAACTCTCAAATGTCCTACTGGTCATTTATGTAGGTGCACACCCTATTTATAATTATCTGAACCTAGTTTTCCATATGAACACAAGGTATTTTTGTGTAGCTTGAACATATATGGAGTTTTCCAAGTATACCGTAATTCTGTAAAATCAGGGTTCATTTTGAAAGAGTTCTTTACCATGGAAGGATAGACAGGATTATGCTTTAGTAACAAATTAACCTAGAAATTCTGGTGGCTTAACACAACAAAGGTTTCTTTTTCGTGTATGCTAGAAGTTGATCAAGCATTGACAGAGGGCTCTGCGCCACTTACTCCAGGATCCAGACTCCTGGAGTCTGGGGATCATTGCCAGCCACCATGGGCAGGGTTAGACAGGATTCACATATCATCTCTTCAATATTTTGACCCAAGGCCGGGCATGTTGGCTCACGCCTGTAATCCCAGCACTGCGGAGGCCAAGGCGGGCAGATCATGAGGTCAGGGTTTTGAGATCAGCCTGGCCAACATAGTGAAACTCTGTCTCTACTAAAGATACAAAAAATTAGTCAGACATGGTGGCTCACACCTGTAATCCCAGCTACTCAGGAGCCTGAGGCAAGAGAATCGCCTGAAACTGGGAGGCGGAGGTTGCAGTGAGCCGAGATCGCTCCACTGCACTCCAACCTAAGCAACAGGGCAAGACTGCAACTCAAAAAAATTACTCAAAAGCGAGGTACATCACCTCTGACTATAGTGCCCTGGCCAGAAATAGTCACATAGTCCTACCTAACCATAAGGGATTAGGGAAGAGGAACAGGGGGAAAGTTGGATGAGTCCAATGTTCATGGTAATATGACTTGTAGTATGTGAGTTGTCCTTACAGTGCTCATGGATTTGCATATGTGTTGTCACATGCATGTGACAGTTGTATAGGCACAAGCATATACTTACGTAGTTGTATCTATTAGTATAGGAATGCCTGAGTGTTTACAAATAGAAATACTTCTTATTTTGTTGTAAGTTATTTTCCTGAATTTTTTCTTTATATTACAGGTAGGGCATTATATTGACTTCTTTTTTAAAAATAATGTGTAAAATATTTGTTATGAAAAGGTGGTCTGATGGTGACAAAAGCCACTTTTCTAGGTCTTCAGTATCATCTGGAGCACATAGTGTGTCATAGAGAATTACAAGACTTACATTAATAATAGTAAAAGAAGATGCCCTCCCATCCTTTGAATACTCCCCATGTGCCCGGCCCTGTAAGTTGTTCTCCACTTTAAGCAACACCAGAAGCCTATGAGGAAACCTAAATTCTCCATTTTACAAGAGAGAGCTGCCTTTCTCCTTCAAGTGTAATGGAAAAGTTGTGGTCCCCAGAATTTCTGCCCTCCCTGTGCTAGCGTGAAGGGACAATTGATCTTCAAACATTGAAAAGAGATAGCAGGCAAAACGCCAGGGTTTGGACAATGCAGCCAGATACCCAGGGAGCCTAAAAGGAAGCGAAAGAAGAGATTGGAGAAAAACAGTGATGAGGAAAGGGACGTTGTCCCCAGAAAGTAAAAATCCCCCACGAGGAGAAGACTAGCATTACGTAAATGTGTCACTCAGAGAGTTGCCTTACCCTGACTGTATAACTGAATTTTATTAAACGCCTCTCCTATTTCATTCTTGTTGGTGAACCTCCCAGTTCTCTGATTTTATGGGCATAAGAGCTTACACTTTGCAGTTTAATTAGCTAATTTATTTAAAAAGCATTATCAAGTTGGCTCTAGGCAAAAAAAAAAAAAAGAAAAAAAGTCAGGACTCACTCCAGAAAATACCATCCGTGAACAAAAGGGAAAAAGAGAAAAGAATCGCAGTTAACTCAGAATTATAAAACACTGGTTCTTTTAGGCTTCCTGTTTTAGTGGTGGATACAAACACCCTTCTCCCAAAGTAATAGGGCTTTCTTCCCTTTTGGTTGCAAGCGTGATATAAGCAAGGTTGGCCACTTTAAAAGTTTTGTTGCATCCTTACTTTCATTGCTCAATCTTTATTTCTCCTCAGTCTTTATTCCATGAGAAATATGCTTCAACGGCTTATGAATTTAGAATTGACTTTGTGGAACAGTGCAGTGTTTTCCTTGCCTGTGGCAAGACCACTTCAGTTCAAGGCTAAGAAACTAGACTCTTCCTACAGAGACCCTCTGGGTGACTCATCTCTTTTGAGATCCTGATTGTCCATTTTTTGGTTGGTGTTCTGGCAGCAGTGTGTGTTGCCCTGAAGGCACCCTCCTGCATGGTGTTGACTACACTATTCTCTGCTGTTTAATTCTTGTTTCGGATTGCGCCTCGAGTTTTAAGTCACTTGACAATACAGATGGTTTTTTTCTCCAAAGATTATCAATATCATACATACCATTCCTTCTCAGTGGTTTCACACACACACACACACACACACACACACACACACACACACACGAATTTTATGTTTTCTTCCTTTTGAAACTAAATGTGATCTGTCTTACCTTTCTGGGGAGTCTGCTGCTTTTTCAGATTTATGTCCCTGTGACAAGGTGATTTGGCAAGCTGTTTGTCTTAATCACTCAGCTTCTCCATTAGACAGGCTGTTTAAAAATCTTCTGTGTAATTATCTTTTTTGACTCTCACTCTTCCACATTCTTTTCTTTATTATAAACTTTCTTATGACTTTTCTATATATCTGCCATGTTCTGAAAGGCATTTAAGCCTTCTTACACTGTTTTGTCTGCTTTTCATTTAGTTTGCCATCAATTTACAATCCGTGGCCGTTGCCTCCCTCACAGTCCGAATGCATGTTTCTCTGGGGTTGAATCCTAGACTGAGTGGCCAACATTTTTTCTGTGTCTTCCTTAACTTTTAAAATAGGCAGACAGAGAAGTTAGTTAGAGGACCTAATTCTAGGAGTCTCCTGAGGACATTTGCCAGAGTTGTCACTGCCTTGTTGTTGCCTATAACTGCAAAATTCCAAAAGCAGGAACTGGAGGTGCCTTCATTCATAACATGAGCCAGGCACTGTGCTCATCTTCTCGGGAGAATATGAAAGGTAACACACGTCCTGCCTTCAAGCAGCTTTTACTCTGGAGAAGAGGATAATGCAGGCCTGTGAATCTTGTGGAGATGAGACAGCATGCTTAGGAATCTGTGGAGAAAGATCCCTTTGGAAGAGGCAGATGCAGAATTCATGGCAGCTGTAGCATTTTAGCTGAACCGTGAGCAGTCAGCAGGACTGTAAAGAGTGGAGATTGGTAGAGGTGTTCCAGACAGGGAACCACAGGGTGAAAGCTCAGAGGTGGCCAAATCTAGAATATATGCCAGAGAGGATTGGGAGAGAAGCCTGAAAGAGTGTTTAGGCCTAAACTGAATGGTTCTGAATGCTGGCTTAAGACATGGATTTTTCTTGGTGAGCATGGCCAGAGTGGTGTTTTAGGAAGATTTTAGAAAGATTAAACAATTGAGATGTATTGATGGTTATAGATAGTGAAGACAGGGAAACCAGTTAAAAGGCTTTTGCACTAGTCTGTGTGAAAGGTTACAACAGTAGTAATAAACAAGAAATAAATATGAGCGATATTTCAAAGAAAGATTTGAGAAAACCCAATGAGTGGTTCAAAATGGGAAGCAAAATAAAGGAAGATCCAAACTGAATTGGTATGTGTCAGCCCCAAGAGACCCACCTGATTTGGCCACCCTTCGCTGATGGGAAGAGGCACACAGCAAGAAGCTATGATTTTTATTTATGCCCATTGAATGTAAGGGATGGGTGCACTACCCAGCAAGTAAACAGAGATTAAAACTTGGACTAGTTTAGCAGATTAAGCATAGAAACGGAGATGATATTTAAAAATCATGAAAGTGAATGAGGATCTCAAAGGAGACTGTTTGGAGAATGTGGGAAAGAAATACAAAGTCAGAATTTGAACTCCCAATAATTATGAGTTGACATGAAGCAGCACCTGCAAGAGAGAGAGGTCTGAGAGGTGGGCTCTGAATGCTTTGCTCACAGTAGGCACTCTGCACAGGTGCATTGATGGATGAATACCTGTCGAAGTCGAGGCCGACTCTTTCGCTACAGACTTTGCCATCCCATAAAGCTTTATATATGTGCACTTCATAGACCAGGAATCTTGAGCTAATCAACTCATGTAATTGACTTTTTTCAATATCAGGGCTTTATATAAAGGTATACAATTGCAATTAATATTACTTATTGTTATTTTTACCTATTATAATTGCTCATTAATTGTCTCCTGCCATTGGATGGTGTGTTAGGGTGGGGTAGGGGGAGTGTCCCCTTTTTTCAAATCAATTATAAACTCCAAATGTACAGGGTGTATCTTTTATTCTTTGGTATATTACTACAGGGTGCAGTCAGTATAAATTAAATGCTAGAGATCAATTATTCTCTCCCAAAGTAAAGAGAAAATAAACAACCATAGCAAAACAAAACAACACAACCAACAACACTAAAAAAAAAAAAAAAAAAGAGTCATTAAGATTTATTGTCATGGATATAGATAGATCAGAGGAAACATTTCACATTTCTTATGTATCTAGCCTTTTCTTCCAGAACCTAGAGGCCTCTGTCAACTCATTCTATCTCAGAATAGCCTAAACCAGACAGATTTATTTACCTCAAATAATGACATGAAGGCCTTTTCTAATGGTTCCAATAGAAACATTAGAAATCGTTTATTTTATTTGATTTTGTTTTCTTTTTCTACAAGCAAAACAATTTGGAGACTCACGAGATTTTATAGGTGTCATTTATTTTGAAACACTTTTTACTTTTATGATGTTTATTCATTGAAGGGTGTGAACATTATGGGTTTTACTGCATGGCAATCTAATGCTATTTTTACAATATACTTTATATATAGTGTCAGTTTTTCAGTACTTCTTTTAATGTTTCCTTGTTGTGTATTCACAAAAAGTCATGATTAGAACTGCTGTATAGGGCTGGGTGTGGTGGCTCACACCTGTAGTCCCAGCACTTTGGGAGGCTGAGGTGGGTGGATGACAAGGTCAGGAGATCAAGACCATCCTGGCTAACATGGTGAAACCTCGTCTCTACTAAAAATATAAAATATCAGCCAGGCGTGGTGGCACATGCCTGTAGTCCCAGCTACTTGCGGGGCTGAGGCAGGAGAATCGCTTGAACCCAGGAGGCAGAGGTTGCAGTGAGCTGAGATCGTGCCACTGCACTCTAGCTTGGGCGACAAAACAAGACTATGTCTCAAAAAAAAAAAAAAAGAAAGAAAAGAAACTGTTATATAAAAGACTCTCTTTTTCTTTAGCATTTAACTCTTAAGTAAAAAAGAAATTAAAAAGTAAAGTAAAATTATAAATAATCGCACTTTTATTTCTGTACTATACATTACATAAAGATAGACGATATGACTGACCTAAAAGTTCTAAATAAATAAACTTAAATCAGAATGTGAAGGTTGAGTAAAATGGTAATACCAAAAAATTGCCCTGTATACAGTTGTTTTTTAGATCTGTAAAAATGGTTTACTTGACACACAATCCTTTGGAATTAATCACATATGCAAGCATGTTGTTTGTGGGGGAAACCCCTTATAGTCTCTACATATGTGAATGAAAGATGGGATTTGTTTGAATTACTCTGTAGCCTTCATTGTTAAAATCAGAATTAAGTTCTTTGTTTAGTGAAGCATTCGTAGCAATCCTTGAGATTGCTGAGCAGGGCTGGTTGTTGGCAGAGAGTTCTCAGTGTATTATGCTGTTTACCTAAGGGTTTTATTCAAGAAGCTCTCTGAACAGCTGGGCTGATTATTGAAAATGCCTCATAGTAACTTCCAGCCTAGGCTGATCGATATCGGTGCAAAGCTTTACATGGGAGGGAGCTATTTAAACATTGAGAGCCCCAGGGATAAAAGAGAATGAAAAAATAATGCTGGACAAATATGCTGAAATGTTCAAAAGAAGAGAGAAGCGTCTTGTCTTGGTGTAGAGGGGAAATTCCTAAACAAACAAACTAGAAAATTTATAAGTTTATCTTATTACACTCTAAAAATTTACTTATTTTAACTTATAACAATTCCCTAAATATTTATCTTATAACAACACCCTAAGTATCTGGTGGCAAGAGGAAGGATTAGTTAAAAGTACCAAAGACCAATTTTATTTTATTTTTTCAAATGTAACCTGTTACATAAAATTCCATGAGACATTTTTAGGTAATAATATCGGGAAATATTTAACTTTCTTGTCAAATAGATTCAGCTTCCATAGTTTAAACCTAGCACCAATGTACTTCACCCAAATGTAAGCAGAAAATTCCTATTTCTTTAATTTTTTTTTTTTTTTTAACAACAGAGATCTAGAATACAGATACTATCATTTCCTTTTGGCGTAGTCCTGCCAAAACAGGTTGGACTGTTTTTGTTTTTTTTTTTTTTTTTCATTTCTGTTTTTAAACAATTTAATAAAATAAAAACTGTACTAGAGATAGGAGATCTTATGTCCTGAAGGCATTTGGTGGAATTATGACATTGAAGCAAAAGTATCAGCATTAACAAGCCTGCTTCTTTCTACAAAATAAAAGGGAGGGAAAAACACTCAATTTATCAAAGTGGAAACCTGTATCAAGAAATCCTACATCTTGTTACATCCAAGATTTCTTACTTTTGCTCTGCTCATAAGCAACAGACAGAAAGTTCAGAAACACAAAGACAATCAATATGAAAACTGTGAAAGTCTCTTAATTAATCAACTCGCACAAACTCTCCAAATAAGAGGATTTTACAAACATTTCAATTAAAGCCTTCCCTTTTTATTATTAAACTTCGTTGACAATTAAAAATGCATCATCAGAGTCAACATGATTAGAAAAAGCAAAATATCATTTAGATACTGAGCTTTTAGACTTATAGGAGATTGATTTTCTGACGCTTATTCTTTTGATAAAACACATAGACAATTACTAGTTGGATAGTTGTTCTGTTACAGTGATGCTTTCAAATTTTCAAAATGGGTAGGTCTTTGAACGTGTTTGTATTTCTCTCCTCGTGTAGCATTGTCATTTTGACATACTCAGACCTAGAAGCTTCATGACTGACTCACTAATGAAATTTAACAATAATACATATGCAAAGAGCTACCTAATTCATTGAAATATTTAAGAACTGACATTGTGTGACTAGATGTTTTCACATTTAAGAGCTCTAGAGCAGGCTGAAAACAAGAGCATCCAGCTGTTTCCCTATGAATTGATATTGGAATATAAGAAACTTACATTAAAAAGGTATATGCAGACTATGGGAATTTTTGTAAAAAACAAAAGTCAACTTAGTCTAACAGTTCATTTTTGCTTTTAAAATAAAAGTTTATTTGAAATCTTCATTGACTCTCAGCCGCTGGTTCTAGAAACTACACATATTCCCAATATGGCTTATGCCAGTTTTCTGCTTTGAAGACTAAAAAATAGACCAGAAGACAAAATATAATTTCATGATTCTGTGCCTCACTTGTGACAGTAGAAAAGTAATTTAACTCCTTTGTGCAGCTTTTCTTCACCAGTAAATCAGGAATAATCATTGTCTTCCACCTTCTGTTGAAGACTTTGAGGAGTAATGATTCAAGGGCCATTTGGAGTTAAAATAAAAAGATGAAATTATTTTTCTTTACCCAAAGAATTAAGTTCATAGAATATGAAAATATCTCTTAAATCGTTTTTATTTTTAAATGTTCATTTAAAAATTCACCATTTTAAATCTATTTACCTTGCATTTATATTGCAAATATGCTACACAGATGCTAAAGATGTCATGTTAGGATATCTTTAATAGCAATATCAATGCCAATAAAATATTATCTACCTATGAAACATAAAATCCCACTGTTTTAAGAGTAAAACATGGATGTTTAAAAAATAAGCAGAAACTGTCCAATTTATAAGAAACAATAGCAGTCAGTTTTTGACTCTGACTAAAATCTTATTTTGCCTATAGCTTGCCTCCTCTCCCACTCCGCCTGCCCCCACCTCTCCTGGAGAATGAGCGAACTAGCTCACTTGGGGATCAGGCACTCCACAGCCTGGAGGTGGGCAAGGAGGATCTCAACAATCTGGGAAAAAACAAACAACAACAACAACAACAAAACCCAGTAGCTTCTATAGATAAATGTCTATATGGATCAGGTTGTTCTACTTTATAAGCAATTTGTGTGCCTTTATTAATTGCTGAAATGATATAGACTTATACTGTATAAAAGGGCTCCAGTGTTGATTCCCAATAGAAAAATATAGCTAAGTCATTTTAATATTGGCCTATCATTTGGTAGCTATTGAATTAGGCAGTTGTTTTCTTTAAAGTGGATCAGTATTCTTTTGTGTATAAGAGAGTAGTAGCCCTGAGGGTAGTCTGAATGCAAAATACAGGGCTCAGTCCAGAAACAGATCTCGGTGTCATTCATTGCCTGGGCTCCAGAAAGATGATGAATGCTGTGATTTAGCATCCAAATTACTCTATTTATATCTCAGTTTCTAGCCAACAATGGACCGTCAGGCATATTTGGGTTGGCTGTTTTTGTACAACTTCAAAAGAATAGTAAATATTGCCCTATTGTCTTGTGACTGTTACAGAAAAAGCAATATTTTTTTTTTCTTTCAAGGTGATCGTTCTGAGAGGGGGTGTGGCCAGAGGTAAATAGCAAAAGTCACGGATTTTCTCCTGTTGGAAAAAGCTCTATCTGAGCAAGCTTGTTGAGCTGTCAGCTGGGCACTTCAGGCTCTCTCTCTGATCACACAGTTTGAAAGCCTTTGCAACTCTCCTTCCCATCCTCCTGCAGGCCCTAGTGATCTCACATGTCCCACATTACCTCCCTTCTACCCCATCCTTCAAACACGCTAAGCTTGCTGTTGATAAAGGGAAAAGCAGAATAACCACTCTCCTTATTTTGTACGATGCAGAAAGGTTGAGGACCTTTCCCCACTCGCCAGGGCTCGAAAACGGGGGATTTGGAGGAGCTCATAGAGGCTATAGGAAATGACCAGGTGATGATGTGCATGACAGTTTGGGCTCAGGAGGGGAGATGACCTTAGCCTGGAATAGAAGTGGCAGTTCTGATAGTGTAGAGATGATCTCAGGCAGAAACTCCCAACAGCAGTTGGCAAGGGCCCCGGCATCAACTCCAAAGCCCCACTTGCAGAAGGTCACCCTTAAAAGATCTTCTTGCCGGGCGCAGCAGCTCACGCCTGTACTCTCAGCACTTTGGGAGGCGGCCAAGGTGGGCAGATTATCTGAGGTCAGGAGTTTGAGACCAGCCTGACCAACATGGTGAAACCCCATCTCTACTAAAAATACAAAATTAGCCAGGCGTGGTGGCGCATCCCTGTAATCCCAGCTACTTAGGAGGCCAAGGCAGGAGAATCGCATGAACTCGAGAAGCAGAGGTTGCAGTGAGCCAAGATCGTACCACTGCATTCCAGCCTGGGTGACAGAGCATGACTCCATTTCAAAAAAAAAAAAAAAAAAAAAACTCTATTACCTTTACCTTTAGCATCCTATCCCTTCCAGATGTTTCTTTCCCATTCCTTAATTATCCATTTTCTGTGAGAGCACTAGATTAGTCAAACTTCCAGTTTTATTTTTTATGCTGCCCAAAGTGCTTGCCTTTACAAATCCCATGTCAATCCACTGTGTAGACCACATCAAGTTTCCAGTCCACAGCCCAACTCTTGCACTTGTACTTGTCTTTGAACACAAATGGACAGCAGAAAGAGAGGAACTGGTAGCCTTTGTGAATTATGTCATTCGATCGGAAACAGGGTTCCATTGAGCTGAAATCGATCACACTGTGTTAATACAGAAAGATTCTCAACCCAAAGCACTCTTTGAGCACCAAGTTAACATGTATTGCATTTAAAAATGTAATAAATGCAGTATTCATAAACTTATATGTGTCTTGTGCCTTTTGTGTCAGCAGGGTTTCTGTAGGCCTCTATTTATATCAAATAAACTTCAAATATTCCAGAATGTAGACCGCATCTGGTTCATTTTTGAAGTGTCCCTCTAGGATCATATTAAAAATAGTAGATTGTTCCAATTTTTTTCCTAATGAGAAAAATCCATGCGTTCTGTGATTATTAATAATAATGGCTTCAAATAAATTATTGACTGGTTGCAATGGAATGTAACTTTCAAGCAGCTGAGGAGCTCCACAAAAAATGTCTGAGTTGTATTCCTCTGACCCCCATGCTCCGTCAGTTCTGTGGGTTATCAGCCAGCCCAAGCACAGTTGCTGAAGGGTCAGTAAGAAAAAGATGAGGCAGATGTGAAGGATTCATGGTTGAAAATTATAGTAACAGTTAATAAAAAATGTAAAAGGAGTTGCTGATTCTTCTGTTTTTGGTTTGTGAATTTGGGGGCTTAAAAACTTTTTGTATTCATAGCACTTAGTATATCAGCACATATCCATATATACTCATAAATATACTCTACAGGAGTGTGTGTGTGTGTGTGTGTGTGTGTGTGTGTGTGTGCCAAATAATTACCATTTATGAGGCGTCATATGGAGGGAAATGAATGAGACTGATTCCCTGCTATGGGGAAGTTTGTTACAGTCTAATGGGGAGGCGGGCATGAGCCCAGTTAGTCATTCTTTAATAGACAGGTATTGTGTGCACAGTACTAGGCACTGTGGTAGGCCAGCCGTAGGGAGAAGACCAAACCATCAAGCCTTGGGATCTGTGCCATAATAGTGGTACAAATAATGCATTGAGTCCAGGGGAGGGAAAAACGTTGCCAGCTAAGTTGATCATGAAAAACTTCTAGGCATTAGTGACACTGGAACTATATTTAAATGAATATTCCCTATGCCTAATTCTCTAAGCATGTTTTCTTGGGTTTTTGTTGTTGTTGTTTGATTTTGTTTGTTTAAACAGAGTCCTGCTTTGTATCTGTCGCCCAGGCTGGAGTGCCGTTGCATGATCTAGGCTCACTGCAACCTCTGCCTCCCAGGTTCAAGTGATTCTCGCGCCTCAGCCTCCCAAGTAGCTGGGATTGCAGGTGCCTGCCATCACACCTGGCTAATTTTTTTTAATTATTATTTTTATTTTTTTGTAGAGATGGTGTTTTACCATGTGGCCAGGGTGGTCTTGAACTCCTGGCCTCAGGTGATCTGCCAGCCTCAGCCTTCCAAAGTGCTGGGATTACAGGTGATAGCCACAGTGCTGGGCCTCTCTGAGCATGTTTTTTATTTCAATTATATTAAATTTTGAACCATGTAAGTCAGTGATCATTTATGATTATTGAATGTCTTGTGATTTCATAAGTAAATATTTAAAATTTTAGCTTTACTCAATATAATCCAAGACCTTTTACTATGACTTAAAGTATTCATAAAGCAAGGTGATTATTACTCTTGAGACCATTGTACAAAGCCCTGAAGTATGTTAGACATAGGCCAGAAACCTTTCTCCTTTGTTACATCTTGTGAGTCTGTTAGGTTAAAAAAAATTATCCTTTTTTTGCTATTTGTGTTCTTCAGTACTTGAAAAATAGAATTTTGTGTGCCTCAATCTAAAAGGAGAATCATTGAGAGAATCTCATTCTGTACTGCATAAGCTGTGAAAGACTTCGAAATTCCAGAGGAAAACAGACAAAAACTCTTTGCTTATTAGTGTACACACCTCCAGTTTCCTTAAGTTGCATAACTAGCTGAATTCGAGAAATGCTGTAAACATTGCATCACTGTTGACATTGAACATTGCATAGCTAGAAAGAAAGAGATATATGTATTTTTTTCATTTGCTATTTCAATAGTCTGAGTTGCAGTGGCAAATGAAAATACAATTGAATCTCAAGTGAATGGTCAGAAACACCGTATATTTTATGAAATATGGCAGCATAATGAATAGGAGGTAAAAAAAAAATGTCCTGGCTTTCAAGTCCTGATGGTTGTGATGTGATTGAATCATAGTGCATTCTGTTTGATGTCTCGGCTTTGCTATTCAGATGCACTGCGAAGTATGTGCATCGCCCTCTCTGCAAAGTGCACCTGGCAACCCAGCACAGATGCAGTTTGTTTTTCTTGCATCTCCAGGAAATATATATATTCAGAGTAGAATTGAAGTAGGAGTATTTTAATTCTTCTAATTGTGATAGTTTCCCCACACAGAGAAAACTATCAATCAGGTACAAAAGAAAGTGCTTAGGATTTGAAGGAATTTGACAATTTTGTTGTAGTTCCTAGCCTGGCAGGTGGTAATAATGCCTATGCCAGCACTGTCAAAATATGAAAATTAAAGTGACGATGGGTTTTAATGAAATCCATTTGACAAATATAATTAAGGTGTTTTAATATGAAGTCCTGTAATAAAGACTACCGGTGGACTCCCTGAGGTCCTGACTAATTGTGTAGATTGCTTTTAAGCTTTGAATAGTTTTATTGGATAATGAACTGTTAAGAAGTGTTAGATCTTTCTTAAGCAGAATTTGGTTTGAAAAAGAAGAGGAGAGACAGGCCTGAGGTGTGGCATTTTAAACATAATTAGAGGAGAGATTTAAGTTAACATCTTTGATCTTGCTGTCAGTTTTTGATTAGAGCTGTAAATGCTTTAATCAAGTGTAGTGTAGTCATTACATTTCTAACTGTTTTTTAAACTGCGAAATTACTGAGACATTGACATCAATTTTAACACATTCTGAAAATTTACAGCAGAATTGGGCTTCTCTACCTAGTGTTTGTATTAGAATATCAGGATTATAATGGTTTACCAACCTTAAGCAGAATGGCAAAATTATATTGTGGTAAGGAATGGTTTAGTTTCCATCATAGTCAAACATAGTAACAAAATTGTACAATTATTTGATATTTATTGTTCTTTCTAGGAATGTGTTTGCAAGTTGAACACACTCATATGAACCTATTCAATTAAAATGTATAGATGAGGAAGGAAGTAACCTCAAACTGTTCCCTCAAGTAGATTTTATGATGTTAACCGGTTTTAACTTTTCACTTTTCAAAGAGCCATTGTTTGCCTAGTAGCTCACTACAGTCATCCAACTTCATAGTTGGTTTTGTATTCCCTTGCCTAGTGCATAGTAAGCACTCAACGTGCGTTTGTGGAATGAATGCGGAATCTATTTATGATAGCCAAATATCATACATATTTGCCCAGCTTAAATTTTTCCCCAGAATTCAGTAAGATCATAAATAAGTGAAATGTAAGGAAAAGGTACACTCTCCTTCCCCTTTGCCACCTATCTTAACCCAGTTACCTGTTAAGGGGTATAAATGGGTATATATTTGGTATTTCTCACTAGTTTCAGAAAGCATCACTAAAATGATGAGGTAGACCAGTGCTGTGTGGAATTCTTCTTAGCAGAGAGCAGCATCCCTAGCATGCTACTCACAATTGCAGAAGTGCTAGGTCTATATAAAGGAACCATGCCTCAGGGCCATTCATTGAAGAAGGCAGCCACACTAACTCCATGGTCTTGAACTTTCTGCTTGTGTCTTATGCATTACATAGGATATGAAATGAGGAGTGAAGAAGCCTAGATTCTAATCCAAATTCTGCTTGATATGCCATTTAGAAAAATCACTTCTCTCTAGATGACCTAATCCAACTCCTGAGTGGAATAAATAACTTCTAAAATGCTTCCGATTCTAGAATCTGCTCATGCTCTCTCTATGTGAGGTTTTGTTTTTTTTTTTTTTACCAACTTTACCTTTTTGCCTTTCTTGCTTTTAATGATCTCCCCTTTTTACTTTTTTTGTTGCATTTCTACTTATTTCACTTGATCATTTATTAATTTATCCATCCATCCATCTAAGAAGCATGTATTATATGCCAGCTATTATATGGAAGAGAAAAAACACCAACATGCTGGGTTTGTTTGTTTTTTTTTAATTACCTTATGGCAATGTGGTGCCAGGGATGGGGAGTGGGTAGGTAGAATAGAATACTATCTTCTTATCTTCCACTTTGATTTATGTGCCATGGGGGTGATAGATGCATATTTATAAGTAGAAGGAACTGGACCAGATGCCTTTCAACATTTTTACCTGCCAATTTTGCTAGAAATACAACCTATCTTGTAGATTATCCAACTGCCTATCCTGTTGTTTTAAATGTTTATCATATTCCATTAGTTTCAGGTCAATATTACACGCATTCTGAAAAAACAAAAACAAAAACTTGGAAGTTAAAAATAATAAAACTAGGAAGCGTTGTTTCCATAGGGTCTTACCTTTGTCTTCTAAGATTGGAAAAGAAATGTGAGGCACCCAGTAGAGTATTAGACACAGTTAGATTGTCAGTAACACTCAGATTTTACATCATCTCCAAAGATATCCACATCATTGTGTGGCAGATTAGTATGAGTGTAAGAGCAAGAAGCCCAGGGTGGACATCAGGAAATGTGAATTGTGGGGGACCTGCAAGGGTGATGAGCAAATCTGTGGAGAGTACCATGTTCTTCTGTTAGTTGATACGACACCTTTGGCACATTCCTTAGTTTAGTACTTGTGCAGTGTTCTATACTTGGTCCAGATGGTGGTTCCATTCATATCATCCTACCCCATCTAAGTGTAAGCTGCTAGATGTTGGGACCATGCTTTATTCTTCTTTATTTCTTTATATACTTGCTACATAATTGACTTTCAGTAATATTTATTGGCTTAAATTCTAATCCTGCCTCTGCCCTAAAATTTGCCTCCACAGGCAAATTGTTTAACCTTTCTGGAAGAGTTCATTTTCATGAGGACTTCCAAGAAAAAATGAGTGGAGAACCCATGAGATAAATGAAAGTTACTTTAAAACTTTTCCTTTACTTCCATGGGCATGTTGTCAACTGCTTAACTCTCCAGCCCACCCCACTCTGCCCTTATCCAGATTAAATAAATATTTTCTAATGGGTTCGTGACAATTTTCATTTTTGGAATAGCCATTTAGTGCTTTGAGATTGTGAAGAAAGACCTGTAGGGTGGGGAGAGCTTGTCCAGGTGCGATCTCTTTTGAATCCATAGATATGATCAGAGTCAGTCTACTTATAAAATCATCAACACACTATTTCCCACTACACTAGGTGTTCTTTTGAAGTCTCTCATACTAAGCTCTGACCTCATTTCTCAAGATGTATCCACATTTTCTAAATGGAAAAATTTGGCAAATAGAAGGCATCCCCAACATGCAAAATGTTTTTGAATGTTGCTTTCTGTTTAACACATAAGGACATCAATAAAGTAAAATGTGATGTGGGCACTATGTTGTGTTAACTGGTGTTTTATTAAAGGTGTCAAGACGAAAAGTGTGTTTTTCCATAAATCTGTACACAGTTTATATATAGATTTGTTTATCAGTATAGAAAGGATCCCACATAGAAATATTTTGTAAAATAATTACACTTTGTTTCTGCATTTTTTAAATTTATTTTTAATTTTATTTTTATTTTTTGAGACAGGGTTTCACTCCTGTTGCCCAGGCTGGAGTGCAATGGCGCAATCTCAGCTCACTATAACATCCGCCTCCTGGGCTCAAGCGATTCTCCTGCCTTAGCCTCCCAAGTAGCAGGGACTACAAGTGCATGCCACCGCACCCAGCTAACTTTTCTATGTTTTTGTAGAGACAGAGTTTTGCCACATTAGGCAGGCTGGTCTTGAACCCCTGAGCTCAAGCAATCCGCCCACCTCAGTGTCCCAAAGTGCTGTGATTATAGGTGTGAGCCACTGCACCCAGCCTGCATTGTTTTTAAAGAGAACATTGAGATCATCTATGTGGAGATTACATATCGGTTACACATCTGGATTGATTTGGTAGCTTTTTTGAAAAAGCTAAAAAGATTTTTCACTTCTGTTGGACTGAGGGCTTAAGAGTAAAAAATTAAGAAGTTAAAAATCAGCTTAAACATTTTGCTCTCTCTCTTGCTCTCACTAAAGAAAGAAAGTTAATAGTTTGTGCCGAAGTCTACCTCCATGAAACTAGAGAATGTTTGAAACTTATCAGAAGATGCTATTTGTGATACTCAGTGGCAATCCTAGCACATGGCGTCCTCCTTTGTTACTGATGGCATCATCATCAGATTTCTGAGAACAGTTCTGGTACCAAGCTCAGTGGACCAGATTCTAAAATGAGCATCAACCATGATAAATTCATTAAATCATCTTTAGTGTTAACCAACAATGAAGTGCATGAGAATACTGTACATAGTTAAAAAAGAGGTGCGTTTTTCCTATGGTACTAGAGAACCAAGAATAATTTTGAATTTATTCTGCTTTATTCTGTCTCACTCTGTAAAGATTTGTTGTTGTTATTCTTTTGGTTGGAGGCTCACACATTCTTTCTACTCAGAAGTCTTTTTAAAATTTTTATTCTTATTCTTTCAGTATTTCAAGCCTCCAACTTCATAATACAGTTTTTAAAATATAGCATTTTTCTTTCTGACAGGAGTTCCTTAGGAGATAAAAATTCCTAAATAGATTACCTAATTAACAATGTCTCAGCCTGAGTGAAATGTGTAGTGGGTTTGAGTTTGTCAGTGGGTAAAATATGTATCTATTAAATAATTTCTTTACTTATCTATAAAGAGGTTTCTGGCTTTACCTGCTGTGTTTTAACAAATATTTTTTTTTTTATTTAGATATTTGGGTGTTTCTTTTTAAGGTTTCAGTCACTTTTCCTATACCTGAAGTGGAGAATGGGATTTGCCAGTGATAAATGGGGAAGTTGACTAGCTAACTAATAAAGATTTGTCTTAATCAAGTATGATTTGTCAGAACAGGAGCGCACTGGGGTCAGGGCGCGCGCAATGAATTATACAGCATTCACAGGAGGAAAGGACCCGGCAAGAGACCTCATAAATATGCTGCCATTACCCACTGCTAATTCGTATTCAAAGAGTGCTCTGCACAGCCGGTTTCTAGGTTGCTGAGCGGTTCACCAGTTTCCTGAGCTTTCTGTTTATGTGAAAAAAAAGTTTTTATTCTGTTTTGGTATCATCTGGGTTCTCGGGGTGTATCAGTCTTAAAAATTGAATTGACACCAAAAATTTGAAGTGTGGCTTACTACATTACATCATAAATAATGTTAATCTAGTCCTACTGTGGGCTCATGCACCATGCTGGACACAATGTGAAGAATCCGGTATATAAGGCACATTCTCTGCTAGAAGAGTTTTCTGATGCTTTCTTATGATCCTTTTCAAGAGTTGTCCTGTAAATTCAAGTATGGCTGCAAGAGGAAAACCTATCTGCCTTTTTGTTAAATATAGTCATGCATTTCTTAATGATGGGGAGGCCTTCTGAGAAACCCATTCTTTGGCATTTCATCATTGTGCAAATACCATGGAGAGTACTGCACAAATCTAGATGGTATCATATCCTGCACACCTAATATAATTGTCTAGGCTATTGCTCCTAGGCTGCAAACCTGTATAGTATATTACTGTACTGAATACTATAGGCAATTATAACACTATGGTAAGGATTCGTATATTTAAACAGTAAAAATACGGTATAAAAGGTGAAAAGTGATCCACCTGTATGGGACACTCACCATGAATAGAGATTAAAGGACTAGAAGCTGCTGTGCTCTGGGTGAGACAGTGAGCGAGGTCGTAAAGGGCGAGGATGTCACTGTACACTCTGTAGACTTTATAAACAGTGGACACTTTGACTACACCAAATTTATTTTTAAAATGTTTTTTCTTTCTTCAACAATAAATTAAACTTCCTGTAACTTTTCTACTTTATAAGATTTTTAAAGTTTTATTCTTTTGTAGTAATGTTTAGCTTAAAACACATTGTACAGCTGTACAAAAATATTTTCTTTATATCCTTATTCTATGAGCTTCTATTTTTAATTTTTTTTCCTTTTGTACTTTTTAAACTTTTTTGTTAAAAACTGAGACACAAACCACACGTGAGCCTAGACTACATAAGTCAGGACCATCAGTGTCACTGTTTTCACGCACCTCTTGTCCCACTGGAAGGTCTCCAGGACAGTAACATACATGGAGCTGTCAACTCCCATGACAACAATGCCTTCTTCTGGAATCCCTCCTGAAGGACCTGCCTGAGGCTGTTCTACTCTTCACTTTGTTTTTTTTGTTTTTTTTTTTGTTTTTGTTTTTTAATAAGTAGAAGTACACTCAAAAATAATGATAAAAGCTATAGTATAGTAAATGTAAAAATCAATAACATGTTTATTATGTTATCCAATATTATCTACTGTACATAATTGTATGTATTATACTTTTTTATTTTGAGATCGAGTCTCACTCTGTATCCCAGGCTGGAGTGCAGTGGCGCAATCTCGGCTTACTGCAATCTCCGCCTCCCAGGTCCAGGTTCAAGCAATTCTCCTCCCTCAGCCTCCCGAGTAGCTGGAATTACAGGTGCACGCCACTATACCCAGCTAATTTTTGTATTTTTAGTATAGACGGGGTTTTACCATGTCGGCCAGTCTGGTCTTGATGACCTCGTGATCTGCCCGCCTCAGCCTCCCAGGGTGCTGGGATTACAGGCGTGAGCCACCGCATCCAGCCCATAGTTGCTTATGATGTTATTCCAATATTATGTACTGTACATAATTGTAGGTGCTATACTTTTATATGACTGGCAGTGCAGTAAGTTTGTTTACACCAGCATTACCGTGAACACATGAGTGATGCATTGTGCTATGACGTTCGACAGCTACCATGCCACTAGGAACAGGAATTTTTAGCTCTATTGTAATCTTTTGGGGCCACTGTCCTATAGTAGTCCCTCGTTGACCAAAATGTTGTTACGCAGTGCATTACTGTATGTCCTCTCAGTGGAGAGTTTTTAAATTAAAAGTATCTCTTAGTATTTCCTGTAGTTTGACGTACATTAAATCCATAGATTTCCTCATGTTTCTGCTAAGCTTGACTTTCTAACTTATGATTCATGCTATTCTCATCTGTTTATATGACTAATTGCTTTAATTAGTTAAATAAGTTATTTTCCACAGTCTTTATTTTATAAATTACTTCTCTGATTTGAAGAGGTTATTGTTTCTTCATAGTGAACAATTGTAAGTGACACTGTGCAGCTTAACCAACATTTGAGGCCACCTAAACTGTTATATCCAGCTACTGTTGGGATGCTGTCCTTCTTAGCCCTAGAAAGTCGGCAAGGGGATCATTCCTGTCTTCAGCACTTCCTTTATGCTTGAGTGACCCACTAGATGGTTTTTTCATGATATTTTCAACATGACAAAATAGTTTATAATATCTCAATGTCTTAATTGATAGAAAAATATTGGCCTCATATCTCTTAATGGAATAGCCCTTCTAGTAGTTGATGATCCCAGTCTTTTTTAGCTGAAACTGATGTCCACATTAAAATACAATAATCATAGTAATCATTATTTTTTAGAACTGTGAGTGTACACTACTGGAAATGAATGGACTTTGACCAGCAAGTTAGTTACCTGCTTACTTCCAAGGATAGTTCCTCCAGGAAAGAAAAGGTTGCAATAGAAAGCTGGGAAAGTCCGCTTTATGCATGTCTGTTTTATCAAAGGAAAATTTTTAGCCAAAGGGCTACTCCTTGGTATATTTCTGCAAACTTCCCCAGAACATTAGCCTCAGCCAGAAATAGAAAGGAGCACAGTCCTCCGATCGATCTCTTACCACTTACTGTCATGACTCCTAACAAGACGTTTAGAGTGGAGTGTGGTAGAATGTTTGGAATTCTATAATGGTAGAGATTTCTTTCCTTCAGGTGAAAAACATACACACACATACACAAAACTAGGCAAACAAAAAACAACTCTTTGAATCAAAGACTAGGTAAAGGGATGGGAGTATGGTTGAGGCAGTGCTTAGTTAGAACAATGTCTAAACTTTAGCGTAGACAAGCCCTGAGTAAAATCAAAGCGTCCCACTGCCATAACACCATGAAGATTTTCACAAGATGGTACAGGTATATGGATGGTGAAAACCGGCTAGAGCAGGATGCTTCACTTCTCAGAAATGAGTGTCCTTCACATTGGCTGTCACTGACTGTCTCAGTGAGTATGCAGATGTTGTGTGTCTCACAAAAAACAAAATGCACAAAATCCTGGAAACGGAATTGAGGACTCTGAGGGTGGAACAAAGAGAGTTGTGCAGGCGCACGCCTGTAATTCCAGCCCTTTGGGAGGCTGAGGCAGAAAGGTTGCTTGAACCCAGGAGTTTGAGAGCAGCCTGGGCAACAAGACAAAACCCCATCTCTAGAAAACATTTTGTTTTTAAGTAGCCAGACATGGTGTGATCCCAGCTATTCAGAAGGCTGAGGTGGGATGATTGCCTGAGCCCAGGAGCTCAAGGCTGCAGCGAAACATGTTCATGCCATTGTACTCAAGCCTGGGCAACAGAGAGAAAGAAAGAAAGAAAGAAAGAAAGAGAGAAAGAGAGAAAGAGAGAAAGAGAGAGAGAAAAGAGAGAAAGAGAGAGAAAGAAAGAAAAAAAGGAAGGAAAGAAGGAAGGAAGGGGAGGGGGAAAGGAAGGAGGGAGGGAAGAAAGGAGGGAGGGAGGAAGGAAGGAAGGAAAGGGGAGGAGAGGGAAGGGAAGGGAAGGGAAGGGAAAGGGAGGGAAGGGAAAGAGGGAGGGGAGGGAGGGAAGGAAGGAAAGGAAGGAAGGAAGGAAGGAAGGAAGGAAGGAACGAAGGCCGGCCTGCCCGCCCACTGGGGCTAGCAGACAGTCCATGACGTGTCTGTTGGACCCTAAGAGACTCACCTTGCATTTCTTTCGCTGAAGTAGTACCAGTGGAGGGTGTCCAGGTTCTTGACAGCTTGAACAAAGAATTGGACAAAACGCACAAACAAAACAAGGAAAGATTTAAGCAACAAAAGCAGAGATTTATTGAAAATCAAAGTACTCTCCACAGGTTGGGGGTGACCCAAGCAGAGGGGCTCAAGAGCCCCATTACAGAATTTTCTGGGGTTTAAATACCCTCAAGAGGTTTCCATTTGGTGTACGTTCTTTGTAACGAATGGTGTACGCCCTCTGTAAATGAAGAGGATGAAGTAAAGTTACAAAGTCATTTACTCGGTATACACCCTATGTAAATGGAGAGGATATTTTCTGTCATAGCTGAAGTGTTTCCATTTGATTTAGTTCTAGGAAGTCAGCATGAATCAGCCTTAAGTTTCCTGCCTCCAGACCCTATTCTCCTGCCTCTGTAAGAGGGCAATTTTTTTTCATTTTGCTGTGTATTCCTGTCCTTTTATTTGATTTATGACACTCAAAAAGTCATATAATATCCAGCCTCCTTCTTTGGCATGTGTTTATGCCAAGTGTAGCTCCGAATTGCACAACCAGAATGCCCATGACGTTGGCCACCTGTGCCCTGGGGAAGGCACAGTGCACCACAGTGGCCATATTATCAGCTTAGGGATCAGTCTGGCTTGGGTTTTGAATACTGGCCAACCTTGGGAAAATTATTTAACTTCTCTGAGCTTCCAATTCCTTGTCTTTAAATGGGATTAATAATAATTGACTTTGTGTGGTGGTTGTGAAGATTAAATGCAGTATCCATTAAGTGCTTAGTACAATGGCTAGTATAAAATGAAGCAGTCAATAAATAGTAGCCCAAAATAAAAACCTTTCCCTGGAGGGGAGCATTCATTGCAGTATTTTATACACAGCCTGTAAGCAATAAACTTTTGTTGGCTATATATTGAATGTATGCCGTCATTTTTTTCATCCCCCAGGGTTTCAACCTGCGTGCTTGTTTTTCCCCTCAAAAAAGTTCCGTCCCAACTTGTTAATTCTCTTAGGAGGAAGTTTGGTAAAAGACTCAGTTTTAGTGGTTGCCTAATAGAGTCTATTCAGATATAATTAAAAATTCTTCCTACAGTTATGCTAATAAGTTCACTATACAGCCTGGCTGATGAAGTCTAATAAATTCCCCATTGTATTTAGAAGCAATGGTAGCTTTGTTTTATTCTGTATTTTAGAAACTCCCAATGTCATAGTGCTTGCTAAGAAAAGCAAACAATAGTAAACTTTTTTGTTGTTAGGAGCTTTACTAAAAGAAGTCTCTAAGTGCATATGTGCTTATGTACTCTCCTTCCAAGGTCACACTAATACGTCAGTTTACAGAATGAATAATTCTTTAGTGTGCTTCACCTGACATTGACCAGCAATTAGCATCTGATAAGCACGATTATCAGAATCCATATTATTTAGTCTTTTCTTCAATCTCATAAGGATTTCATAAAGATTAGGAAACCTTATCTCCTTCTTATCTTTTATTTTTTTACAGGACAATAATTTGGGCTCAATTTAGATCTTTTACTGGGCATACATCTCAAATTGAAAAATAATATTAAGATCACATCACCTTAGAACTCTGTCAGAATATACCCTACAGTCATCCATTCTTTTTCTTATACTTTTCTCCATTTGTTCACTAGTTCTCTTGTCTTGAGTTTTGCTATTTTCCATGTCTCAAAATGTCACTGTCTAAAATGCAAGTCTCTTCTGCGTTAAAATTTTGAGTAATAAAATGCCTCCATCTTTTGTCTGCCTCATGATACAGCATAAATTCTCCCACTTCCTCTGTAGATTGATCTGGCTTACCCATGTGTGTGAATAAAACTTTATTTACAAAAATAAGTCACAGGGTGGAATTGGCTAAGCTGCCCTAGCTTGCCAACCCTTACAGTAAAACACTGGTTTTCGAAGAATAGTCTTAGGGAATGAGCATCACCAGCAGATTCCGAATACTTGTTAGTAATGTAACTTACTTTCTTTCTTTCTTTTTATTATTATTATTTTTTAAATTTTTTTTTGCACTTTATGTTCTGGCGCACATGTGAAGAACATGCAGGATTGTTGCATAGGTACATAGATAGCAATCTGGTTTGCTGGCTCCATCCCCATCACCTATATCTGGCATTTCTCCCCATGTTATCCCTCCCCAACTCCCTACCCCTCACTGTCCCTGCCCTAGTCCCTCCCAACAGACCTCAGTGTGTGATGCTCCCCTCCTTGTGTCCGTGTGTTCTCATTGTTCAACACCTGCCTATGAGTGAGAACATGTGCTGTTTGATTTTATGTTCTTGTGTCAGTTTGCTGAGAATGATAGTTTCCAGATTCATCCATGTCCCTACAAAGGACATGAACTCATTGTTTTTTATGGCTGCATAGTATTCCATGGTGTATATGTGCCACATTTTTCCTGTCCAGTCTATCATCGATGGGCATTTGGGTTGGTTCCAAGTCTTTGCTATTGGAAACATTGCTGCAATGAACATACGTGTGCATGTGTCTTTATAATAATAGAACGATTTATAATCCTTTGGATATATACCCAGTAATGGGATTGCTGGGTCAGATGGAATTTCTATTTCTAGGTCCTTGAAGAATTGCCACACTGTCTTCCACAATGGTTGAACTAATACTCCCACCGACAGTGTAAAAGTGTTCCTATTTCTCCACATCCTCTTCAGCATCTGTTGTCTCCAGATTTTTTAATGATCGCCATTCTAACTGGCGTGAGATGGTATCTCAATGTAGTTTTGATTTGCATTTTTCTAATAACCAGTGATGATGAGCATTTTTCATATGTTTGTTGGCCTCATATATGTCTTCTTTTGAAAAGTGTCTGTTCATATCCTTCGCCCACTTTTGAATGGGTTTGTTTCTTTTTTTAATTGTAAATCTGTTTTAGTTCTTTATAAATTCTGGATATAAGTCCTTTGTCAGATGGATAGACTGCAAAAAATTTTTCCCATTCTGTTGGTTGCTGCTTCACTCTAATGTTTGTTTCTTTTGCTGTGCAGAAGCTCTGGAATTTAATTAGGTCCCATTAGTCTATTTTGGCTTTTGTTGCCAATGCTTTTGGTGTTTTAGTCATGAAGCCCTCACCTGTGCTATTTCCTGAATGGTTTTGCCTAAGTTGTCTTCTAGGGTTTTTATGGTGTTAGGTCTTATGTTTAAGTCTTTAATCCATCTGAAGTTAATTTTAGTGTAAGGTGTCAGGAAGGGGTCCAGTTTCTGCTTTCTGCACATGGCTAGTCAGTTTTCTCAACACCATTTATTAAACAGGGAATCCTTTCCCCATTGCTTGTTTTTGTCAGGTTTGTCAAAGATCAGATGGTTGTAGATGTGTGGCATTGTCTTCGGGGCCTCTATTCTGTTCCATTGGTCTCTATCTCTGTTTTGGTACCAGTACCATGCTGTCTTGATTACTGTAGCCTTATAGTATAGTTTGAAGTCAGGTAGCATGATGCCTCTAGCTTTGTTCTTTTTGCTTTGAATTCACATCTCTCTTTTGGTTCCATATGAAGTTAAAGGTGGTTTTTGCCAGTTTTGTGAAGAGGGTCATAGGTAGCTTGATGAGGATACCATTGAATTTATATATTACTTTGGGCAGTATGGCCATTTTCACAATATTGATTCTTCCTAAACGAGAGCATGGAATGTTTCTCCATCTGTTTGTGTCCTCTCTTATTTCCTTGAGCAGTGGTTTGTAGTTCTCCTTGAAGAGGTCCTTTACATCCTTTGTTAGTTGTATTCCTAGGCATTTTATTATCTTTGTAGCAATTGTGAATGGCAGTTCATTTTTGATTTGGCTCTCTTTAAGTCTGTTATTGGTGTATAGGAATGCATGTGATTTTTGCACATTGATTTTGTATCCTGAGACTTTGCTGAAGTTGCTTATCAGTTTCAGGAGATTTGGGACTGAGACAATGGGGTCTTCTAAATATACAATCATGTCGTCTGCAAATAGAGACAATTTGACTTCCTTCTTTCCTAATTGAATACGCTTTATTTCTTTTTCTTGCCTGATTGTTCTGGCTAGAACTTCCAATACTATATTGATTAGGAGTGGTGAGAGAGAGCATCCTTATCTAGTGCCAGATTTCAGAGGGAATGCTTCCAGTTTTTGCTCATTCAGTATGATATTGGCTATGGGTTTGTCATAAATAGCTTTTATTATTTTGAGATACGTTCCATCAATACCTAGCTTATTGAGAGTTTTTAGCATAAAGGGCTGTTGAATTTTGTCAAAGGCTTTCTCTGTGTCTATGGAGATAATAATGTGGTTTTTGTCTTTGGTTCTGTTTATGTGGTGGATTTATAGACTTGTGTATGTTGAACCAGCCTTGCATCCCCAGGATGAAGCCTACTTGATTGTGATGGATAACCCTGTTGATGTGCTGTTGCAATTGGTTTGCCAGTATTTTATTGAAGATTTTTTACATCTGTGTTCATCATCGATATTGGCCTGAAGTTTTCTTTTCTTGTTGAGTCTCTGCTGGGTTTTGTTATCAGGATGATGTTGGTCTCATAAAATGATTTGGGAAGGATTCCCTCTTTTTGGATTGTTTGGAATAGTTTCAGAAGGAGTGTTACCACCTTCTCTTTGTATGTCTGGTGGAATTCAGCTGTGAACCCATCTAGACCTGGGCTTTTTTTGGTTGGTAGGCTATTAATTGCTGCCTCAACTTCAGCGCTTGTAATTGGTCTATTCAGGGTTTCAACTTCTTCCTGGTTTAGGCTTGGGAGGATGCAAGTGTCCAGGAATTTAACCATTTCTTCCAGGTTTACTTGTTTATGTGCATAGAGTTCTTTGTAGTAATCTCTGATGGTAGTTTGTATTTCTGTGGAATCTGTGGTGATATCTCCTTTATCTTTTTTTATTGCATCTATTTGATTCTTCTCTCTTTTCTTTTTTTATTCTGGCTAGTGGTCTATTTTGTTGAACTTTTCAAAAAACCATCTCCTGGATTTATTGATTTTTTGAAGGGTTTTTTGTGTCTCTATCTCCTTCAGTTCTGTTCTGATCTTAGTTATTTCTTGTCTTCTGCTAGCTTTTGAGTGTTTTTGATCTTGCTCCTCTAGTTCTTTCAATTTTGATGATAGGGTGTCAATTTTAGATCTTTCCTCGCTTCTCATGTGGGTGTTTATTGCTATAAATTTTCCTCTAGACACTGCTTTAAATGTGTCCCAGAGATTCTGGTATGTTGTGTCTTTGTTCTTGTTGGTTTCTAAGAACATCTTTATTTCTGCCTTTCCATTGTTTATCCAGTCAACATTCAAGAGCCAGTTGTTAAGTTTCCATGAAGTTGTGTGGTTCTGAGCTAGTTTCTTAACCCTGAGTTCTAATTTGATTGCACTGTGGTCTGAGATTTCCTTTTTTTTTTTTTTTCACATCTGCTGAGGAGTGATTTACTTCCAATTATGTGGTCAATTTTAGAGGTGAGATGTGGTACTGAAAAGAATGTATATTCTGTGGATTTGGGTGGAGAGTTCTGTAAATATCTATTAGGTTTGCTTGGTCCAGATCTGAGTTCAAGTCCTGGATATACTTGTTAATTTTCTGTCTCGTTGATCTGTCTGATATTGACAGTGGATTTCTCAAGTCTCCCACTATTATTGTGTGGGATCTCTTTGTAGGTTGTTAAGAACTTGTTTTATATGTCTGGGTGCTCCTGTATTGGGTGCATATATATTTTGGATCATTAGCTCTTCTTGTTGCATTGATCCTTTTACCATTATGTAATGCCTTTCTTTGTCTCTTTTGATCTTTGTTGGCTTAAAGTCTATTTTATCAGAGGCTAGGATTGCAACTCTTGATTTTTTTTGCTCTCTGTTTGCTTGGTAAATCTTCCTCCATCCCTTGTTTTGAGCCTGTGTGTATCCTTGCACATGAGATGGGTTTCCTGAATACAGCACACTGATGGGTTTTGACTTTTTGTCTAATTTGCCAGTCTGTGTCTTTTGATTGGGGCATTTAGCCCATTTACATTTAAGGTTAATATTGTTATGTGTGAATTTGATCCTGCCATTTTGATGCCACCTCTTTTTTTTTTTTTTTTTACATTAGTTGATGCAGTTTCTTCATTGTGTTGATACTCTTTACCATTTGGTACATTTTTGGAGTGGCTGGTACCGGTTATTCCTTTCTATGTTTAGGGCTTCTTTCAGGAGCTCTTGTAAGGTAGGCCTGGTGCTGATGAAATCTCTGAGCAATTGCCTGTCAGTAAAGGATTTTATTTCTCCTTCACTTATGAAGCTTAGTTTGGCTGGATATGAAATTCTAGGTTGAAAGTTCTTTTCTTTAAGGATGTTGAATATTGTCCCCCCACTCTCTTCTGGCTTGTAGGGTGTTGAATATTGGCACCCACTCTCTTCTGGTTTGTAGGGTTTCTGCTGAGAGAGCCGCTGTGAGTCTGATGGGCTTCCCTTTGTGAGTAATCTGACCTTTCTCTCTGGCTGCCCTTAGCATTTTTTCCTTCATATCAACCCTGGTGAATCTGACGATTATGTGCCTTGTGGTTGCTCTTCTTGAGGAATATCTTTGTGGTGTTCTTCATATTTCCTGGTCTTGAATATTGGCCTGTCTTGCTAGATTGGGGAAGTTCTCTTGGATAATATCCTGAAGAGTGTTTTTCAACTTGGATTCATTCTCTCCGTCACTTTCAGGTATACGTATCAAACGTACATTAGGTCTTTTCACATAATCCCATATTTATTGGAGGCTTTGTTCATTTCTTTTCACTCTTTTTTCTGTAATCTTGCCTTTTCATTTTATTTCATTGAGTTTATCCTCAATCTCTGATATCCTTCCTTCTGCTTGGTCGATTCAGCTATTGAAACTAATGTATGCTTTGTGAAGTTCTCGTGTTGTTTTTCAGCTCCATCAATTCCTTTATATTCCTCTCTAAGTTGTTTATTCTCATTAGCATTTCATGAAACCTTTTTTCAGCATTCTTAGTTTCTTTTCTTTGGGTCAGAACACGTTCTTTTAGCTCAGAGAAGTTTGTTATTACCCACCTTCTGAAGCCTGTTTCTGTCAATTCATCAGACTCATTCTCCATCTAGCCTTGTTCCCTTGCTGGTGAGGAGTTGTGATCCCTTGCAGGAGAGGCATTCTGGTTTTGGTGTTTTCATCCTTTTTGCACTGGTTTCTTCCCATCTTTGTGGGTTTATCTACCTGTGGTCTTTGTAGTTGGTGACTTTCAGATGGGGTCTCTGAGTGGACGTCCTTTTTGTTGATGTTGAAGTTATTTCTTTCTGTTTTTTAGTTTTCCTTCTAACAGTCAGGCCCCCTGCTGTAGGACTGCTGGAGGTCCACTCCAGACCTTGCTTGCCGAGAGATCGCCTGCAGTGGCTGCAGAACAGTAAGGGTTGCTGCCAGTTTCTTCTTCTGTTATCTTTGTCCCTGAGGGCTACCCGCCAGCTGTCAGTCTGAGCTCTCCTTTACTGTGACTCTTTGGATATATGGGGGTTAGGGAGCTACTTGAGGAGACAGTCTGTCCCTTATAGGAGCTAAAGTGGTGAGCTGTGAGCTCCGTTATTCCCTTCAGAGCTGCTGGGCAGGTACGTTTAAGTCTGCTGCAGCGGAACTCATAAATGACTTTTTTTCCCAGCTGTTCGGTCCTGGGAAGGTGGGGCTTTATTTATAAGTTTCTGTCATGCTGCTGCCTTTTTTCAGGGATGCCCTGCCCAGCAAGGAGGTAGCCTAGCCACAGTCTGCCAGCAGAGGTGTTGCCGTGCTGCTGTGGGCTCTGCCCAGCTGCTGTGTGAACTTCCTTGCAGTTTTGTTTATAGAGGTATAGTTAAAACTGCCTCGGTAATGGGGGTCTGCCTCAGTAATTGCAGACTGCCTCAGTAATGGTGGATGCCCTTCCCCCCACAGAGCTGATCCATCCCGGGTCCAGCTGTGCTTGCTGTGAAACTCTCAGTCCAGAGCATTTCAGATTGCTAGTCTTTGTGGAGGTGGGACCAGCCAAGCCAGATCACCTGGCTGTCTGTTTCAGGCCCCTTTTTTTCAGCTGAACAGGTGACTGTCTCCAAGGCGTTCCAGGCACCAGTTGAAATGGCACCCAGATTTGTGTGAGTTTTTGTGCGGAGACCCACTGCACCGGCTGAAACAGCTGTGCTGGAGACTTGTGATGCTTTTTCACCTGGGAATCTCGTGGTCTGTGTGCAGTAAAAATTTATTTGGAAATGCAGTAATCATTCACCCTCTGTGTTTTCACTGGGAACTGCAATCCAGAGCTGTTCCTATTCATCCATCTTGTCCAGGGTCCTAGAAATGTAACTCCTTGGCTGGCGTGGTGGTTCATGCCTGTAATCCCAACACTTTGGGAGGGTGAGGCAGGCAGATCACGAGGTCAAGAGATTGAGACCATCATGGCTAATGTGGTGAAACCCCGTCTCTACTAAAAATACAAAAATTAGCTGGGCATGGTGGCGCACACCTGTAGTCCCAGCTACTCGGGAGGCTGAGGCAGGAGAATTGCTTGAACCCAGGAGACGGAGGTTGCGGTGAGCCAAGATCGCGCCATTGCACTCCAGCCTGGGTAACAAGAGCGAAACTCCGTCTCAAAAAAAAAAAAAAAAAAATGTTTTTAATTAGGAAGGAAAGGAAATGTAATGGTGGTCTTTGAAAAAGACAAACTAAGAAACATGACAAATTTTGTTCTTGAAAGCAGCCTAAAACTGTATAGATGTATTCCTTTTTTCATAATTTAAGTAAATCTTATGAGTACCAAAGGCCCAGAACTAAAGGGATAAAGGTCAGTCCCAGGGCCAGGTATGTTGGACTAGAAAATGTTGAAGAATGAAGGCCAGTGGCATTTGGCATGACTGACAGACTTTCTTTTTTTTTTTTTTGAGATGGAGTCTTGCTTTGTCACTCATGCTGGAGTGTAGTGGTGCAATCTCAACTCACTGTAACCTCCACCTTCTGGGTTCAAGCAATTCTCCTGCCTTAGCTCCCTCAGTAGGTGGGATTATAGGTGCATGCCACCACACCTGGCTAATTTTTTTTTGTATCTGTAGTAGAAACAGGGTTTTACCATGTTGGGGGGCTGCTCTCAAACTCCTGACCTCATGATCTGCCCACCTCAGCCTCCCAAAGTGCTGGGATTACAGGCGTGAGCCACCACACCCAGCCTACTGACAGACATTTTTTTAAGTATACATGTCCATGCTCCATATCTAGGGAATTAGTTAGCCTATAATAAGGGCTGCACAACTCTGTTTATTAAAAGTTTCCTAGATGATTCTGGTACACACTAGCAAATGAGAATCTTTGCCTGAGTCTGTGACCTTCAAATTGCAGTCATCTCACTTAGGTCTTTAAAGCAAATATATGCAGAAAATCTGAGAATGAGAACACTAGCTAGAAGCTGAGAAGTGGAGAACTCAAACAATTACCATTTGTCAAGTTTCTGTTGTCAATTGAGAAAAGATCCCAGTGCCGTAGACCCAGGATAGCAAATGGGTCTTACCCCCTGTGCCAACCATGATCAGCTGCTTGACTGCCTGGGGTGTTTCAAGGAGAGGGTGTGTTGTAAGTTGTGTTCAGGACACTGTGATTGATTGATGATACCTGCCAGCTGTTTGATGTTTAGGAGATGTGGCGTGCATGGCATATGTTTGTTGACCTTGTCCTCAGGGTTATATAACTGAATAGAAGAAATGATATTTTGTTGAAAAATTCAATAAACTGATTTACCTCTCTGAATTTTTCTTTCCAAATCTTTTTTTTTTTTTAAAAAAAAAAAAAAAAAAAAAAAAAAAAGCAGGATCTTTCTCTGTCACTCAAGCTGGTCTAGAATGCTTGGGCTCAAGCAATCCTCCTGCCTCAGCCTCCTGAGTGACTGGGGATATACAGGAGCATACCACACTTGGCTGATTTTGTTTTTGTTTTTGTTTTTTAGAGGCAGGATTTCCCTCCATTGCCCAGGCTTATCTCAAACTCCTGGGCTCAAGTGATCCTTGATCTGCCTCAGCCTCCCAAAGTGCTGGGATTACAGGCATCAGCCACCACCAGTCTATAAACTTTATTTCTCTAATCTTAAGGCTCCTTTAATGTCAGTCTTCTCACTTTCTTAATTTTCCCTCCTCATGATTTCCTACCAGGTATTTCTTGAATGTTAATCATCCTTGATATGGTTTGGATCTTTGTCCCCACAAAAATCTTAGGTTCAATTTTTAACCCCCCATGTTGGAGCTGGGGCCTGGTGGGAGGTGATTGGATTGGATCATGAGAGTGGTCTCTCATGGTTTAGTGCCATCCCGACAGTGCCGGTCTCCTAATAGCAAGTGAATTATCACAATATCAGGTTGTTTAAAAGTGGATAGCACTTTCCCCTCACTCTCTTGATTCTGCCCCTGCCAAGTAAGCCATGCCTGTCCCCACTTCGCTTTCTGCCATGACTTAAAGCTCTTTGAAGCCTCCCCCGGAAGCGGAAGCCACTGTGCTTCCTGTTACAACATGCAGAACCATGAGACGGTTAAATCTCTTTCCTGTCTCAGGGGTTTACTTTATAGCAATGTGAGAACAGGCTAATACAGTCCTTTAGGTAAAAACTTTGTGTTTCTTACAGCTCAAATATAGCAGCCTTTAAGTGTAAGGTCTGTTCTCTTCTTGTATCCATTGTCCTGTTTTTCAGGCTTAATAACGTTACCTTTTCCATCTATTCAGTGTATCTATAGTTTCTTCTCCTATTTTAACCTAGATATCTTATTTCTTTCTGTGTGCTCAGAAGAGTTAAGATATATAAAAATACTATATAAAACATAACATTTTATATTTATGAGTCAGTGTAAACATTTGTCCAGGCTTTGAGTTGGGGCACAAATTAGATTTTTTTTTTTTTTAGTATAAGAGGTATAAGAAGACAATAGGCCAGACATGGTGGTTCACTCCTGTAATCCCAGCACTTTGAGAGTCCAAGGCGGATGGATCACAAGATTAAGAGATCGAGACCATCCTAGCCAACATGGTGATATCCCGTCTCTACTAAAAATATAAAAACGAGCTGGGCATGGTGCCGTGTGCCTGTAGTCCCAGCTACTCGGGAAGCTGAGGCAGGAGAATTGCTTGAACCTGGGAGGTGGAGGTTGCAGAGATCACATCATTGCACTGCAGCCTGGTGACAGAGCAAGACTCTGTCTAAGAAGAAGGAGAAGGAGAAGAAGAAGAAGACAGTAACTTCAACTTCTTCCAGATGAGTTCTAAATATTTTGTATGAATCAAAAATATTCTCTGCCACCTCCCCATCTCACACATATATAATACATACAAATTAAATAAAAATAGATCAAAGACCTAAGTCTAAGAACGTAAACTATAAAACCCTTAGAAGAAAATATAGAGAAAAACCTTCGTGGCATGAAGTTGGATGAAGTTGGCAGTGGATTCTTAGGTATGACACCAAAAGTACAAGCAACAGAAGAAAAATACAGATTAGACTTTATGAAAGTTAAAAACTTTTATACATCAAAGAACAGTATAGTGTGTGTGTGTGTGTGTGTGTGTGTGTGTGTGTGCCTTAAAACTGAACAACAAAAATAGTTTAGTATTAGGATGCCTTGTCCTCTACATTGTGACGCATGTTTGTTTTGTTTTTAATTTGTTTTGGTTGTTGTTAATGCAAAGATCAAAGGCATAGGAGTCAGGAGACTTAGGATCATGGTTGTGGCTCTGTGGGTAATTAGCAACATGATTGGGGTGATCTTGGAGATCTCCACCTCCCAACTTCCTGCATTCTAGTTTGTTCATTTGCTAAATTACTTTTTTTTTTTTTTTTCCCAAGAGACAGGGTCTCTCTCTGTCACCCAGACTGGAGTGCAGTGGGGCAGTCATAGCTCACTGCAGCTCAATCTCCTGACCTCAAGTGATCCTCCTGCCTCAGCTTCCTGAGTAGCTGATACCACAGGCATGCCTCGACACGCCCAGCTAATTTTTACTTTTTTAAGAGACGGTGATCTCATTATGTTGCCCAGGATGGTCTCAATCTCCTGGCCTCAAGTGATCCTCCCAGCTCAGCCTCCAAAATGCACTGGTATTCATAGCATGAGCCACCATGCCCAGCTCACTTGCGCCATTACTTTTACAGCCCACATTTGTTCTAAAAATTTTGTATTCTATTTGTATAAATGTATAAAGGACTTGACCTTATTTTTAAGTTGAGTGATTCCAATGAACAAAAATTTCCTGAGCACCTGCATATGTCCTATACTGCCTCTTAAAATGCAGCGTATACCAAGAAGGAGACATGGCCTCATCTTTAAAGTCATTTAGAGTCTAATGGAAAAGAACATTTAAGCAAGGAGCCACAAACATCTATTCCTTCGGCAGCCAAGCAGAGAACAGAAATGAGTGAAACAAGCCAGTAGGGAGGTGACAAACTGGATAGAACCTGGCTCTTCTAAAGAGAGAAGCTGTAACTCAGTTCCAGCCTGTGTTTACCAAGTGGGAATGGGAACTCAGTGTTGCCAGATATTCCAAATTTCAAAAGAAACTAGAAGTTTATCATTTTATATGAAACCTCCTGTTGAAAAATTTTTTTGTTGTGATTGCCAACTGGCTCAAAAATGCTTAAAATAGTGTTTCATAAAAGCAAAACACGTTTGCTAGCCACGTAAGTCCTGCGGTCCACCCAATAGTGACTTCTCAAATAAACAGATAATTAAAAAGCTATACATTCAGTGATAGCAAAGTGTGCAGAGTTCACAAAGAGTACAGATAGTGATTAACTCAGCTCAGAATGATTTCTAAAAAGCCTTTCTAATTACTTTCTAGTCACTTCTCAATTCTTTAAGCACTTTTTGTTTTTTTAGAATGAGTAATTCATTTACCCTGGAGAGCTGGATGACGCTGAACACGTCTCCCTTGTCTGTTAAGTAAATACTTGTTTGGTAAATTCCACAAGTGAGCCTTTGGAATGTGTTTTGACAGTTTTGCCCATTCAGGTTTTCTGCTGCTTCATCTCCTGGCTTTTTACAGGCTTTACTGAATTGTGAAAAAGGGATGTCCTTCCTGCTGCTCAAGTCTCATTTTATAGAATAGAATGGATTCATTCTCGTTTTTGAATGGAGCTGTAATTAACATGGTTCCTTTTGTTTAACAACCTCAATTTACATAGTACCTGCTCATTCCCGAGCATCATTACTGGTAGCACAGCTTCATTGACTGATGTCTGAGGGCTCTGGGAATAGCGTTTGTTAATTGTCTGCAGCAAACCAGGTAACTAAGGGGAGGTTCTGCTACTATGACTTTGATGAAAGTAGCACTGATGATTTTTTTAATTGCTTAATGATAGATTTGATCATCTTAAAGCAAAATAGAATACATACTCAGCTGCTGCGAAGGTAATGTTATCTCATAATTGCTTAAACACACACAGACACACACACACACACACACACACACACACAGAGGCATGGTCTTTCACTGTATTTCTTTAAAAATGCGTTAAGTTTACCTTCAGTTGATATGAATGTATAATTTTTTAATAATGTCATCATCAAAGTGCCTGTAAATATTTTATAGTACATAGTAAATGCTAATGTCCTCAGCGGCCAAGCAGGCTACTGTAGGAAGCAGCCTAATGTTGAGTACTTAAGCAAAATGGAAACAATGTGATCTGCTTAAAAGCATTTAAGTTTCTGTTGTTTCAGGTTTTTAAAAACTTTATTCTGGGGGCAGGATGGGAATACATCTGTGAACCTAATTTGGCCCCATGCTCTAGTTTACTTATATGCTCTATGGAGAAAAAGAGGCATTCAGTGTTTAGAGTCACTGAATTCTTTTATTTATTTATTTATTTTAAGATGGAGTCTCACTCTGTGGCACAGGCTGGAGTGCAGTGAGTGGCGTGATCTCAGCTCACTGCAACCTGTGCCTCCCGGATTCAAGTGTCTCCTGCCTCTGTCTCCTGAGTAGATGCGACTACAGGCACACGCCACCATGCCCAGCTAATTTTTGTATTTTTAGTAGAGACGGGGTTTCACCATGTTGGCCAGGATAATCTCGATCTCTTGACCTTGTGATCCACCCACTTCAGCCTCCCAAAAGTGCTGGGATCACAGGCATGAGCCACCGCGCCCAGCCTGAGTTCTAATATTTTAAAGCCAGAAGGGACACTAAAGATCATCTAGTCTAAGACTCATTTTACATTTAAGGAAACTGAGGCCCAGAGAAAGGGAATTTTTACCTAAATTAAACCCCAAGTGAACACTTCTTGATTTCTTTGAGTGAGTCTTAAAGACAAGAGAATTTGGAGATCATTTTAGAGATGGTTGTATTTCCTCATTCTCCAATACAGTGGGCACTAACCACATGTAGGTACTGACCACTTGAAATGTGGATAGTGCTACTGAGAAACTAAAGTCTTATTTTATTTTATTAATTTAAGTTTAAATAGCCCCATGTGGCTAGTGGATACTGTATTATATTGGAGAAACTCAGAAATTAAGGCTTTTATCCCTAATTTATTACAGTCTACCTTAAATAAATATGCCACTTTACATATAAGTCAAGAGCCAGTCAACAGTATACTTCTGTTTACCTCCTCTTCATCTTTTGTGCTATGGTTTTCATACATTTTGCGTCTGCATATGTTATCGCTATTTTTATTTTAAGCTGTTTGAAAGAATATAAGAGAAAAATGCTTTTATTTTTATTTTTTTATTTATTTTTGAGACAGGGTCTGTCTGTGTCAGCCAAGCTGGAGTGCAGTGGCACGATCTCGCCTCACTGCAACCTCCGCCTCCTGGGTTCAGCTGATTCTCCCACATCAGCCTCCAGAATAGCTGGTACTACAGGCATGTGCCACCATGCATGGCTAAGGTTTTGTGTTTTTTGGTAGCTATGAGGTTTCACCAAGTTGGCCAGGCTGGTCTCAAACTCCTGACCTCAAGTGATCTGCCCTCCTCGGCCTTCCAAAGTGCTGAGATTATAGGCGCACCCCATCACTTGGCTAATTTTTGTATTTTTTAGTAGAGACAGAGTTTTGCCATGTTGGTCAGCCTGATCAAGAACCCTTGGCTTCAAGTAATCCACCCACCTCAGCCTCCCAGAGTGCTGAGATTATAGGCATGAGCCACCGCACCTGGCCTGCTTTTATGTTTCTGGTGTTCATCATTCTTTCTTGTACATCTGGGTTTCCATCTAGTGTGATTTCCCTTCAGCCTGAATAATTTCCCTTAACATTATCTGCAGCTTACTTCTGCTGGGTAATACTTTTTGGTTATCAAAAAATATCTTTATTTCACCTGAATTTTTGTAGGCTTTTATTGCTGGATATGGAATAATAGAATGACCTTTTATTTTTTCTTTTAGCACCTTAGAACATTGTTCCATTGTGTGTTTATATTGTCTCTGGTGAAAATTCAGCCTTATTCTTATTATTGCTCTCCTGAATGTGTCTTTTGTTCCACTGTTAAGATTTTTTTTTTTTTTTTTTTTTTTGAGAGCTGGAGTACAGTGATGCAGTCTCAGCTCACTGCAACCACCTCCTCCTGGGTTCAAGTAGTTCTCATGCCTCAGTCTCCCGAGTAGAGTAACTGGGACTTCAGGCGCCCACCACCATGCCCAGCTAATTTTTGTATGTTTAGTAGATGGGATTTCACCATGTTGGCCAGGCTGGTCTTGAACTCCTGACCTCAGGTGGTCTGCCTGCCTTGGCCTCCCAAGGTGCTGGAATTACAGGATGAGCCACCGCACCCAGCCGAGATTTTAAATTTATCTTTAATTTTCAGAAATTTGACTATGAGATAAGCAGGTATGTTTTTTATCATATTTCTCTTGCTCAGAGGTTGTTAAACTTCTTTGGTATGTGGATTAGCTTTTTAAAAAAATACAAATCGGAAAAGTTTGACAATTCTTCAGATATTTATTCCATACTATTTTTTTGTCTCTAATAATCTCTTTTTCTGGGAATCTGATAACATGTGTGTAAGACCACTTGTTATAATCTCACAAGTTATTGATGCTGTGTTCATTTTTTTAACTTTTTTTCCTCCTTCAGTTTGGATAGTTTCTATTAATTATATTTATGTTCAGTGATCTTTCATTCTATAGTAAAGGATATTCTATCTGGTACACGTAGTGAATTAATTTTAATTTTTTTTTCACTCGAATTTTATTTGGTTTCTTTTTAGAGTTTCCATTTGTCTCTTGATAAACTCATACCTTCAGCAATTATGTTTATCTTTTCTTATAAATTCTTTAACACAATTATAATAGTTCTAAAATCTTTGTCTGCTAACAGTAGTGACTAGAATCTATTGGTCTACTCATATAGACTGCATTTTTCTCTTGATGATTATTCTTTCATGCCTTTTGGCATGTTATAATTTTATAGTATTCCACACATTATATAAAAAAGAACAAGAAAATCTGAAATATAACACCCTGGGTTTGTTTTCCTCTAAAAACATTTTACTCTATCTTGTATTTAGATAATAGAAGGATCAGATTCTCCCAAAAGTTGAGTTGGTGCTGAGCTGAAGCTGTAGTAAGATTGGATTCATCTGTGATTAGCGTACTCCCAACCTGTGTTTATGCCGCTTCTTAAAAACAAACAAACAAAACATATTGTCAGTGTTTGAGCTGGGAGTGATCTGCAGTTTCAGATATTTTTTAGTTCACCTTTAGATTCAACTCTGACAGCGTCTTAAAATATAAGCACACAAGAATGTGTGGGAATATGTGATTTCTCTTTACCGACCAGCTCCTTCTTTATTGCCTCTTATTTGGCAAATTTGAAGATTTAGGGAGAAATATCAGACCAAGCAATTTGTTTTTGTGTTTAGAGTTCATCTAGATTCCATTCTGTTTTGTAAGCCTAAATCATCATTTAATGCCTGATGATTTCTCTCATCCCTATAAATTGCATTTATGTCAGGCTCATTCTCAGAACAGGCACTTGCACTATGTCAAAGTTGGTATCAAAGTTGCCACAACTGTTTGCTCACACATGAAGCACTTGTTTCTCTCTAGAATTCATCAGAGCTTTTTCCCATCTATTTACTTCCTCCAGGAAAGTTTGGTGACTATTTTGTCTGCATTTTCTTGTTTCCATCATTTGCATCTTTCTATGGCATCTTTCTACATCCTAACTGGAAACAGAAGTTCCTCACATGTCTTAGGTTGTCAAATAATTAAAGATGTGAAGAGCTGTTTTCCATTGTCCTATTTTTCCAGGTATCAGAAATTCAAAAGACTCTTTATGCCTGAGTGACATCAGTATAGAGGATAACCTAGCTATTCAGTGTGTGATAGCAGAGGCAGTGCCCAGGAAGGTATGCTAAATGCTAAAGAGGGACTGACCCAACCACTCCATGATCATATCCCTCCTGAGAAAGCTATATGTGAATCCATCCCTCTGCCTCTTGAAGCAGCAAGTTTTCTACCTTTATTAGACTCACTGGCCAGAAGTTTCCGAGTCCTGTTCAAAATTCAGTGCTCCAAATTGTTAGGAAATATCACTTCAAGTTTTTTCATCTGTCTGATTGATGTTCTGCAATACACATATGAAAACACACGCTTCAGCATAGCTCTTTTGCAGAACTGCTACACTTCATAAAAGTCCCTATATGCAAACAATAGTGGTATAACTGTGAATGCCTTCCACCTGCCACTAACATTGCTGGTGAAGTTTTCAAGTGCCAGAAGATAACCTTATTTTCTCTTAGTTCTTTAAGGAAGGCCCAACTTGCTGTTTTCACTTGTTAAGATAATTTGTTGGAAACTACATTCTTAACAAAATTTATAAAAAGAAAATTAAATAAATATAGGTGTGCTGAGGATAATCACTGTCTTCTGGAGACTGTCCTTTGTGTAGCATAATGCTTTTTTTATATATTTAATTTTAAATATTTTTAAATATTTAGAGTGTATCAAATGGGATATTTACTGGTGAATTAGATTTGAGGCTCCTTCCCTTTCAGCCAGTTTATAACATGATGTGAGCTTCAGTGAGTCCTGATTTCTTAGAGAATATTTTAAACTGCTCACCTCCAAACTACAGGTCTAATAAGTTTTTTATTAAAAAAGTGTTTATTCATGTTAGTCTTAAGGTAGACTTACACTGTTGTTCCAATGGCATTATTATTTTATGAGTGGAGAGACATGATGCTTTCAGTGATATAAGCTGATCAAATGAAGTCTTATTTTCATGATGTCAGGCCAGTCCTTCAGGACGTATGTTGCTAGATTTGAAGTTGTCTGCTTCTTCCTCTATTTCATTATAGGGCAGGAAAGCATTCAATACCTATTGTGTATGTCTTCCCAAAGATTGGAGAGTAAGATTGCACATGTGTTTCCCTATAAAAAGGGAGCTATGGATCAAGGATATGACTGATTCTGGGTAACTGTAAAAACAAAAATTCATGTGTTTGAGAGCTCTACTCCAAGGATGATTCCCAAGACCCCTGTGGAAAGGAGAGAAGTGCAGGAAGGAACTCTTCCTTCCAGGAATTCATTTATCATGCTCATACTGGCATGTAGAATTCCAGCATACAGCATCAGTTTTTATTTCTTGTTACAGTTCCCATTGTTTCTTAATCTCAAGAAGACCCTCGCAGTCAACAAGTACAATATTTATAAAATTTATGATTTCTCAAATACTGCAAAAGCAGCAGTATGGCTGTTCTATTCTTAAGGCACTATGGAAGTTAAAGAACTGAAAATTCAAATATTACATCTGCCGTTGCCTTAGGCCTCTGAGCTAGTGTTCTTTCTTTTTTGGTGTTTTTGGTGAATGCTTACATCTTAAGTTAAATTATTCAAGAAAAATAAACCTAACAATGTTTCTAATTATTTAATGAAATACTCACAAAACCGAAGATAGTCTGTATTAAAAATAATCCCCTCTAATTTGTTATCTTGTTTTGTTTTGGTTTGACTAGAAACATGGGCCCCACGGTGGAAAAATAAAAACCCAAATAACTTTCTTTACATGAATTATTTGTCATTCCATAATAGTAATCATTGTGATATATTTGGACTGAAATTTTCTTTAGTAGAGCCTTGAAATGGGAGACAGCACGTAAAAAATGAAAAAGAATTGTGTTTCCAACACTGCATGACCTTTGGGTGTTAAGAGCAGGAGGCAGACACTGTTGCCAATGTCTTCTCTTGCTAGATGGAGTTAGTACTTGAGATGCTGAGCTACATCTGGGGAGGCAAGGAGATTGTGGGAGTGGTTTATAACTCCTGAAAAGACCCAAATCTTCACTTCTTGTTCGTTGATTCCTTCAGCAGCAGACTATAGGTCCATTCAGAGTAGAACTTTCCCCTCAGTGAACCTGATAGGATGATGAATCTATTACCTGCTTTCTGATGTTGACTTCTCCAGAGCAAGAATAGGTCACAAACCTTACACATACTTTATTTAATTCTTTTACTTCTTCATTCTTTCCACAGATACCTACTGGGGTTACTATACTGGCCACAGACACAATAGTAATAGTCTATTTCCTCTTCGTTTTATTTTATTTTATTTTATTTATTTGAGATGGAGTTTCACTCTCGTTGCCCAGGCTGGAGTGCAATGGAGTGATCTCGGCCCACTGCAACCTCTCCCTCCAGGATTCAAGTGATTCTCCTGCCTCAGCCTCCTGAGGAGCTAAGATTACAGGCATGTGCCCCCACACCCGGCTAATTTTGTATTTTTAGTAGAGATGGGGTTTCTCCACGTTGGTCAGTCTGGTCATGAACTCTCGACCTCGGGTGATCCACCCGCCTCAGCCTCCCAAAGTGCTGGAATTTACAGTTGTGAGCCACTGCACCTGACCTCCTCTTCGTTTTAGATTACATGTGATAATACCATCAATCTGAACAGGAGAAAATATGATATAAATGGTATTTTGCTGAAATAATTACAGTATTCATGGTGCTCATATATATTAAAGGTTTTAAGTGAAAAATGAATTATAATTGCTATATTATGTTGATAAAAGAAATCCAATGTAAAAGTAATAACAGCATGACAAAGTTGAATATTGTCATGCAACAAAAGAAAAAAATTCAACTTTAGTTGTTTCCCTCTTCTCCATTATTGATATCATCTTCCACTTCTGTGATACTTCCTCTGGGAGCCACATATCTTACTCAATTTTACCTTAAGGATAAATTGTATGGGGTTAATAATAAAGAGCTGAAATGACTCTAAGAGGAGCCAATGTACTAGGAAAGAATGTTAAAAATTTGTATGCTGTCAAAAATATATTTATGATAGTGTATGTAATTGTTTTTCTATGAGTTGGATTTTCTGTCGTTAAGGGACTATGCAGTGCTTTTTCTGAAGTGCCTTGAAATGCAAACTCTTCTGTTAACACTTGTCTGTAACTCTTCTATAACAGTTCTTTAACTGCTTAATCCTCGCTACTGGCATGGAAGTTCCATGAATGCAAACACTTGTCGTTTCCTGGCCATATCCCTGGCACTTGTACCTGGCACGCAGTGGAGACTCAATGATTATTTGCTGAATGCTCTGACTCTTACATTCTACATCATGACATGGCTTTTTATGGGACCCTATGGCTTCCACAACATTTTTACTTAGGTTATCTCATTGGACCAACTTGGTGAGAAAGGCAAGACAGGCATTTCATCCTGTAAATAAAATTGCAGTTCAAGTGAGCAACAACACAACTAAGATAGGAGAATGTCAAAGTCATAATCGTCCATTGATGTTTTTATATCAATCAGTCATCATTCAATAAATGCTTATTGTTGTAGGCCAGTCCCTGTGCTAAATATTGTGACCGAATTACCTTATCAAACTCTTATAACAATCTCATGATGTAGTACTATTATTATTATGATTCTCATTGATGGATAAACTGAGGCACAATGAAGTTAGCCACACAGCTAGTAAAAGCCGGCGCTGGGATGTTAGCTCAGGCAGTGTGAGTTCACAGCCACAGCTCTCAGTGTTGCCTAACTACTGCTCTACATTTTTAGGGTGTTCTTTAAAAAAAAAAATCTAGCAGTCTGCATATATGAGCCAAATAACTACCGTGGTGACTTCTTACTGACTTCATTAAATTATTTGTTGTTATTTTTATAATAGATGCTTGTTTGAATACTTCTATATGTTAATAAGTCAGAAACGACTGTTATAGGTAGGTATGAGTAAAGAGACAATGCAAGAGGGAAAAGGAGAGAGAGATGTAAAACGAGGCAGTCAGACAGGTGGCCAAGATTATAAGAGAGGCGGATCAATTGGCATCCTTCTAGTATGGAATAAGGCACCTCCCAGGTAATGGAGAACGAGTCTGAAAACGATTTGTTCAAAGCAGCTGGATATTTGTGAGGTCAGGCCCTACCTACTGACTTGTAAAATGGTCTACAGTTGGAGAAGAGACTGCCTAGTGTCAACCAAATGTATGATCATGGCACAGGAAAATGTCATTAGAACTCAGCAGTGTGGCTTTTTAATGAATGTTCTAAATTGCCTATAATAGTGCAAGGGTTTCAAAGTTCTGGGGTGAAAACACTGTCTCCAGCATGAGCTCCCCTCAACTACTTGAGAAGGAATGCACCTCACCTTGAGTTGACTCAAGTACCTACAGCCCCTGATAACACATTAAATGAGCCTTTGCCTCGAAGGAAACAGAAGCCTAAAGATAGTTTCACTAACTGTAAGCTACAGTCAGTGAGCGTACGAGGATTACGTATGCAGGGTGAATACACTAAAATTAAAATTGTTCTAAATGGAGCCTGACATACATAGCAAAATGAAAAGGGAAAGGGAAAGCAGAATCATTAACATTACTTACAACCTGTAAAAACCAACAGCGAAATTCCATGATGGCAAAATAGACTAATGGACCTTAGATCTCCTCCACCTTTGCTGATATTTGCTGGTGTGGCCTGGGCAAGACATCACCTCTAAATCATTATTCTCGTGTTGGCTATGTTCTACAGGTCAAATATCTAATTATACCTAATATAAATAAGTAAATTTATCCAATACTGTTTATATTTTTCAAATACATGAATTGAAATATGTGTCTGATGTATAATGCATGCTACTTTAACATTTTTATGTCATTTTGGTACTTCTGAAAGTTATTCTCATATGCGCTTCAAGTTATTTTTCCTTAATCAAATTTTCTTTTTTATAGAGCAAATTGGTCAGGAGATGTTGGAAAACCTTAGTCATGACAGAGAAAAGATACAGCGAGCACGTGAAAGAGTAAGTACAAGTGATACAGTTTTTTCACATATTCAGTAAATGAAGACATAAATGAAAGGCACTGGGACATAAACAATAGCAATTGGGTAGATGTGTGTCTCTAAGGTGAAAGAGGCCATAAGATCTGTGCAAAGTAAAAGAAAGAGGCTGAGATGGAGGAAATAGCAGCTGACTCTATGTCTCCATCCTAGAATGCTCCCAGGGGAGTGTTTTAGTTACTTCTTATAGAGGAGATGGTCACTGAGGGAGATCTTGGAGTACGTCCATCCTTTAGAGTGAAAACTGTAAAATTATTGGTGGTCTTCTTTCCACAGTTCATTTTTGTTAATGTTTTTAGGACTTTGCACATTCATAAGTTGGAGATGAATTACCAAATGTATATGAAACTTTTTCAGCCTGTGCTTTGCTTTTATGTCCGGTTCTAGTACCCAGCTCAAAGCTTCCAGGATTACCCCTCACATGTCATTCTCCAAATCTAAGAATTTTCCAAGTTTGTGTAGCTGTCAGAAATGTATTTATTTTTGTATATTTGAACATTTTTATTGTTTGGATTTTCTATCATGAAATAAATTGTCACTTGCCATGCACTTTAGGAATAATCCAATTGCATGAACTTTTTGTTTTGTTTTAACATTGCTGTTCTCCTCGTAGCTTCGGGAAACAGATTCTAATTTGGGAAAAAGCTCCAGGATTCTGACGGGGATGTTGCGAAGGTAAGAGCAAGGTAGGGATCTATCTTTCTCTCTGTCTCTTTTTTAAAATACTATGTTGTCATTCAGTTGCAACGGGGCATATTACAGGCATTTGAGCTTCTGTTCTTAGTATCCTGTGTCAGGACCCTTTTGAAATAACAGAGCACGGATATTAATTCTTGTTTGGACAGGGACACATATTAACATAGATTAGAGAGAAGGCTTGAGCAAGGGGGGTAACCTCAAGCTATGGAAAAAATTAGGGTTAGACATGAAGTATTTTTTTATAGCCTGAGGAAGGCCCCATGGCAGGAGCATGCTGATTTTATTTTCTATTTCCATGGCCTTGTTCTCATGGAGGGAATACAGACCTGCCATTTTCAGGAGCACACTTGCTATTAGCTTTGCTCTCTCTGTTGCCTTGTTTTCATTTCTTAAAGTGATGCTGTTTGGGGAAACATTTCTGTTTTATGTATGCACTTAAAGATGATTTATAAAGTATCAAGATTATCTGAATAATGTGAATTCATTGAGTTAGCGAACAAACGTTCCTGTTTTATATGTGTGACTCAACTTTGATTGACAGAAAATATGCTAAATAGGATGAGAAAATAAATGAATGAATGTAGGTAATGTTCTTATAAGTACATTCAGCCTGAAGTTATTTTACATTCAGAATCTACTAAATAAAAATATCATCTAGCATGACTGTCAGTTTGGAACTGTGGCTAGAAAAGTGAACCAACCAGAAACATTGAGAATGGCCTCTGGAATGGCTTAATTAGAATTTTAAAGAAGGAAATCTTTGTAGTTGATACTATAGAGACAACCATCTAAAAATAACTGAAGTCTTCTCCGATCACATATCCATATACAATAATTTGCTAAAAGTATATTTGCTGTGTTACAGATTTATTGCATAAGAACCAATCAAATGTCTAGTGGTTTGGTCTTCAAGGCTGATAAGATTTTTCTAAGCAGCCTGACCAGTAGCAAGCCTACAGTTCTTGGGACATTTCCAGCCAAGGCTGGCGTAATGTGACATTCCCTCTCCTTTTCTTGAACCGCCCCCCCTTAACTCAGAATCATAAGCCACCAAATTCTCTGATTAAGAGTAATATGTAAATGGCCTAAGAAAAACTCAGAATTCACAGAGAAGGAAAGTGGCGATTGAAAGGAATGCTTCAGTGCCTATAGACAATGAAAAAGAAAGGAAGGGGAGGGAAAAACCTCTGTTGCTTCCCTGGGAGGGCTCCTGCGTCGTGAGCTGTAACGAATATTCTGCAAATGTCTCCATTTTGTCAAATCTTATTAAAGAGTCCTCCTGCTTTATGTCAATTGAGCTGTCTAGAAATCATTCATCATTTTTAGTGTAAAAAAATGCATGTGGTTATTTAAATAATATCATATTAATGTTAAAGTTCAGCTGTCATTTAATGGTATGGTTTAATCAGATGTAGCATTTAGGAAAAATAGTTTATGTGGGCTCTATGTGGCTTTCAGGTTGGCAGATTCAAATAAGGATTTATGGGTTTCGAAACCAATGTATTTCTGTCCATATTTCTGCTTGATGTACCTCACCCTTTAGTGCAGGACACTGCAGACAGTTATTTCAACAAATAAAGCATCTCCTCATATTGTGTTTGAATAAATTTGCAAGTCATTTAGAGAGGGTGAAGCCCAAACAACTTCTGCAACCTTTGACTGGGCTTTCTATAGGGAAATCATAATAACGTGGCTGTTTCAGAAGCCTACAGAAGAAAATTACTGTGGTGAAATCTACATGGGGTTCTCTTTGTAGGCAAACTCAGTCAGTCACTGACTCATCTTCCTTTGGGATGTGTCTAGAGTCTAAACAGAAATAGAAATTCCCAGATGGACATCACCTTGCTACATCTGAACCAAGAGTACTCTTAAGTCCACCTGTTCATATGCATGACAATATTTTTCACTAGGCACAGCCGGGATCTTGGTATCTGCCAGGATATTCAGGTATTTTCAACCAATGCCATAACCTGATAGGGTCTCTGGGGACCAAATGCAGCGGTGGTTTTGTTTTAGTTTCTAATTACCATCCCATATGATATACATGTATTTGGGACTCGGGAAGAGGCACAAACATTTTACCAACCTCTCTGCTTCATTGTTTTGGTTATCTCGTAGGAAGGCTCTCTCTAGAGAAGTAGAGGCAGGGTTTATGTCCCAAAGCCTTGTATTGAATGCTCTGATTTTGCTTTCCCTGTTATATCCCTCCCATTCATATGGCTTTCGCTTCCAGCCCTGGGGAGCTTTTATTTCAGAAAGAAAAGCCACATTCTCTTCCTCTTCCTCTTACCAAAACTACATAGCTGTGTTGTGTGTCAACAAGTGCTTCTGATTTAAGAAATGTTATGATATTGAATCGTGCTCATCTTCAAAATGTAAAAAGAAATGAACGTACTCTTTGAGCAGGGCGGAGCATTTACCTGCATATAACATAAACTTAATTATTTTCATATGATAAGTTCCATGTGTCTGAAAATAGTTAAATATTCTGTAGTATACCAAACCAAGGAGTTGCTTTATTTAAAAGAAAGATTGCAGGTCATTAAAAAAATTTTTTAAACCTTGATTATTCTTAAATTTGTAAAGTGAACAGAAATGGCTTGGCATGGCTCCTCATTTGAGTCATTTTGCATATGGTCTGTTGTGAAGACAGGTGAAAACTGTTCCATTGGTACCAGGATCTGTGCACATGTCCACTTGATTATCTGTAAAACTCACCAAACGCAGATGGGGAAACTGAAATTAGTAAGCAACAAAAATTAAGTTTGTAAAATCCAGCAGCCACTAAATAATCATCTACCACTCATGTTTTTTAATCTTTTATTAATTCAAATAAGGATTTGTTCTCTCTCCCCCTTTCTCTTTCTCTTTCTTTCAAAAAAAAAAAAAAAGTCAAATAAGGTAAACATCTATTTCCTTCCTTCTTTCCTTTCTTCTTTTCTTTCTTCTGCTTACTCATTTCCTTAGTAAATCTTTAATGTATGTATGCCAGGGCTGGGGATCCTGAAATGAAACCAATTTTATACTCACTACTTCAGCGTAGTAGGGAACATATGCATAAAAATGTACTATGGAAATTCACAAAATGAACGGATTCTCAAGGCAGCTGTTGAAGATTCTGCAGCTCCAGTTAGTCCTTGCTGGTCATTAAAAGGGACACCAGGAAAACAAACAGCTAATAAAAACCTTGAGTTAAATCGCTATAAAGCCAAAGTGTTTGGAAAAAAGTAGGGAAATAGAAAACGGTTTATGGAATCATGACAAATTTTGAAAAGAACTAAGGTATGTACAAAAAATTGACATATAACTTGTAGTTTAGCGAAAAAGCAACTGATTCAACCAAAAATAAATTGCTCTTCATATAAGCATACCATACTACCAAAAGAAAGAAAACAAAAGAGAAAATTGATTCATTCAGAATTATAATAGTAAAACTTGACATCAGAACACAGCTATGGCTGATTTCCTGGAAAGTAATTTTTCTTCTATCCTGACATAAGATGGAGAGCTATCTAGGGACAAACTGTTCATTCCCTAACTCTGTAGACAGAGTTTAAATACAGTGGAATTCAGATAATAATGAAAATGGTCATGAAACAAATGACCATTGATGTTGTAACTGGGTCCAGGAAATTGATTTTTTCATTGACTTTCACAAAATTTGATGATTGTAATTGTCTGTCTTAAGGTGTCACAGTATCACTGGGAGGTTTAAATATTTCTCTTCATGGGTATGTATTTATTTGTGTCTTTATCTGTGTATTTTTTCTATACCTTTGAGCAGAAAGTCTTATTCATTCAAACTGTTGGCAATCAGTAAAAATGAAAATTAAGATTTTCAAGATTCTGAGTCAGAATAAAAAGAAGTCATGATTCTATTTCCTTTTACCTCTGAAGAGTTAATGATTGATCACTAATTGTATATTTGTTTCTAAAAGTACATGAAAAATGCCTCAGGAATGTAACAAAGTTACTGTTTAAGGGCTCCACTGACAGAAATTTACAGGACATGTTACAACTGCACCTTGGCTTCTCCATTGCATTGCATATGCTGGCAAAGGGCTTATTAAAAAAAATGGCATAGGTCAGGTGTTGTGGCTCATGCCCATAATCCCAGCACTTTGGGAGGCCAAGGCAGGCAGATCACTTGATGCTAGGAGTTCAAAACCAGCTTGGCCAACATGGTGAAGCCTCGTCTCTACTAAAAAATAGAAAAAAAAAAGTAGCTGGTTTCAGTAGCTAGTAATCCCAGCTACTTGGGAGGCTGAGGCATGAGAATCGCTTCAGCATGGGAGGTGACAGCTTGCAGTGAGCCAAGATCATAGCACTGCACGATGATTGTAGCCTGGGTGACAGAGTGAGACTCCATCTCGGGAAAAAAAAAAAAAAAAGGAAAAAAAAAAGACATAGATGATTGTTTAACACATATTCAGTTTGACAATCTCAAATCAAATAATTTCCTCTCTCCCCACACTATCTATATTTGCCCCCAACTAATTACACAAACGCGCGCGCGCGCGCACACACACACACACACACACACACACACACACACACTGTCAGATTGTTTTCTTCAGAAAGTGAATTTTGTTCGTCCTTCCAATAAGAGTATGGTTAACTTCTTTATTTATGGAGCTGCTGAGAGGTCTTTTGTAACTAATTTGTAATATAAACAAAGTAGACAGCATTAAATACAGTTGAGCTAGCTAGCATCATGCATACAATGTTATTTAATACACATATTTTTGTTAGAGTTACTTTTGAGTCAGCCTGGGGAGTCATTGCCACCTATCATTGCTATCGTATTTTACATTTTAAACAAAGGCTTACTTTGGTAGAATGACAGGTAAAACATCTGGAAAGCTTAAATGCACTGTCAGAATGATTCCTAAGAGTAAGTATACTAGGAATGCCAATGCAAGATCTGTAAGTTATAGAAATAGAATTTTTAAAATAAAAAAGGTTTAATCTTACATATGCCATGGCTAGATGTTTAAGCTTCTTTTAAAAACCCACTCTTTTTTCTCCCTCATTTTGCCCAGGAAACATTCTGTTATATTCTAATTGTTCTTATTACAATGTCTGAAAAGTCAACAGTAGAGAGTTTTCAAGACTTGTGAGAAAAATGTCCTTGAAAATTTGCTGTCAATTTTGACGCACTGAAGAAAGTATCTTCTCTCATAGCACTCTACATTTATATTTTTACTTCACTGTCTCTATCGCTTTTTCTTTTCTCTGTTTCTCTTATTCCTATTTCTCGGCACATTATACTTACTGGTGATGAACTTGGGCCCTGACCTGAAATTAGTGTAGCAAAATCTCAACGTCTAAGCTATTCTTCAGCTTTTAATCAAGTGCTTATTCTTTCAGAATAAAGAGAATGAATTTGCTATAGATTCTTTGGACTAAACAGATTTAGGATCTGAGCTAGGATAAGGCTACAAAGAGAATTTAGAAAAAAACTCTTGGTTCTTTTCCTGTGCGTAAATTTATTTCTGTACACTTGACTCATTGCCTTTGTCCTGTGACCTCTTCAGGGCCAACATGGGTAACGTTTTTACCACGCTAAAGAACACCTTTGGATGTGCTTACATGTTTCTCTTTAGTAACATGCTTCTGCCTTTAAACATAGAATTTTGCTCTAGTGTCAAACATTTGAATGCAGCACCTTATCTGTCTATGATAACACTTAACAGCTGTACTCATTGAGCCCTAAGTGTATATGTGACCCTAAATCATGTATTACATATATTATCTGATTTTATTCTTAACAGTTCTGTGAAGGAGGCAACAGTATCCCCATGTTACAGGTGAGGCGAACTGTGCTTAGTGAAGTTAACTATCCAGATTCACATATTGTAGAAAGCAACAAAATTAGGATGTGAGCTTAAGTTTGTTCTTTTGACACACTACACAAGATTCCCAAAGGCCAGTTTATGAACCACAACCAGTTTTCACAGACTGGTGGTAAAATGAGAAGAGTAAGAACAAACAGTTGAGTTCTTGTTATGCCAACTCTTACTGTCAGATGCCATTATAATTCCATTTCTTCTGCGAAATAATTGGTGGCAGTAAATAATTTCCTTAAACTAGTTCATTGTTATAGTAAATAGAAAAAGAAATACTTAGAAATATTAAACATTGGCAATCACATGCCAGTCCTCCCACTGTCCCATGCCCCTCTCTCATTTCACTAACCAGGAAATTCAAAATCCATACTATGCCCATTAATGGGCATAACCAAAAAAGTTGCTACTTATGCATTCTCTGATAGGTAGATAGCAGCCACAGTCCTAGAGACTTGTTATATATCATCTTCTTTCACTTTCACAATAACTCCATGATCAAAAACGTTTACTCCCATTTTAAGAAATAAGGGAACTGTGAGTAAATATCATCAGGGTCTACATAAGTTGTCTGCCTCCAGGGCCTGGTTTTTCTACTCTGCAAACTATTTATCCTTCTGTGGAGACTCAGTTTCCTCACAGATGGTCAGACCGCCCTTCTGGGTGTGCAGACAATTATTCCTGAAAGCAATAAACAAACCCTATCAGATCCCACTATTGAGGATGGACTGAAGGTGCTCAATTGCAGCTACTGTGTGTCGTAGGAGTCCCAAGTGAGTGTGTTCTTAAGGAGTCCTTTAGAATTGTTGTATTGCTAAGCATAGACTGTGTGGCATTAACCAGAACCAAGAGAAAACAACACTGTTCAGTAGAAGAGTCTATAATCTCCTTTACCTGTGGCATTTGACAAGTGTCATTGTTAGGAAATTTTATTTCTATATCTAGCTGTTTATCATCTGGAGTCTTATTCTTGCGGGAACAAACAGTCCTGGTCTTGTTTAATTATTCATGTGAAATTTGTATGTATGTGTCCAGAGGCATGTGTCCCAGTAGATAAGGGGTAGTAGTCTCTGGGGCCCCACTGGCTCTGACACTTTTTAGCTATTAACCTTTAGCAAGAATCTCACCTCTCTGTACCTCAGTTTCCTCACCTGCAAAGTAGGAATAACAATAGTTTTTACTATGGAAATTTGTGTAAAGGCATAGATACATGTAAAGTGCACACAACGATGCCTGGCACATAACAAGGCATCAGAAACATTGAAATATTGGTTATTATCATTATTGTCATTGGTTTAAAAAAATACAGCCTGAGAGCAAACACTAAAATCAAAATGTTCATTAGGAGTTCTTTTAGGTTGATGAATTTTAAACTCATGTTTTTAAATTTTCTTTTTCCATTTCTGGAGTTTCCTAGGAATTTTTTAAAAGTTAAAAATACATGATAATAAATCCCATCTTTTCCTTACGTCCCTGTTTCTATCACAGCAACACCATTGCCCCTTCCTTCCGGGACCCTCACTCAGTAACACTTCTTGAACTGCCCTAGTGCACTCCAAGTACTACCTGGAGCAAAGCAATCCTCCTGTCTCACATGTTTTTCCCTGTCATTTAGGCTGTTTAGGGAGGGGGGACTCCTAGTTGGTCTCTGTGCTGCTTCTTCACTTCTTTTGCTCTTTCAAATATTATTGACCAATTTACTTGGAGAGTGCCAAGTGAGTGCTGTTTCTTCTGCACTTAGGAATCTCCAGTGGTGATACCCAACACAGCATGTCTTCCTTAGTCTAATCGCGAAGTTTTTCCAGTGAACTTTCTAGCCTTGTTTGCTGCTGCTCCCTTTGGGTAAAAAGTATGGTAACTACTTGCAGTCTCCAAGCTAGCTTAATTCTTCCCTCATTCTAGACATTGTCTGTTCCTTCTACCTGGAATGCCTCCTATGTAAGTCAAAATCTTCCACATGCATGTGGCAAAAATCCAGATCAAACTGGCCATAAGCAAAAAAAAGGAAATATATAACCTCATGTAACTAAATTGTTCAAGGGTAAAGCGACTTGAAACACAGTGAAATGTAAAGGTTCCAACAATGTCGTCAGGACTGGGTCTTGCTCTTTCCGTCTCTCATCTCAGATCGCTTGTGGATGAGTTCTGGCCTTCGCCAAGGATTCCCCTGGTGGAGACAAAGCTCTTGCTAGCATCCCAGTGACAGCCATTGAATATAGCAATCTTTTTCATTTGAATGCTTTCAGTGAAAGTAATAGAATGGCTTATTGATTCTGATTGGGTCTGGTTAGGTAAAAACTCCATTAATCTATGATCTGATGTTCTAGATATGGGACCCTGTACAGGCGGATGGACAAACAGACTGAGAATGGCTGAGGCATAATCCCCTCAGAAGAACCTGACAGCTTTTTTCAGAAAGGGTAATGGATACTGGGTGGGCAACAAGAACAGATGTTACCTTTGGAATGTTCCAAATGAGCTTTGGTCTGTGCTCTGGATCTCAGGTGAATTACCTCACTCTCCCTCAAGCCTTCTTCAGTCTCCCAGCCAGAAATGATGCACCTTTGTTCTAATCTTTCACAGCAGCTTTTACTTCTCACAAGACACGAACATCACCCACTTGGCAATGGCATGTATTGTCATCATTAGCAACTGTGTTTTCATTTTCCTCTAGATGTGTGTTATCCTCCACCTCATCCTCAAAAGGATGCTTTACAGCTCCCCCACAGTACTGTGCAACCAGCAGAAATAAAGAGGAGAAACACAGATGAAAGAGGAAAGAAAGCCAGGGAACCATGGTGGTAACTCCTGTGCAGATTCCTAGGCAGGTTTACAATTTCCCACCTGAAGGCAGAGCAGGATGCTCAGTCCGCTGGAGGATCCACAGTGGCTCGTAAAAGTGAAAGTAGCCTTAGTCAAGGCCCAGCATTGCCTTCTTGCCACATCGATGAGTTCTTGATAATCAGTTGATAATGTGGTTACTGGGGAGTGGTGATGTTACGTGCAGCACATTTCTGCCCCCAAAAGAATGAGGAGTTGTTATAGGACCAGTTGTCTTCAGGATCCCGAGGTCAAACCTCACTTCTCTATTGCGAGATACTGCTGGTCAGGAGCCTCCTCATATTTGGCTCACGGCCACGTTACCCTGATATAGGCCTTCTCTGGAAGAATGCCTAAAAGTTGTTTCAGAGTTGTTATCTGGGTTCATATGGGTATCATTTAGTTGAAACCCTGTGGGTTTTTATCTGTTGCACCATGGCTACATGTAAACATGTTCGTTCCAAGATAAAATGGGTAACTTCCCAATAAAAGAATATTTTTCTCCATTATTTAATCACGGTGGAAACACATCTTATCTTTTTTCTTGATTGTGAGCCACAATTTGACCTAATTTTTGAATTACTTTCCTTTTATGATTTTCTTTTTTTCCCCGGGATGCACGCCATTCTTTAATGCCACATAGAATATGAAGGGTGCACTTTACCTTCTCCATCAATGCCTTCTTTGAACACAGCCTTGAGCTGTTAACTTGAAGCAAGGAGCCCTAGGCCTTCCTTATAAACAAGTAATGGAGCCCTTAGCCCCCCTTGTAAATGGCTATTTATTAACATATACCATCACCAAACAACATTTTACAATTCCAGGCCCCCACACCATTACACCACTGTCTGCTCCATTGTAAGTTAAGGGAGGGCTTTGGCCATCTGTTTCATTAAATGCCAGAAGCAGCAAACAATATCTGAACTTTATAAATCGAGAGTTGGGGCTTCTCCCTCCACAAATCTCCCCCTTCTTCGACTGCCACCACCGCCACCACCACTACCACCACCATATTTTTTTGTTTGAACGCTCACATTGTAAATTAGCGTATTCACACATCAATTTTAAAAGGCTGGCTGTGTTATAAGATGGGACAAAGCAAGCTCAGTAACAGCTCATGCACAGTGCAGGTGGTCGAGCTAGCTGCTACCCAGATCAAAAGTCAAACAACTGTGAATCTGCTTTTGAAAGTGCAGTTAGGGAGACAAGGCAAGGCTTATCTGCACAAACAAGGACGAGTTATAGATATACATCACAAACGCAAGAGGACAAAAGGGGGTTTCATCATCTTGCAGGGCAAGAAAACCTTGTAATGCTGACAATTCCGAGGGCATCTCTGGAATATGTGGCTTGTTTTCATTTTGTTTTTTTCTGTAATATAAAATTAGTTTTTTTTATTATGCGGCAATTGGTAATTATTATTTATGCTTTGGTGCTGTTCCTAAAGTAGCTAAGAATTTTTTTTAAGCCACCTTTAGGGCAGGAAATGGCTCCTTTTCATGGTTGCATTTTATTTTTCAGCAGCATTTAAGGACAGACTCCTATTTATACCACACAAGCAGTTTTGTCTGTTGTAAACAAAGTAAGTGGCTGGGGATTGTGCTTTCCCAGAAATGTTTTCCAGGGAAGCCATAATAAGAAACAACTGTGTGTATCTTGAGAATTTGTCATCTAGGTATTAAGAAAGAATTCTTTTCTTTTATGGGAAAAAAAAAAAAAAGCACTGTGAAGAAATATATTCAATACTCAAAAGTGTAGTTAAAATATTTCTTAAATTGTGATGTTTGACCACCTTGCTAGTATTAATTGTTTGTTTTCATTTTTTATTTAAAATTATCTCTAACATTTTTGGCGAGGTAGAAGCTGACGTGATAGGAGGCATAATGATTTTTTTTTCAACCTCAATGTTCTTTTTAAAAGCCTAATGACTTCTTTCGCAAAGTTATGTGAAGAACTTTGGTACCAAGGTATGAATATCAATGGGGAAAATGCCAGAATGGTAAATTTGACCACATTTTTAAAAAGGGGATTGAAGCAGTTTGGAATTACAGAGGAAAAAAAAAAACAGTACCTTAGTTTCCTGTACAATTATAGTTTACCTAGGAAAAAGCTTTTCCACTGTCCACCTACCTTCCTATGGTTTAATGATTTTTGTGTTGAGGGAAAAAAAGAAACAAAACCTGTCAACCGTATTTAATTCCCAAATCAGTTAAAGATGTCTGAATCAGGTCCCTGGTGCTTCCCTGAAACCACACTCCCTGTCTCAAGCGATAGGGCAGTGGTGGGCTTCATGGAGTCTTGAATCACTGAAGTTTTCTGAAAATGTGTGTGCATATGTGTGTATATGCATTTTTCTGGGGATTTTCCATTAAATTTCCAGAAAATTTTCAAGAACCTATACCCAACTCCAAAAAAAAAAAAAAAAGTTGAGAAGATGAGATATTGTTAAAGAACTGCATCCAATTTTCTAGCTAAATACCATTTAATTACTTCAATAGTCTGGCTTACTTAAAATGCATTGACCTACGAGAAACACTTACTTTGAATTTCTCCACAAAGTTCAACAAGACACTGAAAATGTAGGGATGCCATCCTTGAGAAATCAGATTATTTATCAAAAGTATGTCCTTAAATACAATCAGAACAACTAAATTTATATGGGGCCTTACGGTCTATAAGGCATAGTCGCATATATTATTGTATTTATGTTATTCTTCATAAGAACTCTGAATGCGTTTTATCATTATTATCCTGTGGTATAGATAGTTGAGACCTGCAGAAGTTGAGTCTTGCCCAAATTCGTGCGAGAAAGACGGAGCAAAACTTGGACCAGTGCCCTGGTTTTAGCCACAGAAATCATGTTCTTAGCAGCCTTCTGGTAGTAACAGCATCAGCCTCTTCTTCAACACCAAATGTTTAATGTCCGCTAGTTAAAGGGCATATGGAGATTCCCTTAAGAATCCAATGTTAGTCAATGGAAATACAACAAATTCCAAACTCTATGCCTAGGAAGCCTAATATCTCATTGGGAGCTTTTGTTGAGACATTTTAAGAAACAACAATTCATAGTAACGTATGCTACATGGTAAGTGAAAGATCATTGCTCTAGGAGATGACAGGAAGAAGAAATTCCTGAGGCCTGGATGTGCAGATAAGACCTCACAGAGGAGATAACAGACAAGAATCAGCCCTGACGGTTATTGCCCCATTCTTAACCCACATATGGCATCATGCCTCTTTCCTTCTCATGGTAGCTTCAAGGTAGTAACTCCTAGCAGCAGAATTGGAGTCCTTGCAGGGCAATGGTGCTGATGGTGGTGGATTGTTAGGAAGATATGTTTCGCCACAGCTGCGTTGAGGATACATAGGAAATTAACAAAAACAACTTGTAACTTTATCTGCCCTTAAAGTTAATATAATGTGAGAGCTTCAGTCTTTCCTTAAACTGTTGAGTTTTTCTCTTTTTTTTCTTCATTTTAAGGGACGGGATCTCATGGTCACTGAGCCTAGGGTACAGTGGAGCAACAATAGCTCACTGCAACCTCAACTTTCTTGGATCAAGTGATCCTTCCACCTCCACCTCAGGCTCCCAAGTAGCTGTGACTACAGGCTCACCTCACACATCCACCTACTTTTTAACTTTTTAATTTTTTGTAGAGACAGGGTCTCTTCATGTTGCCCAGGCTGGTCTCAAACTCCTGGCTCAAGCAATCCTCCTGCCTCAGCCCCTACAAAGTGCTGAAATTGCAAGCCTGCGCCACGGTACCCAGCCAGTAGCCTTTAGCTTTCAGAACAGGAGTGGGCAAATTATAGACCGCAGACCAAATCCAGCCTGCCACCTGTTTCTTTATGGCCTTCGGGCTAATAGTGGTTTACGTGTTTAAATGATTGGAAAAAATCAAAAGAAGAAGATTTTCGACATGTGAAAATTACACAAATTCAAATTTTTTAATTATGATGAACTTTAAAATTTTCTTAAGGCTTGAAATCACCTAATAAGATCTCATTGTAAACAGTTATGAAAAATCTTTTCACTGGTTGTGCCCCAGTTTTAGAAAAATATTGCAAATTTTCACACCCTTGACTTAAATTACATATTTCTAAAACTTTACATATTTATAACATTCCATGTTTATTAAAAAGTTCATTTTAAAGACAGGTCTTTGAAATAATACTGCATGTTGACTATACATATTCTACATATGATTCATGCATAGATGCAAAGAATGTTAGCAAAGTACATAAATTATTTTATTGTGGCATATTATTTATTTGGTAAGTGTATCACTTAAAAATACTGAATTTTTTCATGTGTCCCGATTAAGTCTTTGTCATCGAATGGGCTTAGAGAAATTTAGTTATTAAAAAACTTGCCCAGCCAATAAAGAAAAGCATTCATTTTCTATTCTGTATACATGATCTGAAGCCATAGCTTTTTAGGTCTTTTAATCTGCTTGTTCAAGGCCAAGCTATTTATATGGATAATTTTTAAAGCGTCTGTATAAAGAAAAAAAAAGAACATTTTATTTATTCACTGGGGTTTTTATGTGCCTTGAAATCGCATAGATAAAGTATTTTCAAGCTCATGGATCTGGAAGAGATAAAAGGTCTCTTATTTTATAAGGCTTTATGTAAGCTTTTCAAGCGTATAGTTTTCTCATGGCTAGAATTTTTTAAATAAAACATTATTTCACTATTATAGCTAGAGTTTGATGTGGGTACCTCTTTTTTCTTCCCTGAATTGCATGTTAAATTATGTGTTTAAGATTGTGTTTATTGTATTTTATCTTCTGAATTTTAACAGTCTTCTTGTTGGAGAAATTAATTTACCTTCATTCATTTATCTTCATTTGTATTAGCGGGCAACTGTTTAATAAAACCAGAATACTAAGTGTTAAATTTGAGTAGAAAACTCAAAAGTCAGATTTAAGAAACGTAGAATAAAATGTACCACTTGATTTTGCAACACACTGGTATGAAGATGAAAAATTATTTACCTCCCTCTCCTTAAGAACTTTTGCTAAGCCTGGTAGACTGTAAGAGAAGGGGCTTTTTTTAAACTGTGGGGTGACTGGATCTAGACTAGATTCTGGATGAACATTAGCTGCTGCTAGCTCTGCCATGTCAGGGCCAAGAAACAGCTTTCCCTGGCTGGAGCATTCCCAAGCTATCACGGCCATCAGACAGGTGGGGAATAAATATTTAGAATGGCGGGACATTTGGAGAGCTCGCTCCTGATCCTGGGGACTCAATTTGGATGGGCTTCAATTGGAGCAAACAGGTGTTCCTGGGAGGAACTGTCCTCAGATGGCTGGGGGGGGTGCCATTCTTTCACACACATAAAAAGTTCCTCTTCCCTCTGCCTGCAGGAAAATTAGTATTAACTACAGCTTTTTCTTTTGAAATGGAAAAAGAGAAGTAAAAATATGGCACCGTGTTTTGGCCGTGGCTGGATTGCCATGGAGCATGCAATCTATGATAAGTGATGAGAATTCTTGAAGCAAAGCATGCTTGTAGTTTTCAACATTGGAGATGCTGTAAAAAGTAGAGGAATGCAAAGTATCTTTTAACCAAATGATATATACCTATGAAATCAAATAGTCTTTCCTTCTGTTATTCGTTTGTTCATTCACCAAATATTTCTGGTGCACTTGAGATTCCCCAAACACTGGGCTAAGTGCTAGGAATAAGAGTGTAAGAAATAAAAGCCTGCCCTCAATTCAGGCTTGGCCTGAGTTGTAATAACAGTAATTGGTTGGAACATGGAAGTGAACCTGAGTGGCCTTTGGGAGACTGTAGGCAGAAAGTTGTTGCTGACTTCAGAAAGATTTCTTTTTCTACAGTATTACCATATCTAAGATATAACTAACTTTTTTTATTTGGGAATATTCTTTTTAACTCATATTTTTCCTATAAAACATAAAATAATAATAAAGGAATTTTTAAATTAAAAAATTGTTTTGGCTGGGCTTGGTGGCTCATGCCTGTAATCCTAGCACTTTAGGAGGCCCAGGTGGGTGGATCACCTGAGGTAGGGAGTTCGAGACCAGCCTGACAAACATGGAGAAACACAATCTCTACTTAAAATACAAAATTAGCCAGGCATGGTGGCACATACCTGTAATCCCAGCTACTCAGGAGGCTGAGGCAGGAGAATCACTTGAACCTGGGAGGCGGAGGTTGTGGTGAGCCAAGATCACACCATTGCACTCCAGACTGGGCAACAAGAGCGAAACTCTGTGTCAAAAAAAAAAAATTGTTTTTAATCCCTCTACCTTGAAGCAAGCTATTCCTTTGACCCAAGTATTCCTTTCCAATCTTTCAGTCATGTTTCAAGTTTAATTTTATATTGCTCTACTCAATATCATCATCTTAAAATTTCCCCATAGTCTTTGTGATTTGTATTTTTGCCAAATTAAAAAAAAATTATTGTAATAACAAATGATTTTAGAAACCTCTTATTTTGTAAGGGAAAAAAACATCAAGAAACAGGGAGAAAATTATTCATAATTATACTGGCTAAAGGTCACAACTATTAATTGGCTCATTTTATTCCAGCTTTTTCTATGTATTTTATTTATGTACAACATGTAATATTTTATAGCCTATTATTTGCATTAAAGGTAAACTGAAATTGTTTTCCCATGCCACTAAAAACTCTTGGTAATCATTATTTATATGGTTGTATGGAATTCCCTCATAGAAATATTTTCTTTATGTTAAACATACAGGTTTTTTTCTAGCTTATAGCTATACAGTGAAGCTATATATCTTCATTCATAAACCATATTATTTGCTTAGTGTGGCATCCTTGAAGATAATAAATGCTCATCTCTTTTATGACTTCCTCATTCTTGCGTTCTTAGCTCTCTAATCTTGAAGTCAGCTGGGATATGTCTTCAAATATGTCTTCTTACTTTTCAAGAAAGATATATGATTTAGATCTATTTTTATTTCTATATAGGAACTGCCACCAGTTGCATATATGTGACATACACATATGTATGTATCTGTGCTCATTGGGCTGGCTGTAATAGTTTTAGATCTTACCCTTCATAGGAATCTGTAGATGTGGACCTGTTGTCTTCTGGAATATCGTGTTTCAGAGTAGCAGAAGAATAGACCAATTTATGGTGCTCTGTAGTGACATGTTGTAGGTTTTGTTTAGTTTTGGTTTTATAAATCTTTGGAATTAAACAGAGTATAGATGTTTCTAGATATGAGGTCTTTCACTCATTTTGCATGGATCACAGAACTTTGTATTTGAAAATTCAAGTCTTCCCTCTACCCACGAAGAGAGGATTTTTTAAAGCCATGTCTTGAGTTATTGCTTCCATTTTAAATTTTCTGGTGTCAGGATCGTCCATGATTCTCACACTAGACCTCTGTATCGCCTGTATTTTTCATGTTTTAAAAATCATTTTGTTCTCTTCTTTTTCTTCTCATTTAACTCCAACACCATTAGCTCCGCCCTTTGTAGCCTTGTTTCTAGTAAGTGCTGCTGGTTGTGTGGAAATAAACGCTGCTGTTGCATTGCTGGTTTCCCTGAAATCTTTTTCTTTGTCTAACCTATTGCCTCATCTCTTATCTCCTTGAAGTCTCACTGGTTCTTACCGTACAGTTTTCTACCCTCACTTTATAAAGCTTTATCTTCTTACTGTTCTTCTTAAGGACACCAAACAATTTTTAAAAACATATTTTGGTGTCTTTAGTCCATAAGTTTCAGAATTGCGTTCTTTCTCAGAATCTTTAGGATGTTGTGTTTTTTCCTTTGTTCTGTAGTATCTATTTTTCCATCATCTGCATGTTGTTTTGAGCTTTTTGTCTGGTTACTTTTCAAAACTGCTTCTTGAATCTGCATATGGAGAGCTGCTTGATGTGCTCACCCCTGTCCCCATTCCCTTTGTCTGTAGACTGTCTTTTTTGGAATGAAATGGGACTTCTTCCTTCTCCCATTCCTTGACTCTGTTGGGGAAAATGTCCACCTCTTATGTACACAACTGTCATCTCCTTTCCAACCTTACCCTCCCACCACCACGAAAAAAACCACACTATTTATGAAGACCACAGTGGTCAGAATTCAGTGCATGATGCCATGCCTTCTCTATAGCTACCTAATACTGATGTATGGTTTTCCTGGGAACTCTGGTTTCCTTACTGCATATAGAACAGAAACAAGATGGGGAATGTGGAGAAAAAAAAAAAGAAGACAACAGTACAAATACCTCCTGAGTTACAGCCCTTACTCATGAGAGAGATTGCATCTTGATTTCTGGTTGTTATAAACCATACAGTTTCTATCTGGTAGAAGACTATGTGGGAGGTGAACCACTGCTTTCATTTTTCAACACAGTTCATTTTTTTGTAACAGAAAATCCTTCTAGGCTCTGGCAGTTTGTGATGTAAGCTTTGGTGGTGTATATTTTCATCATCTTCTGTTTTCTTCATTCAAACCTAAGGGACACTTTGATAGCGGCAGCATTAGGATTCATGGATGAGGCATCATTGTAAACTGGAACCTGAGTGATTTTTTAAATTACCCTAGATAAGGGGACCATACCAGCTATTTCTGTAGCTCTACCCTTGGGCCTGTCTGCCTGGGTGGTCGTATTCTAACTGTTGGTATTTAATTATTGATGACTTACTGACACAAGGCCTGGAAGCCTTAGGGAAAATGAATTCCCACGTGCCAGTTTCTTTAGATGAATCTTCTTTGAGGTTTAGGTGTCCTTCCAAGTAATAGAGTGAGGCAGGATTTAGGGGGCCATTCCAAATACTGCCTCGCAAAGTCAGCCACAGCGTGAGTGCCTACTATATGCTCTGGACAGAATAAACGTTATTAAAGGGCCACGTTCTTTCATAGTTTTCATGTAACCCATTGATGTGTTTCTTTTCACACGTTATTTCCTCTTGAACATCACTGGTTTCATGGTGTTTTTCTAAGGCTTCTGAAAGGTACTACGTAGACAGAACAGAACCCACAAAAAGGTGGAATTTTTCTTTAGGAGCACTGTGCCATCAAAACTGCCACCCTGAGCTGGTACCCAAAATGCCTCCCTTTAGAGCTTGCTCTCTTGATCGTGCAGCTGTGCTGTGTCCTCAGAGGCTCTGTGGGCACCTCTGTAACCTGCTCCCTCAGCTGTGCTGTGTGACATAATCAGATTCCTTGCTGAGAATAGGTGAGTGGAGGGGTAGAGGGGAGCCAGGGCCAGATCCAGGAGGACCCTCAGAAGCCACAGATCAGAGAGCCTGGATAGGCAAAATCAAATCAGATTTCACCACATCAAGAAAACGGGCCTAGGCATGTTATAACTTTTTTTTTTTTTTAAGCAACAACTTTGCTTTAATAGGACTTGAAAATTTTAACCCAATTTTGCCTTGGGGAAAAATGTATGAACCATATGTCTTGTCAAGATACTATTTTTTAACATTTTCAGAATGAAATCCATCTCTGGGCACTGGGATTCTTTCTTGGTGCACACCTGCCTTGTTGATCAAGTTCTCTGGCTTTTATTATTTCCACTTGCAAATGGCGACACAAACAGCCAGCTTCAGAAGAAGGAGGGGCTGATTTCATCAGCATGACTAAAGCTGACCAAGTACTTGAGAGGACCTGGCAGGGTACTGAAGGACACTTCGGCCTTGCAGATCTCTGAGGGGGAAGAAATGGGCACAGCCCTGCAAACATCAACCGATGGGTGACATGGTAGCATCCTGGCCAGTGGCCAAGCCTTTTTTTTTTCTTTCTTTTTTTTGACTGGAGTGCAGTGGTGCAATCTCAGCTCACTGCAACCTCTTGCCTCCAGGCTCAAGTGATTCTCCTGCCTCAACCTCCCGAGTAGCTGGGATTACAGGCGTCCTCCACCATGCCTGGCTAATTATTGTATTTTTAGTAGAGACAGGGTTCAACTTGTTGGCCAGACTGGTCTCAAACTCCTGACTTCAGGTGATCTGCTCACCTCAGCCTCCCAAAGTGCTGGGATTATATGTGTGAGCCCCCAAGCCTGGCCAAGTCTTTTTCTTCTGATTTTTATTACACAAATAGTAACATCAAAGCAAAAGAAAACTTTTTTTTAAAGAAAAGGAAAAAATAATCACTCCTAACACTATAACCCACCCCACCTACAATTATCTCCCACCCCAATTTTTTTAGTTTTAACTTTTTCTTCGTCTGTTGACATTTTTCTTTATATGGCTCTAATTGTAGTGTGACCGATTTTCACTTCTGCCTTTTTGTTTTAAACTTAACATTACAGCTTGTACTACTAATGTCAACTTTTTTTTTTTTTTGAGACGGAGTTTCACTCATGTTACCCAGGCTGGAGTGCAATGGCGCGATCTCGGCTCACCGCAACCTCCGCCTCCTGGGTTCAGGCAATTCTCCTGCCTCAGCCTCCTGAGTAGCTGGGATTATAGGCACGCGCCACCATGCCCAGCTAATGTTTTGTATTTTTAGTAGAGACGGGGTTTCACCATGTTGACCAGGATGGTCTCCATCTCTTGACCTCGTGATCCACCCGCCTCGGCCTCCCAAAGTGCTGGGATTACAGGCTTGAGCCACCGCGCCCGGCCTAATGTCAATTTTTTATAGTTATTGTAGTTAGTGGATTTTTTAAAAGTCAAGTTATTATGACATATATGGAGGCTCAGGAAAGCCCAGCAGCGTGTGGTTGACATTCGTTTGTTTTCAGAAAGTAGAAGCGCTGCCTCTAGCATGTCCTTAGAGCTCCTCAGCCTGGTATTTAAGAGCACTCTGAGTTTTGACAACTGAGTACTGAGAGTTATTTGTATCTTTCTATAGTATACATTTAAACCACTTGCATGTGTTAATTTTAATGTGTTTGATGATAATATTAATGGCAAAAATGTATGCCATTAATACATTGTCTGCTCGAAGCAGAGCAGGCAAATCACTCTGGTAGGGAAGAGTACAGCCCCACTTTTTCCGGGGTACTCCCTAACTGACTGGAAGGCAATACTGAACTTGGCTTAAGGCTTCATGCATTGACTTCATCAGATGTCCGTGCTTGGAAATGTAATCAGCAACAGTCATGTGCACTTATCTGGTCATGTGCTAACCAAGTGAGATGTGTCTCCACCTTGCACAGAGCACCAAGGGGCCGCCTCTGAGTACCGAAGGTCAGGAGGAGGGCTAGAAGGAAGGATGGTTTTGGAGCTGACTCCAAAAGGAGACATGGGTGGGGCGCCCTGGTAGGAGGTGCTGGACAGCCAGGGGGCAGCATGGGAGCATTTTGTATGTGATGAAGGAGGACAGAGCATCAGAAGAGGGGGATAAACGAAAATGTCACCGTTCTTCCTGAGCCTAGCCCTGGGGAGGATGATGGATGACTTTTTGTCATCTTTTGTATTTCCTCAGGGGCAGCTAAAACAGAATCTCTCTACTGAGACCAGAGGTTGAAAACTGGAAGTCTGTGGGCCACAAGTGGCCTGCAGAATTATTTTCTTTTGGTCTGAACATTTTTTTTTTAATTATTATTTACATACAACAGAATTCAGCCATTTTAACTGTAAAGTTGGACGTTTATGGGTACACATATGCAGCTGTGTTGCCTTGTTCTCTCACGACACATCAAGATTTAGAACAGTCCCCTCACTCCAGAAGTTTCCTTCTGCCCCTTTACGTTCAAATCTCCTTTCCCACGCTGCCCCAGCTGATCTTCTTCCTGACATTAGAGTTTTGCCTTCTCTAGAATTTCATGTGAATGGAGTTATACAGTGTGTCATCTCTTGTATATGACTTCCTTCACTTGCACAGAGCTTCTGAAATTCATCCATGTGATTGCGTATGTTAGTATTTCATTCCTTTTAATTGCTGAGTAATAGTCCAGAGTAGGGATGTACTACAATTTATTTATCTGTTCACCAGTACATGAATCTGTAGGTTGCTTCCAATTTGGGGCTATCATAATAACACTGCTGTGAATATTTGTGTATATATGTTTTTGCAGACATAGGTTTTTATTTCTCTCGGTAACTATCTGGGAGTAGGATTGCTGGGTCATATGGTAAGTATATGTTTAATTTTATAAGAACCTGTCAGATTGTTCCCAAAGACACTGAACCCTTTTGCAGTCCCATAACCGTGGATGAGAGTTCCGGCTGCTCAGCATCACTGCTCTTAAAGCATCCAAGCTCTCAGAACCCACTAAAGGGCCACTTGGCCTCCGGCTCACCCCAGTTCTTATTTGACCTATTTTCTTCATTTACATTACCCACCTGTCACCTGTAGGTTTGGGACCTATGCCATTGAGGAACTTTATGCCCCATAGTGTATAGCAGGGCATGACAGTTAAGACCAGGGTCTATGAAGACAGGAAAATCTCAGCTGGAATCTCCATCTTGCCATTTATAAGCTGTCACTTGAGTAAAATGCTAAAAACACCTTATTCGTTGGCTGGCTAGTTGTAAAAATAAAAAAAAAAAAATATGAGCATGTGAAGTGCCTACCACAGGACAGGGCCTGTAGAAAATGTACTACAGATGGTACCTGTTAGTATCCACGCCATAGCCCCGTGATTGTCTGTTATATGTGTGTGCCTCAGAGTCGCCTGCACAGATTTTTTAAAAACACAGCCCCTGCCCCAGACATAGGTGCCCCTGCCTCAGCCCTCCTTCAGAATGAGAATTTCCCAGGCTGGATCTGTTCACATGCATTGTTTAAAAGTCCCACCGTCCGGGTACAGTGGCTCCTACCTGTAATCCCAGCATTTTGGGAGGCCAAGGCAGGCGGATCACTTGAGACCAGGAATTCGAGACCAGGCTAGTGAAACCCTGTCTCTACTAAAACTATAAAAAAGTTAGCCAGGCGTGGTTGTATGTGCCTGTGCTCCCAGCAACTTGGGAGGCTGAGGTGGGAGAATCTCTTGAACGTAGGAGGTATGGGTTACAGTGAGCCAAGACCATGCCACTGCACTCCAGCTTGGGTGACAGAATGAGACTCTGTCTCATAAATAAATAAATAAAATAAAAGTTCCACACATAATTGTCATGAGCATCCCTGGCTTACAACTGTTGGTTAGGAAGATGCAACGAGGGACCCTACATTCTAAACTCAGTTCTACTGCCAACTAGCTGTGTGACTTTGGACAAATCACTTAATCTCTCTGAGAGAGCTAGTTTAGTTGAGATATGACTGTAGCAAATTTGATCTTTCATAATTATTAGGCTCTTCTTGGTGGACAGTGGCTACATTTTGAGGCAGATGAATTGGAGGTGGGTGAGGGCCATGCCTGCCTCCCAAGTAACATAACCAAATGAAAGCAAATCTCAGCCTGGATTCGGGCATACATAGAGATTTAAGTTAGCAAGCATGCACAAAACCATCACTCAGCATGTCTGATAGGCCCAATTAAGTCCTGTCCTCTTTCCTGATGGGAGGGTGCATTGACAGCAACTTGCATGAAAGGTTCACTTGAGGCAGATGTGAGACTGTGTAGCAATGGGAGTCAGCTGACCTTCTAGTCAAAGTCATGTGGTAAAATCCTCCTTTGAATAGATGGATGGACACAGGACTAATCCAAATCCAAATTCAAGGACACCATTCAGGGAGACTCAATTGGGGTCACTGCATTCTGATAACCTTTCCACTCAGGCTGTGGAAGTGCGAATGACACTATTTTGAGCCAGTCCACATATCTTCAATACCATTTCTAATGTCTTAATTAATAATTATTAGTTATGCTAATTAAGAGTAACTAATTAATAAGACAAAGATAGCCGCTGTACATGTAGGAGCTGCCTCTGGAATGTGGCTTTTCATTAGCCTTTTAAATGTTACTAAACACATCTGAAATGTATATTCCCATTAGCTCACTTCAGTTCTGAACTCACCACCCTGGAGTGTAGATTAAAACTAACTAATGCACATATATATATGTCTCCTATCTATGCAGAAGTACTTTAAAGGTAATTGCAGACAGTATAACAGATGATTTCTGGGGTTCCATCCAAACCTAAGATTCCACAGTTCTACAAATGAAGGGTCCTAGTAAATGTACTTGTTTCTCAGCACAGCTTCTCCTCATCCTTGTGCCTGCTCTTTCTGGAAGTCTCTTAATCCCCCAAGCCATGTCAGTGTCTTTCCCCTCCCTGTACCATCGTGGACGCACACACCTCTTTCATGGCATCTTATTTCAGGCCCAAAACATGCACTGAGGATTCCAGCCTTTGGAAAATATTATCTCTTTTTATTTACCCACACTGACCTGCCTTATTTCCCAGATGTCGATGAGTCGAGTAGTACTGTCCGTTTTTTTTGTTTGTTTGTTTGTTTGAGATGAAGTCTCACTCTGTCACGCAGGCTGGAGTGCAGTGGCGCAATCTCGGCTCATTGCAATCTCCACCTTCTGGGTTCAAGCAGTTCCTTGGCCTCCCGAGTAGCTGGGATTGCAGGCACGTGCCACCATGCCCGGCTAATTTTTTGTATTTTTAGTAGAGACGGGATTTCACTGTGTTAGCCAGCATCCTGGAGATGGAGACCATCTCTCCATCTGCTCGATCTTATTTGACCTATTTTCCTCATTCACATTACCCACCTATCACCTGTAGGTTTGTGACCTATGCCATTGAGAAACTTTATGCCCCATAGTGTATAGCAGGGCATGACAGGTAAGAGCAGGGTCTATGGAGACAGGCTTATGATCCACGTGCCTTGGCCTCCCAAAGTGCTGGGATTATAGGCGTGAGCCACCACACCCAGCCACGATCACCGTTTTTATTCACAGAGGTAGGGAGGGCATGCCTACCTGCCTAACACCTATATTATTTTCCTTTAAATTGGCACAGTGTCTTCTTCTTTAGCTTTATCACACAGCACATTGCCCATGGAATTATGGTTTTAATGTGCTAGGTACACATTTTCTCACACGTTAAAATAGATGCGTAACTTAATATCTGAAGTAAAATGTTAAAAGTAATCATCTGCGTGCTGCCTAAAATCTGCTCTCGTTTCTCCAGTGGTCTGCACACATCACAGTGGGAACCACTGCTGTGCTGTCCTTGTCAGGTTTCTTGCCCATCTCCCCACCAGACAGTGAGTCCCTGGAGGGCAGGGACAGGCTTTCATCTCTGCCTCACCATGTCAGTAAATCTGGTGCCTGGTGCATAATATGCATTCGATAAATGTTTGATGAATGAATGTCTCTCTCACGAGCGCAAGTGAAATACCATAGCAAACACAAATATCTGCTATTTTCTTTCACTTTGATTCCCAACCTCTGATAAACTCTTAAGCACTCAAACATGGAATTAAAACATAAGTACCAAACATGTGAAGTGCATTTATTTTTCTGCATCTTAAAACTTTTTTTAATGTAACTGTTATTTATTTAATTCCCAAGTATTAAGGGGAAAGAAGTTAAATGATTTAAAATTACAAATAATTCTTTAAAAATATCTTACCACGGTGGCTCATGCCTGTCATTCCAACACTTTGGGAGGCTGAGGCAGACAGATTGCCTGAGGTCAGGAGTTCAAAACCAGCCTGGCCAACATAGTGAAACCCCATCTCTACTAAAAATTCAAAAATTAGCTGGATGTGGTGGCATGCGCCTATAATGCAAGCTACTTGGGAGGCTGAAGCAGAAGAATCTCTTGAACCCAGGAAGCAGAGGCTGCAGTGAGCTGAGATTGCACCATTGCACTCTAGCCTGGGCAACAAGAGCAAAACTTTGTCTAAAAATAAATAAATAAGTAAATAAAAATAAAAATAACTTACCTGACATAAGTCTAAAGGCACCTTCACCATGTAAAATGTAAAGATCTTGAAGAACTCTAAATTCCAAGCTGAAAATGGTGATTGAATGAAAGTAGTGGTCAAATTATTGTCTCAGTTTCCCAAAGGAAGCACAAAAAGTAAGTTAAAAGGCCCTGGTTGTTCTTCCTGAGTGCTGACTGACCCAAGATGAACATGCACTTGGAGAAATCAAAGACACTTCTGGCCCAAGAGCCTGGACATTCAGAGGCCCTACTGGGATAGCTGTGCCTTCAGTCTTTGTCCCATTGTGGAATGAGGCATTCCTGATCCCAAACTTAAAATATTTTATCTCTTTTAATCTGTACTGCACTCCCATCTCCATCTCTACCCCAAAAGTCTTAAAGCTCCTTGAGGACAAGGGACTGAAGCTTATTTTGCTTCACACCCACTGTGCCTTGCTAGCTCCTGGAACAGAACGGACACTCAGGAAGTATTTGGATGGATGGATGGATGGATGGATGGATGGATGGATGGATGGATGGATGGATTAATTAGTGAATAAAAGAACAGATGAGCTATGACCTTGATTTACATAAAGCTTGCTGACTTACATTCCTGCATTTTAGTAACGATCTGTAAGGAAACACATTTAGGAGAAAACACTAATGTCTGGAAGCATGCCTATGAATGGTAGAGTTAGTCTCTTTATTTGGGGTGGCTTTTTACTTCCAACCTCCTTTAAACAAAGTTTGATGATTCCATCTCAAAAAGAAAAAATCTTATTCAATCTGAGTTGGTCTCAGAAAGCAAATGTTCCAGCCTGGCACAGTGGCTCAAACCTGTAATCCCAGCACTTTGGGAGGCGGAAGTGAACAGATCACCTGAGGTCAGGAGTTTTAGACCAGCCTGGCCAACATAGTGAAGCCCCGTCTCTACTAAAAATACAAAAATTAGCCAGGCGTGGTGGTGGGCGCCTGTAATCCCACTACACAGGAGCCTGAAGCCGGAGAATCCCTTGAACCCTGGGGACAGAGGTTGCAGTGAGCTGAGATCACGCCACTTCACTCCAGCCTGGGCGACAGAGTGAGACTCTGAGATAGATAGATAGATAGATAGATAGATAGATAGATAGATAGATAGATGATAGCAAATGTTCCAAAGTAAAGCAGTTGACTAAAAGGTATAAATTCATCTTCCATTTGTTGGATGCCCTTTAAATTATGTGGGAAATGGAACACATGAAATTGTTTTGAGCTTTGGCTTTCTATTGATTTCTAAAAATGAAAAGTTCAAATTTAGAGAAATATTTATCTTACCATAGTACCTACCTTGAACTTCGCTGCATAGTATTTACTGTTTTTATTTCTGATTGAAGCATTTGCATTTAATTACTTAAAGCATTTAAAAAGTTTAATATTTCTAATTTGAGGGTTGATTAATTCTACAAGCATTAGTAAGAAACATTGGGTATAAGGAAAAGGGCATATGTATTTACATAAATAAAAGGCATCTAATTAAGCCTTTAAATGACTTTTTTTAAAAAAAGTATAAGGTATAAAAGATAAAAAGTGGGCCGGGCGCGGTGGCTCAAGCCTGTAATCCCAGCACTTTGGGAGGCCGAGGCGGGTGGATCACGAGGTCAAGAGATCGAGACCATCCTGGTCAACATGGTGAAACCCCGTCTCTACTAAAAATACAAAAAATTAGCTGGGCATGGTGGTGCGTGCCTGTAATCCCAGCTACTCAGGAGGCTAAGGCAGGAGAATTGCCTGAACCCAGGAGACAGAGGTTGCGGTGAGCCGAGATGGCGCCATTGCACTCCAGCCTGGGTAACATGAGTGAAACTCCATCTCAAAAAAAAAAAAAAAGATAAAAAGTGGCTTGGCTTATTTGCATTGATTTTGAGTTTTCCCATAATTGCTGAGGTTATGATGTTCATAAAAAGAGAAGGAGTGCCAACTTCAGGAGTCAGTTACTCAGTATCAGTCTGGGACATTGTGACCATTCTCTAGCTTACTTTAAATACACATATTCGCTCTTGCAAATATGTCACCAGTTGATTATGGATAGCCCTCTCTGGCGGGCTCATTCCAGGAAAGGCACAGAGCACAAGGCAGTGGAAACGCACGTTGTAGATGCCTTGCCTGCTTAGTGGACAAGCACTGCCCTTGGCTTGCCCTCACCCAAACAGCCCTGGAGTGGACATACCCAGGGTTGCAAAATCAAGAAAACTTACACCTTCACGAGCCTTTTTACTCCACACGTGACCCATCCACCAAGGTTTATGACAAAAAGCAGAGGAGGTTTAAATTGTTTCTAATCATTTTTCCTATCCTCTGAAGAGTTTGATGAAACGTGTAAGTTGTTATGTAAGATTTGCTAAGCCCTTATTACCGTACAGAACATTGTACAAAGTGCTCTAGGGAGAAATTTTTTTACAGAAAGACCTTTCCTTTACAATGCTTCCAATGCATTTTGTTTACTGAGTATGCCAGGTCTACAGAAAAATATAATTAGGGAGTATGATTATATATATATATATAATACAGTTTACATATAAGTTTATCTCAAGGTCTCTATCTCCATCAGAGCTACTTATTCTATTTTCTATAAAGTGGAATGTGTTTGCATGCCTGTTTGGCTTAAGACTAGGGGCCTTCAGTGAAATTGACCTGACCAACAATTCTGACTCGCTCTGAGGACTCGGAAAGCACACTCTCTTCTCTATAGTTTTTCTCCTAACCAGTGAAATTCACGCTATGTTTTATCATTTTTGTAGCATAAGTCTTAATTCCTGAGCCTAGTCTGCATGCATTTCAAGACCAACCTAAGTGAAATTGTTTCAGATTTCAGGATGTGTTTAGTATTGATGGAAAATAGATTGTCTATATTCTATATTCATTTTTGCACTGTTACAACTAAAATATTGTAATATTGAGGAAACATGGGATTTCTGAAATGAATTCACTTATCGGGCTATTTGTTTTGGTCAAAATAAAACCATTAAACATAAACTAAGAAAACCTATGAGCAACTTTCCTCTATTATTTCCTTGGTCGGATTCTGTTTTCTTTGTTTTCTTAATTTGGGCTGAGTCTTCGAGAAGAAAAAATAATAATCACCACTTTTTCAGCTTGCACTCTGGAATTTGTTTAGCAAAGAATCAGGTCACAGCAGCCAGAAACCACACTTTTTCTGCTGAGGAATTGTATTTCCTTGAGTATGTACTGAACTGCGTGAACAAATCATTAAGTGGCACAAGTGAACAGGCAAAGAGAAGTATTCAAAAATTCTATGACCGCTGCTACAAGGGTGGCTGGCAGAAGACACTAGCTTTAATTGTGTATTTCCCTCTTGCCAGTTTTTATTCAATAAAGCATTCCGTGATCTTGAAGCAAAAGGTGATTGGGAAGGCAATATTTTTATTCTAATGATATGTCAGTTTTTCTTTATTCAGAATAATCAGAAATATTTTTTAGGCATAGTCAAGTACTACTTGGACATAAATTATTCCATTAAGCAGGAAAAGCCATATTAATTAGTACTGTGTGAGAAGTGGAATTGGAACACAAACTTGCAGATTTTTTGCTTTTCTTCTGTTCTTGTGTTGTTTTTGTTTTGTTTTTTGAGACAGAGTCTTGCTCTGTTGCCCAGGCTAGAGTGCAATGGCGCCGTCTTGGCTCACTGCAACCTCCACCTCCCAGGTTCAAGTGATTCTGGGACTACAGGTGCGTGCCACCACACCCAGCTAATTCTGTTCTTGGTATTTTTTAAAAACATATGTAATTATATCCGTTACCAGTGGAGAAATGAATGCGCTTAAATAGCTTTACTGGTTTATTTTGTTGATAACTTTGTTCCATAACAGGAAAATAAAATAGAAAACAGCTGTGTGAAATTTTCTTTGTATTAGCATTTGTGTGTGTGTGTGTGTGTGTGTGTGTGTGTGTGTGTGTGTGTGTGTATTCTTTTCTTCAATCTGTAGAAAGGCATTAATAGCACATTCTGGGCTTTGTCTACTTTTATTCTTTTTTAAGTGACATCCGGGGTTGTGTATTTATGTTTTAAACTAAGCAAATCTATTTGTTTTGGAGTGGATGCCTACAGCAGCAATGTAGATTCATAATGTAACATAAGCTAAAATATTCAGCAAATAGTGTCAAATATACCTTAAAGCCAGTCTCTATCACATGTTACTATCAATAAGAACTGTAGAAATCCCTGTTCTTAGTGCAGTGGTATGTATATTTTAAAACTGAAAACAAAAAGCTGAATCCTAGCCGTGGGAAAGGAACCCTGAGTCTTTGGGCTTTGCGGCTTTTCAGACCTTGAGATTTGTGTAATATGTCACTACATCTTCCAAACTCTGCAGATTGTCTGTCTGTGTATTCAGTGTGGTTTGCCCCTAGTTTCTGACTGTTGCCTGCCTACATACAGAGTGTACCCCAGTTTTTGCTTACACTAGCAGAAGAGCACTCTGTTTATTGAAAACTATAGACATAAATCCTTAGTGATGAAACCAAGACAGGAAAAAAGAATTCTAGCTTCAATTTTTTTAAGTTTAATAATTTATTGTGTTAAGTTAGGACAACACAGAGCTATTGCTTAGCAACACTGGATTAGGGGGAAAATAATTTAAGCTCCCAAATGAGAAACACTTGTAATCGAATATGCTCTAACACTTGCTTTACCACATGGCTTAACACCCTTCTCCTCACACATGGTTAAACACGTGTTTGAACTGATGTTTTAACACCCGTCTCACACATCTTTACGCTCTTTGTTCACATATGCTGAAACACATGCTTTGACACCCTTTGTGCACTCATTGTTGAACACAGGCAGAGTATTGTCTAGTGTCTGGCTTTCCAGAGGTTCATTGGTAAGTAGCATTCCTTCTAAGATTGGTGCCTAATAAAGTCACAGCTCCTTCTGCTAGATGATGTCCACACTTGTGTTCCTTCAGTCCACCGGAGAAGAAAATCCTCACGGAGATGACCACAGCTGTGGTCCTCTGTGGCTACCACACCCCTGATTAGTGGCCTGTTCAAGTGTTCCAGCAGATGGGTGTGTCGTGTCACAAAGCATTGTCTTCCACCCCGGCCAATCCACTTGTATTTTCCCAAACTGCCAAGCTCTAAAGTCTTAACTCATGACAAGATGTAGAGTTGAAATGATTTCCTATTCTCTTTCATCTTACTTGGTAATTTCAGCCTAGATGGCAGGCAGTTACCATCACTATAGGCAAAGTCACTATCTCCTCCTCACTCTTCCTAGACCTGTCATTGGTGGTGTCTTAGTTCAGACTGCTACAACAGAATTCCATAGACTGGGTGGCTTAAACATGGCACATTTGTTTCTCACAGTTCTGGTGGTTGGGAAATCCAAGGTCAAGGTGCTGGCAGATCTGCTGTCTTGGGAGGACCCACTTCCTGGTTTGTAGATGGTTGTTCTCATTGTATGCTCACATGGAGGAGAGCTGAGAAAAATAGTAGTTCTTAATTCAAGTCAGAATAAAATGGTGACATTAGCCTAAATTTAAACAGTGGTTTATAGTTTATAAAATGTGTTTTATCCATCTTTTTGGATCTCCGTCAAAAACTGGGAGGTAAAACATTATCCCCATCTTACAGGTAGACATGCTAAGACCCAGGAATCCTAAGAACTCTGCCAAAAATTGCATAGCTAGTAGGTAGTGAGATTGGATGCTACTGGTCCCTTGATATTTAAGTCACTATTTCCCTATGTCACAAGGTTAAGTACTATAAGATGTACAAGAAAGTCCAGAAACAGCCCTTGCCAACAAAGAGCTCATAGAAAAGGAAAAGATACCTACAAATGAAAAATAACTCCCATCTATTGAGTACTATGAACTAGTCCTCTACTAGGCACTTTGTAATGAATCATCTTTCTTGATCTTCACAGCAACCCATTTGACAGGTGAGGAAACTAAGGCCTAAAATGCATGATAAATGTACTGAGTCAAATAACTAATAAAGTAGCAGAGCTAGAATTTGAATGCAAGCCTGATTCTGAATGAAACCCATACCTTTGGCCATTACTCATATTGGCTTCTAACCAACAATAATAAATGAGTTCATACACAAACTGTAGTGATTATATAAGTCAAGTTTGGATGAAGTATATTCTTCCCCTCATCATTCCTGGCAATAGTACTTTATGATTGATTTTTAAAAAATGTTTAACATTATAAAGTGGATACACATAACAAGAAGTAAAAGTTACAGATATTATATGAAAGAATTTGTAAATTAAGTCCAAATTTAGTCTGTTCCACCACTTTGGTTAAATGCAAGGTCATAAAATGTGCTACACTGGTTACATCTTCATGGAAATTTGATTTTACTGGTAGCTTGTGCTCACGATGATCAGAAGAGAAGCATCATTTCTATTCTGTGGGTTTTAGGTTGCAAAGAGTGTTAATGGATGCTAAATTAAATTATTTGAAAATAAATTGTATCTCACTGACTAGACCCTAAAGGGTCATTATTGAGCAAACTGTGTAATGAATGATACCCTTGAGTTTGGTGAGTCTCACTGGCATTTTTCATAATTGTATGTTAATAACTCCAGCTATTTTTGTAGCTGGCTTTAAAGATAATTTAAAGGTGACTGAAAACCTTGAACTAACTTTCCATGTTAAATTGGTTTGGACCTAGATGCAGAAACCAACAACTAGACCATTTAAACACAGAACAAAATCAGCCAGGAATAGCAACACTTGGATGCCTGACTTGTGAATGTGAGTAGGAATTAGTGATTACTTCGAATGGCTGGAAGATCCCAGAGGGACATTTTGGGGGCTCTTCATTCTGTTTTGTCCTCGAAACAGAATTGCTCATACAAATATCTGGCAGCATCCAAACACAGGTGCAGATTTGGAATGTATAAAGCCTCATGTTGGTTTCTTTGTATTTTAACTGAATTTCACTATGTTGAGGCTCAAGATCAAATGATTATATTTTAATGTAGTATTTGCCAAATTTCCAAACCTCTAAGCACAAAATCCTCAGCCTTCATTTCTTCGTTTGCCTGGAAATCTAGGTAGCACTGAGCCAAAAGCAGGAGTTATGAAGTGAGATTATACTTGATTAGGAACAAAAAAAATCCTACATTCAGAAATGCAGATGTGCACAGCAGTCCTCGGGGAATGTTGGTATTTGATCTCTAAGTCTTAAAGGTTCATGTTCCCAAGGTTAAGAAATGCAGAGAGCCAACTTTTATTAGTAACTAATGCCGAAATTACTCTGGAGATTCTAGAAGTATTACATTACAAATCACTCAGCTTTAAAAACCCTACATCTAGTGAGTTACAAATGTCACTGCATGAGAGAAAGGGGCAGTAAGTGAAGGGCGTCATTCATAAACTTAATTTCTACTCTTGCAGCATGATCATGAGTATACTGTGTGAGAGTTTTCATTTTAGTGAGACAGAAAAAAGGAGCATATGAAGTCCATGAGTCAGGACCCCAACTGAAAGAACCAGGAAGCAAAGGCCTCCTTGTGTAGATGGACTTTGGGTAGAGTTGTGGGGTGCAGCAAGCCAACCTGGGCTGCAGTATCTTCCTCCTTTTCTAATATTATCTAACTTCGTGACGTGGGCCGAGTTGCTTATTTATTGAGCAAGCCTTCCATTTTGGTGAAAACTAAAGCCTGGGTATTCATAAAATAATATCCTACAACAAGCATGGCACCTATAGCCATCTGTGAAAAAGATACAGATAGCAGACATTTCACTTCAAGGGGAGAACCTTAATAGCACCAAATTCATTATTAAAACCAGGATTAGTTGAAAGCATTACTATGTCACATAGTGCCCTGGTTTTTTTGTTTGTTTGTTTGTTTGTTTGTTTGTTTGTTTGTTTTCAGACAGAATCTCAATCTGTTGCCCAGGCTGGAGCGCAGTGGCATGATCTCAGCTCACTGCAATCTCCACCTCCCAGGTTCAAGCAATTCTTGTGCCTTAGCCCCCCAAGTAGCTGGGATTACAGATGTGTGCCACCACGCCCAGCTAATTTATTTTTTATTTTCTTGAGTAGAGTCTCACTCTGTCACCCAGCTTGGATTGCAATGGTGTGATCTGGGCTCACTGCAGTCCCTGCCTATGGGCTCAACTGATTCTCATGCCTCAGTCTCCAGAGTAGCTGAGATTACGGGTGCATGCCACCATGCCCAGTTCATTTTTGTATTTTTGTTAGAGATTGGGTTTTACCATGTTGGCCAGGCTGGTCTTGAACTCCTAGGCTCAAGGGATCTACCCACCTTGGCCTCGCAAAGTGCTGGGATTACAGGCATGACCCACTGCACCTAGCTATGCCCTATTTTTTAACCTTAATAAATTATATTACTTTAGTAGGTACCTGGGTACTCTCTGGTATTAACTAATTGGGCCTCCTTTTTCAGCTAGACCCTTCTTATTTTAAACTCAGTAGTGATCTGATTTTTTAAATCGGTGACAACTTTAATTCCAACAACAAAGAAAAGGTGGATAAATCTGCCTTGATTACAGCAATAAGCTATTAAAGGCAAAATTATATCTTTTACACTTTTCACCAATAATGTCTACTACTGGATATGTTTATTTTCATTGTGAGGTTGACTTGCCCTTGATATGCGTTGATAAGTGTTTTCTTTATAAATGAAATCTATTTAAGTCATTACACTTTGGGAAGAGTTTTTAAACTGATCAGAATACATGATCTTAAAAATGTTGCTAAAATTTGGAATATGATCCATAATATATATAATTAATGTACAGTATATGATTGTAAATGTGTATTTTAAGTCAACAATATATAAGCAAAATATAGGAAAATGAAACATTACATATATATTATTTATATCACATTAATAAATTCATATGCAGGTTGTAGCATCTGAACAATCGCTACTTCACTCATCCTCAGTGATGCTATTTTTCAGATCTTAGATTTTGATAGATGTGCTGTGGAGTGTAGGAATAATCATTATTTAGGTAGCTAAAAAATAGCTTGCCAAAACTAATAATGAAAGTTATTCAAGATGTTCTGTCAAAATCCATTCCAATTAGTGTTGAGGTCTTGAAGGCCAGGCTTAGCTTTTTATTAATATGTTAGGTTTATTAATGTATTTTTTGATATATGCATAGTGTGGACTGTCTAATACATCTCACAATATTGCATAATTATGGTACTTTTAATTTGTTATATACCAGTCTTTTCTTCGGTCTTATTTAAAATTCAGAATTAACTTCATAGCTTCATAACTAATAACTCATTAGGAAGCTGTGCCATGTACTTGAGGTTACCTCTAAGGCAATTCATATTTAACAGTAAACCAGAGAAATTCTTGGCTACTTGACTGTCATTGACCAGTTTAAATATTTAAAGTCTTTGTCTGACCCTTTGTCTAACCAATTACAGAAAATGAAACAAAGGTTGTGTACAAAATGGGAGAAAGAGAAGTCCTTTCAAATAGTCTTTCCTAAATGAAGAAAACTGGTTGTGCCGTGAGTAACCAAATTCTTAGGTAATAATTACATATATGACCCCACAGGGACAATATGTTATTTTTAAAATAAAGGGCCTATTTTTCTTTTTCTTTTTGCTTGCTGCTTTTCACCAAGACATAGGCATTTTAGCATGTCATTCTATAGTGGTCAAATTCAGATTATTCGTTAATCATAGTAATAATTTTACATTCTTATCTTTTCAATTGTATCTTAAAAGATAGCTTTTGACTTGTTTTTGTCTTCTCCAAATGATGAGAAATTGAGACTATTTTTAATGCCTTGCTTTACTCAGATAAGTGAACATGGCTAGAAATTACAGTGGTTCAACCACTTGTTTATTGTAGGTACATTATTTAGATCTTGTCACACTCTCTAATCTGTAGTTGAATGATGTTAAAATTGTATCAGCATAATGCCATGGCTATATGATGCTAGGTTCAGTAGGGATACAGAGATGGTGGTGTTATGAATACCTCTTATGAGATAATTAGGTTCTATTTTATTTTATTTTTAATTTATTTATTTTTCAGAGGCAGGGTCTCGCACTGTCGACCCAGGCTGGGTGCAGTGGCATAATCATAGCTCACTGCAACCTTCCATTCCTGAGCTCAAACCATCCTCCCACCTCAGCCTCCCAAGTAGGTAGAAGTATAGGACTACAGGTACGTGCCACCTTGCCTGGCTAATTTTTAAAGTTTTTTTTTTTTTTTTTTAGAGAGACAGGATTTTGCTATGTTGCCCAGGCTCGTCTGAACTCCTGTCCTCAAGCAATCCTCCTGCCTCAGCCTCTCAAAATACCTGATTACAGTCATAAGTCACTGTGCCCAGCCCCTCTGTTTTACAATTTGAATTGGTCAGGTTCTTAGATCCAGAGGGATAGAATCAGTAGCTAATTTAAGCAGAAAGAGATTCACTAGAATAGCTTACAGACTCTTTGGGAAGGCCAGTGAAGCTCTTTTAGGTGCTACACAGCCATAAATTTCAGCAACGGAAGAGGCCAGTCAGACTGTTCTGGGAGGTCTCACTGCCTCACTGTTATCCCACAGGGCATCCATGATACTAGTGTCTATACTGACTCCATTATTACTGCCAGAGCTGTCCCAGAAGAACCAAAGGCCAGCCCCTCGTCTCCCTCTACCCATACCCCTTCAAACACACATTTATGGGAAGTGCACCCATCTCTTTCCTTGTGGCTGCCTCACACTGCTCATATCCACTTTCCAAGTTTTACCCAGCCTCCGCCAGAACCTTGGTCACATCCAGAACCTGGTAGCAAGAGACTTTTGGAAATGTCCTTCTTAGCTTTCTAGGCTTGCTGTCAAAGAAAGCTGCAAACAAGAATCAGAATCTGTGTGGAGTGAGTCAAATGCACACTATCCCCAGGAATGCATAAAGGAGGGATTCTCAAATTGTATTCCAAGGAACCTTAGCATTTTGCACACCCACCTGAAGGTTACCAAAGAGGAAGAAAAGGTGAAAAAAGCAAGACTTCATCCAGAGCAGCTAGTTCCATGTTAATTTGGTCATCTATTGGGCACATCTATAATCATCATTTGAAAACAAAATTTTTTCTTTTGTTGTTGTTGTGTTTGTTGTTTTAAGTTTCAAAACCACTGCTAATCTGCAGTTTACTTTCATCACCCTTCTATTCACTACTTTTTGTGTTAGGTGGACTGTCACAAATGTAGCCCAGGATTCCTTTCCATAGCAAACCTTTCAATAGAACACCATCATTTTCTTTGCCAAAACTTGAAAATGACTACAAATCATGTGTCTCTCTCACGTCCTCAGAGAAAGTGCCGCTAACAGCCCCATTCATTTTAGGGTTTTTAATGTGAAGTCACCACCTCCCGAGAACATGTCTTTTAGTTGTTTCAAAGCCTTTCCAACATCTTCTCAGAAAACCTCAGCAGTGGAGGGCAACCCAGTCATCATAGCCGTAGGAATAAAGGGAGTGGACACGTTTAATTACTCTTCAGCTACTTTATTTCATTTGACTTCAAAAACAGAATTAGCAGTAGCAGAAGATGGTGGTTGCATGGGGTTAAGTTAATCAATGTGTGCTAATTAAATAACTGTTGTGCCTATGCCATTAATGCCTGTTTCAGATGGTAGAGAGCTCTTAGTCTTACCTACTTCGGTCTCTGTACTCTCAATATGTTGCCACACAGACTAGATTAAAGGGATATAATCTCTAAATTAAGTGGGAAAGAGACAGAGCTATTACCTGCATGCATATTGGTCCTTGTAAAAAGATTGTAGTCGGCAGCTTTTCTCTTACTGTCTCTAGAGCATCTCCTTCCATAGCACATGTGGCCTTCCGCACTCTGAACCCTAACGGCTTTCGACTTACATGCACTCAAGAAGCCTGCACTTCTGCTACCAATCCGCTACTTCTTTGTCTTTCATGTGTTTTCAGGATGCCCTGACCTCACCCCTCCCTGTCATGCAACATCAAAACACAGACCTGCTTTGTCACCCCAGAAACAGACCAGCAGCCCAACAATTCTTTAAAGCAGCAGCAGCTTTTTCATGCACTCAACATGTTTATCATGTTGCTCCCAGTTGCTTAAATCACCTTCAGAGTATTTCATTTTTGGTTTTTTTTAACAGAAAAAAGGTAGTGAGTTTGAACTCCTTGTAATTTTAACCAATAAAACCTAAATGTTTAAAAACTATTACTTTCATATTTATTATTGAATATTTTGAAAATTCAGAAAGAAGTAAAGAAAAAAACCAAAACTCCCCTTAAGCCTTATCCTCCATTGAACCCTTGGGGTTTTATTGGGGGTGGGGTTGTTTTTGTTTTCTTGAAACAGGGACTCATTTTGTCACCTAGGTTGGAGTGCCAGAGTACACTGGCCTGATCATGGTTCATTGCAGCCTCAGCCACCCCGGGATCAGGTGATCCTCCCATCTCAGCCTCCCGCATAGCTGAGATGGCAGGCATGCACCACCACGCCAGGCTAATTTTTATATTTTTTTATAGAGATGGGGTTTTGCCGTGTTTCCCAGGCTGTTCTTGGACTGCTGGGCTGAAAGCATCCACCCGCCTTGGCCTCCCAAAGTGTTGGGATTCCAGGCATAAGCCACTTTGCCCAGCTATTGAACTATTGTTAACAACTTTGTACATATTTCCCCCCTTTTATGCATATTTTACGTACAAATAATTGAATGTTTTATTGGCATTTATGTTTTCAAAACCTGTCTGTGATTTGCTGTCACTTTGAATAAAAATTTTAAAGTTATTGTCCTAAATTTGAAGATGATGTATTTTAACATAAAGAATATTAGAATCTGCCAGAATTATTTATTTGAGATTGACTATAAGCTATAAAAGTCTGTTTGGTTCATGTAATCGCCTTTTCATTTTTTTTTTTTTTTTTTTTTGCTACCCTCAGCTGTAAAACATCAAACCAAAATTAGCAGCTGCAGTCCTGGTTGCACTTTATTAAACATCTAGCCAATTTTTTCACCCCTGTTCCTTGTGAAGTTTATTTAGGTAAAAGGTTGATAACATTCTCTACCAGCAGAGAAAGGTTTTTCTTTCTTTTCTGTTAGACGGTTCTATTCTGATAACATTGAAGAAGTTAAACACCAGAACTCATTTCTTCCCATAGTATCAGTGCCCTCGCACTGTGCCAGCCAGGTGTATAAAGTATGTAATTTCACATGCAAAATAGAGTAATTATGTGGTATGTATATAAGCATGTGTATTACTAGAGGTTTGTTGAAATACAAAATAATTCTGAAATGTTTGCATTTTGGAAAAGACTGGGCCTCCACCAGGCACTAGTGTGCAATATTCATTGTTTATACATGGGCATATTTATATAAACGGGGTTACACGTCTGTGTAAACAAGTTACATTGATTACAAGAGCTAATATAAGCTCAGGAATATTTGTATTAATACTTCAATTTTTTCGAGTAAGGTCCTATGTATTTCTTACATAGAAGACTGTTTCCTAAAAGTGGTAAAAATGAAAATACTCATCTCTAATGATTTATACTGTGCCAACTACATCTTTGACAAGATTCTTTTAGTTATTCTTCTTATTAGAGATATTTGTAAAGGAACATGTTAGCATTAAGCAGTATCTTTGACAGAAGCAAGTCACCAGCTATTCTAAATAAGAACTGAAGAAATTTTGGATGGCATGGAATATTTCAAATATTTCACCATTCAGCAGTCTCGCTCAAGATGGCCAAATACACCAATAAATGCCGCTTGTATTTATTTATTTATTTAGATGGAGTCTTGCTCTTGTCACCCAGGCTAGTGTACAATGGGGCGATCTTGGCTCACTGCAACTTCCACCTCCCAGGTTCAAGCAATTCTCCTGCCTTGGCCTCCTGAGTAGCTGGGATTACAGACACGTGCCACCATGCCCAGTTATTTTTTTTATGTTTAGTAGAGACAGGTTTCACGATGCTGGCCAGGCTGGTCTCAAACTCTTGACCTCGTGATCCGCCTACCTCAGCCTCCCAAAGTGCTGGGATTACAGGCTTGAGCCACTCGTATTTCTATAAAAATGGAATTATGTTGTACATGCATCCATTTTTTGTAGACTTTCCCACTTAGCCATTTGATGCAAACGTTTCCCCTTGACAGTAAATAGTCTCCTAAAAAGATCTTTAATAGTTACACCGTCTGTCTCCTAAGGGCGCAAAGAGCCGTTCTTGGTTTCTGGGTGGAAATCCGTAGCTGGCGTGTTTATACCATCCCCGCAGTTGCCAGTAGTTTCCAAATCCATGGGCTTGCTGGCCCTCTAGTGTCTATTGTCAGTTTTCTTAGGGATTTTCCTGGGAGGGGCATATGTCCCCTTCCTCACCTCCATCTCTTCCTGATTAGACCTCCTTCTGCCAGCATATGTTCTCCTTCGTCTCGCTCGCCATCCTCCTCTTTAAATTCCTGATTAGTCTCTGCCTTCATTTCACTTTAGTCACTATTTCTCCCCCAGACATTGGTTCTCTTTTTTTGTGTCCCTTCTTTAAGAGTGTCTGGTTGCTTTGCTGACAGACACCTCAGAAAAGGGACAGAAAGTTGGAGCCCTGTATTTTCACAGATAAAGAGTACACAGTGAGGATTTTTGACCCCTAGTTCCCTAAGAGTGTCTGTCTTCAGACAGAACTGCCCCCCTGGTGCTGTGGGCAGGCCTGGGCCTCTGCTGACCCTCTCAGCCCTCTCTGCAGTGCACTCTACCTCCCTTCCCAGCCACCCTCCCCTCGCTTGACCTGCACCCCCGCCAGCTGGGACTGCTCCCTACCTGCCAGACTTGCCTCTTGCTCTTTTCTTGATTGTGCCATTCCTCCTGCCTGGACATTTACCTTCTCCTGTTCCCCATTAAAATCCTGCCCATCTTTCAGTTCCATGTCTTCATGCTACATGCTCAAAGAAAGCAGAGATCACATTTTTCGGATCTTTCCACCAAGAGGAACTCTATTTGTTTTTGTTTGTTTTGAGACAGAGTCTCACTCTGTCGCCCAGGCTGGAGTGCAGTGGTGCAGTCTCAGCTCACTGCAACCTCTGCCTCCAGGGTTCAAGCAATTCTCATGCCTCAGCCTCCCAAGTATGTAGGACCACAGGTGGGTACCATCACACCTGGCTAATTCTTTGTATTTTAGTAGGGACAGCGTTTCAACCATGTTGCCCAGGCTAGTCTCGAGCTCCTGAGCTCAAGCACTCCACCTGCCTCGGCCTCCCAAAGTGCTCTGTGTTGTTTTGATTGTACTTCTCATGTTGGACAGATCTGGTATGCCTTATTTTAGCTGTTTCGGTACCTATTTCTTTCCCCTTACTATATGGTTAGCTCCTGGAGAACAAGGATTGTAGCTCTCATATTTGAATCTGAAAGCACTCAGCATAGTTGCATCCACATGGAAGGTGCTTGGTAAACATTGACCCATGAGGATTTTTAAACCTCTGATTTGAATACATTGGTTGTTCTTCAGTTAATGTCTTTTTTTTTTTTTTTGAGTTGGAGTCTCACTCTATCACCCAGTGCAGTGGCATGATCTTAGCTCACTGCAACTTCTGCCTCCTGGGTTCAAGTGATTCTCCTGCCTCAGCCTCCCGAGTAGCTGGGATTACAAACGTGTGCTGCCATGCCCAGCTAACTTTTTTATTTTTAGTAGAAACAGGGTTTTGCCATATTGGTTAGGCTGATCTTGAACTTCTAATCTCAAGTGGTCCGCCCACCTTGGCCTCCCAAAGTGCTTGTATTACAGTGTGAGCCACCATGCCTATCCCAGTTAATGTCTCTAAATTTTATTCACTTAGCGCTACTGCAGAATAATTATATAAATTGTGCTTGGTTTATATAAAAGCATGGAATGACCTAACTTGGTTATGTTTTTTAAGCAATGTCCAAAGAGAGGCCACTTCCTAGTTGGGGTTTGCTCTGAGCTCATGCTTTGCCTAATTTTTTCCCAGATCAGTAGCATAACTTACCTAGTAGAGTCTTGAGTTATCTGCCTTAGCTCTGAAGAGTCTTCCTCAGCCTTGTTAGTCAGTCTGCATTGTTCGTGTTTGTGTGTGTGTGTGTGTGTGTGTGTATGTGTGTGTGCATGAGAACCTTCACTTTTAGAATAATATTACATTGCAAATCAAATTCTGCCTCAAAAGAGCTATTCTTCCACAATTTTCTGCATTTCTGTACGGGTTACAAAATGTCACAATTCAGTAGGGCCAATTATTAGATTTTCATTTAATGGGCAGTTTTAATGTTCTCAGAGAATCTGAATAGTAATAGCATTTTAAACTACTGCCTTCCATTTAAAGACTCACAACCAGTTCTTCTCTCTTTGAGCACACCTAGTTATATTTTTGGGTATCATTTAAATTCAGGCTCCCAATCTGTAGAAAAAAAAAATCAATGAGTTAATGAATAGCTTCATTTTGAAAACTTTTAAAATATCTTATCCTAATTATAAGGCCTATCTAGTCACATTAATTTGGTGAAATCCCAAATCATCAGATTGTGCAGAATAGCCCTTGCTGAAGAGCAATTTAGAGCATTTTCAGTTTAACAAATGTCCTGTTTTTAGGACCAGATCATGGCTTTGCTTACTCCGAGAAAAACTTTCTACTGTTAAGGTTTAGGGGCCATGTCAGGGTAGGTCAAACTTCATGTTTTTTATTCATAGTTGTGTTTGTTTAGTGTGTTTTATTTAGCCTATTAAATGAAAAGCATTTCTACTACTAATAATCACCCCTGACATTTGTATAGCAAATTCTTATTGGTAAATCACTCCCACATGCACTGTGCCCAGGTCTGGTGAGCTTCAGGCCATACTCACTGGCCGCACAATGAGTAATTGGTAAAGTCAGCCCTGGAATCAGAGCTGGCCAAGTTCAAGATCAGTGACTTTCCACACACGGTTGGTGTTTGTTCATGTAAGTCAACCACCCTGAATCTTGTGGGGAACAAGATGGAGGATAAGCCAACAAAGTGATTGCTTTGGAGTCATTTATTTTCTACTCTGTGGTCCATAGCTTATCGACTGTGTCCTCCGGGACAACAATGTAAAACGAACCCTGTAACCAGATCGAGGCTACGGTTTGTGAGAAACCCACAAGGCAGCCATCATCTCAGTCTTTTGCAGAGTGTGGTTCCCTGTGTGTGGTTTCTATTTTAATCTTTGGCCTGCTTTATCTTCATCTATTCTCTGTCCATCCTCCAGCTGAAGACACCTGACACATTGATAGTCTCAGGGAACTATGGCCATACCACCCTGAACACGCCCAATCTCTTCTAATATAGTCTCAGGAAAGTCAAAATCATTTATAAGCAGTGCTTGATGACTCTTCATGGCTGCCCAGTAAAAGGAGCCTCAGTACCCCTCCTACTCCTTCAATGTTTGTATGAGTGACCCAATTAGTAATAGAACCTAGTTCTCCTCATTCCTAGTCTGCTTTTCTGGTCATGACCTGTACACTGCTCCATCTTCTGCAGATATATCCTGCCTGGATGTCTTCATTCTTCTCACCCTCCCTGCCAGCCAGAAAGTTGTAGGTGTCACACTTTGCAGGGCTGGCCACAGAGTAACCTAAAATTTACTCTTGCAAATCTCTTTTTATTGGACCAGGACAGAAGGAAGTTGGAGTCCTCACATGTATTTTTAGTAAAAGCTCATGACTGTGGAGTTATGAAAAGCAAAATCTCCCTGGAAATGCTCATCTTCCTAATGATTTTTTTCTCTGCTAGGCCCACAGTAGAACTCAATAGCTCTATGTGGTCTAAATGATTTAATACAGCTAAATGAGATCAACTATCACATCACACACACACACACACACGCATGCAAGCGCGTGCGCACACATACACACACACACATATATTAAATGACAGAAGTCTAGTTAAATGTTTACTTCAGAGGGGGAGGAAAGGTAAAAGGGTAGAATACATGCAGAGGGGCAGGGGTGTGAGACTAAGAGAGGCATTTCTAAAGAAGCTTTGCTCACATGCAACACGAGCCCTGTTAAGAAACAGTGTGCATTAGGACCCACTTGCCCACCCTGATTTTCACTTGCACTTCACTTCCCACCGCCGCATTCTCCAAGCACATGAACTGATTTGCTTCTGTTGCCGATGGAGACTGGTGCAGGTTCAAGGGATTTTGATTCCATAACATCTCATTGTGCTATATGCAGATTTAATGGCTTTAGACTGTCCAGGATATGCCCTCCTGTTGCTGTTTTTAAATTTGGGGTGGCAGATATTGAAAACATGTAAAACTGAATAGACCAAAATCTGCTGCAAATGTGGGGAGGCCTCAGAATGCTGGGGACACACTCCACTGACATCCTGTCTCTCCATTCAGTTGGATCTCCAGTTCCTGGTCCAGGACCCCTGTCCTAGCTTTAGGGATTTCCTTTCTGTGTTTCTGTGGCCATCACGGCTGCCTGGAATGGTCCCCACTGCCCTTTGCATTCTAAACCCCTTAGATCTGAGATGGATCCATGGTCCGCATGAAAGACCCCTCCCTGTTTAGTTTATCTTCTCTTTCTGACCACCATGCTGCATGCACCAGCCTAGTGGAGTACTAGAATTCTTCTACAGAACTATTGGTTATTACTTAACCCTTTTAGTAATTTGGAATCCAGGGTTTTCCTTCTCAGTTTCAAAACTGAAGAAACTTGCATATGACTTCTTCACCATTATTGTCAAGATTACTGTCATCATCTTAATTGCCATTTATTTTAAAAGTACTTAAACACTAACTGCTATATAAACATTATCTCATTTAGTTTCGTTTAACTCTCAGAGCAAACCTATAAGGGAGGCATTATTATTTTCTTTTACAGATGAGGAAACTGAGGCTTATAAAATTTCAGTATTTTGCTCAAACTCACACAGCTCTGAAGTCTCAGAGCCAGGATTGCATCAGCTCCAGTCTATCAGCCTTAAGGGTATAGATCTCCTTGTCTGACACCTGACACCAGCTGGGTTCTCACCATGCAGTCGGCCTCCAAGAATATAAATAACTATACGTAGGCAAAGGAAAAAAATCTGTTTAAAATCAGACTATGTCTTTATCAATACATTTCATTTAAGTTATCAATGACATTTTCAGTTAATAACTTAGGAATCAAATTTTTAAGGAAAATTGTAAGAAACATATTTACCAGGTCCTCTTACCATAAATAGGGGGCAACTTCTGCTCTGGTCCCGAACAACTCGTGTATTTAAGCCAAGGTTGGCATAGGAAATAATTTTCTTATGGCACCTGGAGATACTACACTAGACCATAGACAAGATAGCAAAAGAGGTCTTTGGTGCTCCCCATGTATTTTGGCACCCAGCCTCTTCCTTCCACCCTTCTTCTTCCCGACATTTTGGTCACCTTTTGGCGTTCTAAGTCTCCCTGCTGTAACCCCATCCAGGCCGTTCATTCTGTCTCAGAAACGCATTCCCCATTGAAAACTCTTAGCCCTGGACAGATACTGCTGCTACTGAGAAACCAGTCTGAGGACACTACATCACACTAAGATTTCATCTTGGGGCACAACTGAGTTTTATAAGAAGAGTGGAGATGGGGACATGTGACATTATTAACTCTGAGTGCTTTGCCTCTGCTTAAAACAGTCCGCTGTTTTCCATGCTCTGTTGGATCCCAGATAAGCCCCTCATCACTTGATGCCTTTCCCCTGCTTTCTTTCTTTTCATCGCATATATCAATACCAAGAATCATATTATAAACTTGTTGGCTTATTGTCATCACCCCCTGCAGAATGGAAGCTTCATGAGAGCAGAAACTTTGCTTTCCTTGCCGCTATAGACCCAGCATCTGCAAGAGGAGTTGGCATATACTAGGGGCTTAATAAATATTAATCAAATGAAAGGATCAACCTCTTGTCATGCCTCTTCTGGGCTGGGTAGTTTTCCTTTAACTCAATTGTTTGATCCCCAAAATAACACATTTAAATAGTCATCAAACCTGTGATTTTACTGATATGGTTGCTTGGAATTAGCTGATTTTTTTTTTTCTTTAAAGGGCAAATTTAAAGTTGACATGAAGAAAACAGTTAAGTAGATACTTACTCGGATGGGTGTCCAGGCACAGGAGGATCAGGAAAATGGTGTCTGGAAAATGCTATTCGATCAAAAATCTGAAAATCCACCATTATATTAGCAAATAACATTCAAGGAAGTAAAAAATTGCCCCACATAACTCATCTTGAAATAATTATGAGCCAGCCTTTTCAGTCTTCCATGATGTGCCCTGTGTTCATGATTCTGTCAGCATTGTCACTGGCATTGCAGGTTATAAGTTATATGCATAAAATTAAAACCAAAACTTACCCAGGACATTTGAGCCCAAATATTTCCTCTTTTAAGTTGCACCCATAACTTTGAAGTCAGAGTTAAACCACAGATTTATGTTTTCTTATAGTCATTTTTTTTTTTTTTTTTTTTTGAGACGAAGTCTTGCTCCGTCGCCAGGCTGGACTGCTGTGGCACAATCTCTGCTCACTGCAACCTCCGCCTCCTGGGTTCAAGCAATTCGCCAGCCTCAGCCTCCCGAGTAGCTGGGACCACAGGCGTGTGCCACCACGTCCGGCTAATTTTTGTATTTTTAGTAGAGACAGGGTTTCATCATGGCCAGGTTGGTCTTGATCTCTTGACCTTGTGATCTGCCCGCCTCGGCCTCCCAAAGTGCTGGTATTACAGGTGTGAGCCACCACGCCTGGCCTCTTATAGTCATTTTTTTTTAATATTTGTGTTCAATCATACCTGGTAATTTGGCATGTAATGATGGACTGGGCTCAAGACTATTCAAGAACAAATTGCACCATATTATTAAATTCTCCCTAATCTTACAAAAAAAATGAAAAACCACAAATTACTGAATTTTAATACCTCCTGCATCTTCCAGCAAAAAGGAGGAAGATAGCACCTAAATGAATACTCTAAACACTACAAAAGGGGTGGGAGGAGAAAGAAAATCCCAAGTAAACCAAATTGGGCTAACCAATTATTATGATTGCTTTTAAAATCACAACGTTTTATGGAAAAAAATTGTTTTTATGGTGCCAGGTTTGTGGGGTCCTCTTTGTTAAAACCTTAGTAAATGAAGTTATGAAACTGAGAGAAGTTTATTCTGGAAGCTTCTTAGTTGGGAGATAAGACAGTCGGATGAACTGGAAAGACAGTAAATGGTGGAGGTGGAAACCTTGTTCATAAAAGTAGTGTTTTTCATATGTTAAAAAAAAAAAAAGACACGCTTTTCATCAAGAGCTGTAGTCAGTCAGCCTGTGTACTTCCCTGTCCCTGCCAGATAGTTGTTCCTGGCTGGAAGACATTTTATGATATTTATTTGATGACACACACCTGCTGGGTGGATGAAAAGCAACTGCTCCTGGGGATGACCTACTTCAAGGGCACAGTCAGCTTCTGAGGACTTTGGCAGGTTATCCTGAAATCATTTGAGTTCATCTTGATATCACCTGTTGAACATATCTAAGACTGGCGTATTTGCAGACTTGTAGGCACAGTTGCTAACCCCAGGGAAGAGATTTCAGAGTCGGTAACTACTTTGTCAGTGTGTTGAGACTGGGAAGACACACTGCTTTACCAAACCTACTCTGAGCATATGGAATGCTGTTCTTGGCACTTGAGATGTGAATCAGCCCAGGGACCTGCCAGCTGGGAGCAGACCCTCTAGAAGAAGACCTAGTGGGAACATAAGTAAGTAAGATCCAACACAGAAGGGATGGATCTGAGGTAGAAGGTAGGGAGGATGAGGGTCCAAGGTGAGGGAAAGGGCCATGAAAAAAAATTCTGAAGTGTTCTCCTGTGGTTTACAGGACACAGAGAGATTTCCAGTTGAGATCAGAGAAGAGCAAGGAATATTTGAAATGCATGGAAACACTGTCACCAATTCATCCTTTGAAGCCAACACGTCTTGGCGTGTTCATTTCTATTCTACAAACATTTATGGAACACATGCTGTTGAGACATGGCAGGCCTTAGGTAGTAAAGATGCAAATACAAATAATCCACGTCTGTCTCCCAATACATATACTCTAGTGAGAAAACTTACCTAAACAAATTTTATTATTAATTTGAATATAACATAACCATATGCGTACACAAGGAGTTCTTAGCCAAGCTGGGGTTCCTGGAGTTGATGATACCTGGCCTGAGCTTTGAAGAATAAGTGTGTGTTAGCCAATGAAGAGAGAACAGGGACATGGAGGCATTAAAACAATACGTTGAGCCCAGGAACTACAGATTGAGCATCCCTAATCTGAAAATCCAAAATTCAAAATGCCCCAGAATCCAAGTTTTTGAGCCCCAATATGATGCTCAAAAGGAATCCTTACTGGAGCACTTTAGATTTCTGATTTTTGGATTAGAGATGTTCAACTGGCATGTTATTTTGAATATATTCCAAAATCCAAAAAAAAATTAAAAATTCAAACACTTCAGGTCCCAGGCATAGCGGATAAGGGATATGCAACCCATACAAGCTGTCAGTGTTACTTGAGCAAAAAAGACAAGGTGGGAACCAGGGTTTGAGCCAGTGGGTACCTGAGAGGAGCTGCCCCCCAAACAAATGTATAGTCGGAGTAAGAGTACTGTGCTTGCTCCGTAAACACAGCTTCCTAACAAGTTCCCTCCCTTGAAAGATCTGAGCAATATTTGGCTTTAACAATGTATGGAAGAGCAGCTTCCTAGAAGATGGGACAACAGGATACATCCTTACAAAATGTTGTCATCTTGAGGGGGACAGTACACACTCGGGTGACTGACTGTCATTCGGACAATGGGAGATTTGTGCTTTGTGTGTGTGCACTGAAGCCTTGGATTTTGCTGTGGGAAGGGAGCAACGAAGGTTGTGGGCGACACCATAATAAGTAAATTAATTTTTAGGTGACTTAAGGGATTACATGAGCAGATGAAAGTGTTCTTCAGGGATGTGGCAGATTGTATTTTTCAAAACTATTTGCAGCAATATTTCCTGCCCTGCTGGTCTTCCTCAACCTGCCACTCCTGCGTCAAAGGGTAGGGTCTATGTCCCATCCCATCCCCTTAAACCTCGGCGGCCCTTGCGATTGTCTTGCTGAATAGAATGCACCTCTTGATGCCCTAAGCTCCTCTGTATGGAAAATCTAGAGATTCCACTGAAGGGATATTGGCTCAGTGCTGAGAGTTGGAAGCCCTGAGTCATGCCTGAATTGGAAGCTTACATGTTGATTTACAAGACATCTTTGCCCATTACATTTATTTACATGTCCAGAGGTCATGACCTTATAGACTTGGCTCCAAATATGATTTGCCCTTTCTATTGTTTATGATATGACTCTCTATTCAGTGCTGTTTTACTCTTCTCCTAGTTGTCTGTTGCTGAGTAGCCAATCACCCCAGAAATGCAGTGGCTTCAGCAGCAATCTCTCAGGATTTTGGCGGGTTAGGAAAATCAGGGGTCGCTTGGCTGGGTGTTCTCACATAGGTTCCCTTGTGAGGTTTCTTCAGACAAAGATCAGAGCTGGAACCATGTAGGAGGGACAGGATCCTGGAGTAACTGGGGACTGGCTGGGCCCCTCTCTCTTTGTGTCGTCATTAGCCAAAAGACCCTTCCATGTGGTCTCCCTGCATAAGCTGGTTTGGGCGATCTTATGGCATGGCAGCCTCAGGCTTGCCAGCCCAGGGCACCAAAGGTGAGAGCTACAAAAGTGAGAAGCAGAAGCTGTGTGGTCTTTTCTAACCCAGTCTAAGAAGTCACACAGTGCCACATTCTGTGCTCCATTCTACTCAGCAAGACAGTTGCAAAGCCCTGCCGAGGTTTAAGGGGATGGGATGGGACATAGACCCTACTCTTTGACGCAGGAGTGGCAGGTTGAGGAAGACCAGCAAGGCAGGAAATATTGTTGCAAATAGTTTTGGAAAATACAATCTGCCACATCCCCGAAGAACATTTTCATCCACTCACCTAAAAATTTAAGTCACCTAAAAATTAATTTACTCATTATGGTGTCACCCACAACCTTCATTGCTCCTCTCCCAAAGCAAAATCCAAGGCTTCAATGCACACTCACAAAGCACAAATCTCCCATTGTCGGAATGAGAGTCAGTCACCCAAGTACGTACTGTCCCATCAAGATGACAACATTTTAAAAGGATGTGTGTCCTGTTGTCCCATCTTCTAGGAAGCTGCTCTTCCATACATTGTTAAAGCCAAATATTGCTCAGATCTTTCACAGAGAGGCCCCTTTGAATCTAACCTGAGCAAACTAGAGATTCAGGAGTGAATGATTTCAAATCTGTCTTTATTGGCTGTGCACCTGGGAGATTGATGGTACTCTCGTAACAAGTTTGGTCAATGGCATTTAGTGGAGCACTGAATGTGTCAGGGAGTGGAAAAAGAGAAACTAAAAGAAAGGCCCAGACTTTGGGCTGAAGGAACTTTAAAAACTGAAGCATTATCATGTTCATGGTAAGAAATCTTCTAATTTAAATTTAAACAATTGATGTGAATTTTACACTTTTTCGTAAGTGCTATTTCAAGTGTGCTGTCTTTAATGAGGACTTTAATTCTTGGTTTACACATATATAGAAAACAGAAGTTGAGTTCTTCAAATATTTGCTATCAAAAATATATGATTTTTAAGCACTGAATTGGAAGATTCTCCCCCTCCTTGGATAATCTAGAAAAGAATATAGCTCTGTTTTGAAATCCCTTCTCGTTCAAGAGTTATCCAAGCAAATAGTGTTGACCAAGGTGTTGAATGGACCGGTAATAATAATGCTACTCTTTCATAAAGCTAAGTAATCAGGAATAATGCTGAAAATAAGAAGACATTCATTTATTTACTCTATTTGGCATTGTTAGTACTAATAACGCATTTCAACACAGTAAAATTGCAAGATAATGCTTTTGTGACTTTTATGCAGGTTATTGTTATTTAAATGAACAGTCGACTGCACTGTAATGAAGAAATGCATGCTTTTCCCAACTCAGTTATCAACCAGAATTCTAGGAAAATGAGAATTTGTGTCTGCTTTCATTCACAGAGCAAACTGGAGGTCACTGTTTTCAATATGAACCTTTTTTTAGCTTTTCAACAGTGAATAATTAGGAACTGCTGCTTCTGATATTACCTGTATTCACTGTAGAGAAGGAAAGACTTTTATCTTTCACGATGAAATACATTTTCTCATTCAAACTTTGTCATTCTTTTTTTAAATGGCATTTTACACCACTGAGTCGATCCTAGGTAGTAAAATAAAATAAATATATTTTCTGAGCTGCAATAGCCTTGTTTATTCAATTTTATGTCCTTAAATTTCATCTCCTCCTTGAAAAATGATTCAAATGCAAAAATGGGTTTAAAGCAGTTGAATGTACAAAGCAATTATCTGCATAAAATGCTATTATACAATCATACGTGTTCCTTGCACTTTGATTAAATGGAATTGATTCTTTATTGATTATGTGCTTCTGTTGTTTTCTAACAGCTTTATTGAGATATAATTTATATATTATATAATGTACCCATTTAAAGTATACAATTCAGTAGCTCTTAGTGTATTCACTGCATTGGGCAACCATCACCACAATCAACTGTAGGGCATTTTTGTCACCCCAAAAAAAAATCTGGTATCTATTAACAGTAACTCCCCATTTCCTGCCAGCCCCTGACAATCACTAATATACTTTCTGTCTCTATAGATTTGCCTATTCTAGATATTTCATATAAACGGAATCATACTATACGTGACATTTTGTGTCTGGCTTCTTTCACTTAGCATAATGTTTCAAATCTTTTTATTGACAAATAATATTCCATTGTATGGATACACACATTTTATTTGTTCATTTATCAATTGATGAGCATTTGGGTTGTTTCTATTTTTTGAATATTAGGAATAATGCTGTCATGAACATTTATGTACAAGTTTTTGTGTGAACATGCATTTCATTTCCCTTGCTTTCTACTTAGGAGTGGAATTGCTGGGTCATGTGGTAACTGCACAGCTTTTGAAAAACTGCCTGACTGTGTTCTAAAGTGGCTGCACTGTTTCCCAGTCCCCCCAGCAATGGATAAGTTTTCCAGTTTCTTCACATCATCACCAGCACTTGCTTTTGTCTGTCTTTTTTATTATAGTTATTCAAGTAGGAGTGAGGAACTGTCTCACTGTGGCTTCTATTTGCATTTCCCTAATGTCCAATGATGTTGAATATTTTTTCCTATGTTTATTGGCCATTTGTATTTCTTCTTTGGAGAAATGTCTGATTCTGTTGAGTTTTTAAAAATTCTTTGCCTCATAGGCATGTGGTTAGCAGAATTGTTAGAAGCAAATATATCTTCCTAAAGGGAGTGATTTTCAAACAAATTTATAAATTGAAGACGTTGTTTTTACAATGGTAGTATTTTGATTATGCAATCACTGAATTGTTCTCAGGAAGTGATTTGCTTCTAAACTTTGTTTTCAATTTGGTTAGCGATATGGATATTAGTGGTCCCAGAAGCATACCTAGAAATATCAGCTTGTCTAATTAACTCATTTTACCAATTAGGAAAGCAAGGGCCTAAGATGTAAAATATGTGGGTCACATGGAGAATTAATGATAGAGTTGGAATTGTATCCAGGTGGAGTACAGGTATCTGAAATTCTCTGTTTACTTTAGAGGGAATGTAACTTTTCCACTAGGTTCTCACTGATTTAAAAAAAAAAAAAATGATGAAAATGTCCTGCAATTTAGTCAGTGACATTTATTGTTGAGTACTTAACACATATTATTTTCTCTTATCCTTATAGAAGCATATGTAAGATTGATATTTTTATTTTCTCCTTTTATATGTGGGGAAACTGAGGTTAGCTCACTTTTTCAATGGCACCTACATGGTGAGTGGCAGATTTTCTGATTCCAAACCTGTGTTCTCTTCGCTTCTTCTGGATTTTCTGATTCCAAACCTGTGTTCTCTCTGTTTCTCCTGACGTGTCAGACGGATAAAAGACAGCATCAGCACATTGTTCCCTGTGCCATCTTCCAACTTCTCACTAAGTCACTGAAACAAATAACTGATAGGTGACATCAAGGAGCACTCCCTTGCCATTGCCATCATTAACAGTTATTTAACAACACTACTATACTAACTTCAGAAGTAGAATATAGGGTTCTGTGGACCAAAGAATTGTTCAAATATAAGAATATTGTACCTTCAGGCACCAGTAACAGAACGACTTACATTCATAGGGTACTTTTCAGTTACAACGCATTTGACTTACACTTTTGATGCTCACAATTGTACAAGCTTTTCATTATCTTTGTTTTTATGTACTTTTAATACTCATGATGAGACTAAGCCCTGAAGGGCTTTAGTTACTACAGTCCTAACTGCTGAGGCAGAGTTGTTTCTCAAAAACAAGTCTCTTGGCTCCCGTGTGGTCCTGTGTGTTCCCTACGATGTACCATCCTCTGCCAGAATGATGTTCTGTTGAGCATCCATTTGAAAGAAGAGACTTTATACCATTATCTCAGACAACAACAGAGCTATGAACAAGTAGAAGTTATAGGGAGGCTAATTTTGAACCCATATAAAGAAGACTTGATCTGTCCAACAATGAAATGTGTTGTCTTATGAAGGAGTGAGATCTCTTGTCATTGAAATGTTCAAGCTAGGGCTGAATGACCATCTGGAAGGATCTTCCAGGAGGCATTTCTGCCTTGGGGGAGGTGGGGAGTGTGTTTGTGGTGCTGAGAGATGTTAGAGGGCACCTAAGAGCCCTTTCAACTATAAGGCTGTGGATCTTTGTTCTTAGTTAAGAGAGTAAGCTGGTTTAAGGGGTCCTCTGTATCCTTATCAAGGAAAGAGAGTTTAGCTCTGATACACTCTTATCCTGCAAAGTTAAGGGTACAGGGTTTTCTCTTTACAAGAAGTAACCAAATTTATCAAGCTGGATTACTGATTTGTAAAAGGTTAGAACAGCTGTTCCCATCGATGTTAACAGATGCTGTACACAACAAGGGATCCATATTCAAATAAGATTTAATATGAGCCTACAACGTGCTGCTGTTCCGTGTGACTATCCAAGAGAAAGAGAAAAGAGGCAGCAATTCCAAATGTGTTTTTTATTTTTGCAAAGTGCTTCAGAGGCACTTTCTCACCCAGTGGTTCTCAGCTCTTGTTGCTCATGAGAATCACCTGGGGAGCTTTTTAAAAAATCAGATGCCCGGCCCCCACCACAGACCAAATAAATCATAATCTCTAGGAGTGGGTTCCCAGTATCAGTATTTCTTAACAGCTGTTCAGGTGATGCTTACATGAAACCAGGGCTGAGAAGAGCTCCTCTAATCAATCTAGTCTGAGCATGAGTCCAGGCAAAATCTGGACATTTGCTTTCGTAATTCAGCGCGTTGTCTAGCATTCATAATATCAATTCAAAGCCAAGGCTCTTTAGTACAATAAGGGGCAGTGTCTCGCAGTGGCTCACACTGCTGCTCTTGAGACAGACAGCTTGGCTTTGTCCACTTACTAGCTTTGTGATGTCAGGAAAGTTATTTTAATCACTCTATGCCTCAAGTTGTTAATTTGTAAATCAAGATACTAATAGTAGTTGTAAAGGGTGAAGTTAATTAAGACCCAAAAGAAAATTAAAACTCTCCATATTATGATATGATGATTACCGCCACCATCATCGTCCTCCTTGTCACCACTATTGTTTTGCTGTTGGTAGCAGTGGTATCCTGCTAGATGTTAGAAGCTACGTACCTATTGAAAAAGTGTTCTTCCCTGTACAGGACTATACCTGGCCTTAGTTGAAAACTAAGAATTCTTAGCAGCATTAGCAGCTTGCTTCCTCACATGTAGAACTTTCAGATTAAGTGGAATGTTTTGATGGGACTTTTTGCAAGAAGTTCAGGCTTGAACCAGGTCATCCGTTGTTCCATCCAGCACTTGATTCTACAATGAGATCAGGCCACAGCTCTGCAAGGTGGTGGTCAGGACTGAAGGCTCAGGCTGGGTTTCTGTTTAGTAACTGGGAAAGACCTGTACTGCATGTGGCAGGCTGACCTCCTGGATCTTCAGGACAGTCTCAGATGGCCCACCCTGCTGATCAAACCTGTGGTTCAGAAAGCATGGTTACTGTGAAACAGGAAGCAATGGCTCCCAATGCCAGTGTCCTAATTGTGTAAAAAATAAATACAATTTGAATATGTGGGATAGCCTCAGAGAAAAATCAAAGAATACAATTAAGCACAGTTTCTATTTAATTTTCAGTTGATGAAGGAATGATTTGAAGTTGCTCTAGTCATTGAGAGTACAGTAGCAATAGTCCTTCATTCTCTGGGATTCGGGGCAAGTGTGGACATTATGTGCATATTTCAGGTTTTCTAGCACACAGATTCTATCAAGATAGTCTCTAACTGCAATTGTGGAAACTGGTGGGGTATTCCTAGCAGGAGCTCAAAGGATCGTAAAGCTGAATAACATCTTTGTCTCAAGAACTTATATGAGAAACTTTTTTTCCCTTTTTCTCCTACAAGCATTTAGTGGTTCACCATTGCAGACACTGCATAGCTTTGTATCCCACACAGTCCCCATGTTAATAGTTGTTTGCTAGTTGTGGTCATTTAATTGAAAAAAGCTGGCACGGAGATATTACAGGTCCCAATAGGTCATTTCTGTATCAAGTATTGTGTTATTGCCTTTAACCAAGCCCTGTCCAAGGCCAACTTTATTACAGGCATTAATAGCATATAAGAGGATAGACAGAGAGCTGAAGAAAAGATGTGTGTGGCCTTTAAATATGCCAGTCATCTACAGTTTGGAGGGTTGCTTACCATGGCGTATCGCCAGCTGTGCGTTATAGAATTCCAGATGGCATGGTACTGTTGGTACTTGTTTTGGATTCGCCCTGGTAATGTGGTTAAAGAGGACACTGAACTATGACTGAGATCCTTTTGCTTGCCTCTTCCAGGGTAGATCCTGGAAGGCTCTCTCGACTCCAGCCAATCAGAAAGCTGCCCCAGCCTCTCTTGGGGATTATGGACTCAGCACAAATTGCTCTTTCCCCATGAGTTCCCATGGACATAGTAACCCTGCATTAAGAAGGCAGTGAGATTGCATTCCCTCATGTGATCTGTGTTTGCCCTCCCTCAGACCCCAGAGCTGGGGCAAGTTTGGACATGAACTCAACGACTCTATAGATATGGGTTGTGTTTTCATTAGCTTGCCTGTCCTGCTTGCTTTGTGTTCTGTGAGATTTCCTTCCCCTCCGCTTTTTTTTTGGGAAAAAAAAAAAAAAAAAAACACCTTTTTATAGAAATTCACACACAGAGACAAAATAATATAATGAACCCACATCTCCAACACTAACTTTCAACAGCTACCCATTCTTATTTTATTCTTCTCTTTCTTTTGTTAGAGTATTTTAAAGCAAATCCTAGATATCCTGTTTTACCTGTAAATATTTCAGTATGTATCTCTACTACATACAGCATAACTTTTAAAAACTTAATCACTATTTAATAATGATTACGTAACCTCTCTGGGTTTAGTTTTTCCTAATTGTTTCCAGAGTGTTCACAAATGGTTGGACAGTTTAAATCAGGCTCCAAACAAAGTATATCTGTTGCATTTGGTTGATCTATCTGTAAATGTTCTTTCATCTATTACAGATTCTCCTCCTGAATTTTTATTACATTTATTTGTTGAAGAAATTGTCCCATGAAAATTTTTGTCCTGTAGATTATTGCCCTGTAAAAATTTTCATGTTATCTATTTGAACTGTTCTATCTCCATGGTGTCATTTAACATGTTTCTCTTTCCTTCTTACTTCCTGTAAATTAATAGTTAGATCTAATGACTTAATGAGATGCAAATTCAACTATATCACATCAGGAGGCACATAACATCTGTTTGTATTACTTTTATTGAGATCAAGATTGGTCAGTGGGTTCAGGTGTGATCCCTTTTCATCCACTATGAAGTTCTTTATCAGCCTGTTAACATTATAGTTTTAGCAACCATTGATGATCACTGCCAGCATTCATTGGGGATTACGACATGGTAATGTTCACTTCCATCATTCAGTGTGCATTTACTAGCTATTATTCTACCATATAGAAGAACTTACTATCATCAACTATTTGGTTACTCTGAAATACAGTTCATATAAGAAAGGCAGCATAAATGCCTCTGTTTATTAAATAGTTTTCAGATTATCGAATGGCACCAGCAACCTCCAAAAGTGATCAGTGATGCTTGCTTGTTTGTTTGTTTGGAGTATCATTATAAACACTTGGGCTTTTATCTATTTTGTAAGTGTCAGTCCATTAATCTTTGATCAGTGAGTTCCTCTTCAAGTTGCCTCTTTTGCCTTTTAACGTGAGTCCACTAGTCTTTTCTGGCAGGATAGGATGGGCTCCTGGCCCAAACCTGGAAGCAACTATTTTTATAAGGAATCCTGATTCCCTTTTTAAGGAAATAGTATATCAAGACTTCAGTCTGGACACCAGAGGTAGATTCTCCCTTATATGGTTATGTTTCTGTTGGAATGGTAATGCAGTCCTCCTTGGTATCTCATCATTCCTGCTCTCTGTAGGCGTCTGGTTCCACCTGGATACTCCCTCCCCACATACTCTTGTAATGGCCAGTGCTCCTTGCGATTCCACCTCCCTTTCTAATGAGATCCTGCTGCTTCTCTTAACACTTTCATCCTCTCCTTCTAAATCAGATACCCCAACTCATCTCTGGGTTTCTAAGACACCAAAGTGGGGAACACTTCTGTAATGTTGAAGAATAATGATACCCTTTTTTACATAGACTCATTTTTAGGTTTTTATTTCTTGAATGGAGTCAACCTCCTGTTGCTGTCTAAGCCTTCAGTAGACACCTTTAGTCTTTTTCTTAACCCAGAACAACTGTGCTTTGAAACACCATGGAAAAAGGCAGTCCTGGCCCCAGACCCAGGGAGGCTTCATAAAACCAACAGTCCCCTCAAGTGTGTGTCTTTCCTAGGAAGCGTGGGCAGTTGCACATTGAAATTCTTAACTAGGGTTGCCAGGTAATGAAAAAGTGTTAATGAGTTAGTTTATCTTAACCATTTTGAGACCACATACCTATTTGTACATTTGATGAAAACTATAGAACTTCTCTCTGGAAAAATGTACATACACACAAAATTTTATAGACAACTTCATGGGTTTCAAAGTGCTCAGGGTATCTTGGAGTTTAATTTGTTTTCATAAGCTAGATCCTGATATGCACTGGCTTGTTGGAGGTTGCAGGGTTTAGAGGTGAGTCTGGACAAGAAGGCATATGCTGCTACCAGGGGGCCAGTTTCAAACCACTCCACTCAACATGATTTATTCTTTGGTCTAGAGGAACTCCTGGTGCCAGTCTGTGAACTACTTGATGTCAGTCCATGACATCATAAATGTAGAAATTGAGAACAAACATCTAAAAACATTTATAGCAATTTGATGTTGTCACAACATGCAAGCATATGGTCCTTGGACTTGTCTCATTGAAGAGGGTACGAACCATTTTCGGTGCTAATGGGTTCACAAGCACCATAGTGGGAGCTGCAAAGCAGTCATGCACACAGTGGGAGCTGCATAGCA
>NW_022436953.1:16057071-16144749 GCF_009761245.1 Sapajus apella
GCATAGCAGTCATGCACACAGTGGGAGCTGCATAGCAGTCATGCAAAAAGCCCCCCTCCCATCAGTTGTCAACAGGTTGGAAATTAAAAACCAAAGCACAAACTGATCCTTCATCTCAGATAGTAGTCTAAGAAGCAACAACAGTGAAACCCAGAGTGCCTTTGCTCAACCTACTACCTTGTTGTTTTAGCCTGTCTTTCTCTACTCTATACTTCTACAAAGTATACATAGAACAAGGCATAGAGTTGATATTCAGTAAATGTTTCCTGAACTGTGAGCAGAGCAAAACTGATGCCCAGAAGGAGAAACCACATTCTTTCCCTAATGATACCCTGCAGGGAAAAAAAAATTTTTGATAATTCCTAGGAAGTCGAAGCTACTTACATCAAAAAAATATGATAGGAAATAAATTATAAGCAGTCATTAACTTCACTGAATATTCTCATAGAACGTGAAATAAATAGAGTAATCTTAAAGAGCTAGTCCTCACGGTGGAAGTTGCGAGGCTTTTGGGACAGTTTGTATTTCAGTGTACATGTTGTGTGAATTAACAAGTCAGTAACAAATGTGATCCATTTACAGGGCAGAAAAACTAGAGTGGCCTCAAGTATAATGATAGCCACAGTGGGAAGAATATAACTTAGTTAATCATCAGAATAACAGTTTATTATAAATGAAAGGCAAACAAGATGTGGTTGTGCATTTTCTGCCCAGTTTTTCCCTCCTCTTACCCCTTTATGTCATCTCTTTCTGTCTCTGCTAAGGATCCAGAATTAGTAAAATCTGTTCTTTGAAAATCTTGTCTTTAAAAGCTGGACTTGCGGAAAGTCACCTGGTAGCCTGAGGACTGACCAACCTAAGGAGGAGTTTAATCCCAACCTCACAGCCCCTCTTCACCACCCCCATACTCAGTAGGGTTCATTCACACCCCTAGCAGCACACATCTGTGACACAGCAGGCTGCTGGGGTGACTGTCTGAACCCAAAGTTACCGGCTATCTCACTAACCAGAGAAAGGGATTTTATCTCAGGACAATTTTTCAGGTTCTGTGGAGCCAGCCCCTACATAAAGAGACAGATTTCCTTCTTTCTTTTCTTTCTCTCTCTCTCTTTTTTTTTTTTTTTTTTTTTTTTGCCGGTTGAATGGATTCAGAAACATCTGCTAAAAGTAAAAGAAGAAAAATTGAGAATATGTCACACTGCTGGTGAAATCAGTAGTAGAGGGTGTCTGGGTATGTGTTGCAAGAGTGACACCTGGTTTATGTTTATCAACAACTAAGTGAGCTATAAATTTTGTGGAAATAACTTTGCTTTTTAACATCCCTTTCGAACAACACAGGCCGTTTGCCCTATCTAATAAAAAGGAAACGGTTGTCCTGCTTACCATGCATGGGACATTGAAGGGATAAAGGAGCTTGTCCACAGTATGTGGGCCCAGAAATGTACAATAGCTAAAGTCTGATGTGACCTTTGTCTTTGCAAACAAAGAGACTGATAACCCAGGTGTCACCACCACATTTTTTAAACACATGCATCACAAAGGGCTCAGCTTAATGACTATTTTCAAGTACAAGCGAATTTCCTGAAATGGAAGAAAAAAATAGAATCATACTTGGGGGTAATTAGGAGCTCAGGCTACCCCTAGTGCTCTTGGACAATATCTAACAACAAATGTTCACTGCACCAGTGCCCTGACTCCTATATGGAGTTTTATGGTTATTGATAGTAACACGATTATGGTAACCATTATAGGTACCAGGCATGGGGCTATGCACTTTATGTTAGTAGATTTTTTAAAAACCTGCACAATAGGTGTAAGAGATCAATGTTTTTATTATTCCATTTTGTAAGTAAGAAAACAACTGACTCAGATCATGCCCTCCGTAAGTGGCTGAGCTGGTCTCAGAACCAGGTCTAACTTCTCAGCCTTAATAATCGTGATGCCTTTTAGGGGTTTTGGTTTGATTGGTTTTGATTTTTTTTTTTTTCTTAAAAATTTAAAAAGATAGGCTTCTTTGCTCCTTGACTAGAAAGTTTCCAAACCTCTTTTTACCCTACAACTCACACAAGCCAACAGAGGGAGTGGAAATTGGCCACAGCACTATCATTGAAAGGTAATAATTAATGAAAAAGGTGTCACTTAAAGAGGTCAGTGACACAAAGTCTATCTCTCTCGTGGATTAACTTTTCTAACGCTCTTTAAATACTGTGTTGATAGCAGCAGAGACCAAAAAGAATGCAAACAGACCTGAACATTTTAAACCTCTGGGAAGAAAAATGTAAAAATAAAGCTGTTTTCATAGCCTTAAACAACTTTTTGCACTTCTTTTTCTGTGGTAATAATTGTGATATTTACCACTTATTGTGGGCCTTTTTTGTGCTAAACAACATGCTTAGTTTTAATTATCAACAATGCCCGCAAATAGGAATCATCTCAATTTTACAGTTAAAGAAACTTAGACTCCATGAGGTTAAGAAGTTATAGCTCTGTGTAGAATCTTAGGAAGACTTTCTCATTATGAAATAGATCACATTCAAAATATACAAGAAAAGTAAAAAAAAAAAAAAACACTCAAATTGATAAACACTTCCAAGAGATCTCTTACGAGGCACCAGCAGTGAAGGTTCAGCACCTCCTGTGGGCTGATCCTTTGTGGTTGATGGGGATACAAAGCAACTGAAATACACTCAGGTGGGCACTCCATTTTCAAGCCAGCTGATTAGGAGCTGAACATCCTTGGTGTAATCTACAAAGACATGAAAAGGGGGACCTGCGCCTCTTCGGGGCTGCAGTGGTGCTGACTAGAGTCACGTCTTGTGATCAGGAGAGCTCCTCCAGCTCTCTTTGTGCACTGCAAACCTGATACTCCCCAGAAAGTTCCACAGCCAAAGGCTGGGCAGGTGAGCTCCAATCCAGGGGCCCCAACATCATGACCTCTCTCCCCAGCAGCAACACCTGGATTGAGTTATTTAACTGCTCTGGTCCTGAGTCACACTGACTATAGAAGAGGGCGTATTTCTCAGCAGAACAGTTGGAAAATTATGCTGGCCTTTTGTACAAGTCATACTAAGCTCCTTCAAAGAACACATGAACAATCTGGATTATCTTAAAGGTGGAAATGGGCTTTTTAAGGGGGAGAGGTGACTGCTACCAGGAAGCCAGAGATTTCCTCCATTCTGTAACCTCCTTTCTCTGCATTCTTAAGGACAGGGCTAGAACCTGAGTTTACCCTTTCTCCTTGTGAGAATGTCTTCAGGAGCTTATTGATAATTCTGTCTTTCAGCACAAATTTGTGAAGTTGAGGTCCCTGCCAATTGATAGTCACGTTGTGGCTTGAACCTGTCAGTCCAAAAGAATAAAGATCTACCTTTGCATTCATTTAGAGTGAGGGATGGTGTAGAGCCAGGATGCCTAAGTGTCACCTCCTGCAGTTCACTGACACGTGGAGTCCTTTTGACAGGTGCCCAAGAGTTTCTTCTTCCTATTTATTACAACGTATACTTTTTGGGTATTTTTTTAATCTCTTTCCCCCTTTCCTTCTTGTTCTTTCTTCCCTCTTTTTTCTTCTTTTTCCATCTCTTTGCCTTTTTAACTCTCTCCTCTTCTGTCTCCCTTTCCACTCTTCTTGTCTGCATTTTACTCAAACACCATATAATAAATCCAGCAAATGCTCATAAAAATACCAATTCCAACTGCAAAAATGGCAGCACAGCCTCAGCTTGGCAAAAAATTTGGGAAAACAAACAAATCATCAAAGACCAAAGACCAGATACTATAAAGATGGGATTTGCTGTGAGATATATTTTATAACGAAAATTCTGCTATAAAGAAGCATCTTTTAATTTTTTTTCCTTGATATAGTCTGAATAGTTTATACCTGATGCCAAGAAATTATATATAATTAGTCTGGGTAATATATAATTTCCATTTGATTATATATATTAAAGTGATTAAGGAACTTCAGTTTTTCACTAGTAAATATCTGCCTTCTTTGTTGCATTCTGGGTCTATAATGACTGTTTATATCAAGGGTAACACTCATTCAGAACTGAAGGGAGCAAAAGTTGGAATGCTTTAACCAAGATTGGTTGCCTGATGTCTGTGAATCTGGGAGATAACATGAAGTTGGCTACATTTTGGAAAAAACTGAAGGGAGATTTCAGTCCAATTCCTTGAAACCGTCATGTAGTTTTGCATGACTTCCCATAAGAAAACTGCATAAGGCCGAGCACAGTGGCTCATATGTGTAATCCCAGCACTTTTGGAGGCTGAGGCCGGCGGGTCACCTGAGGTCAGGAGTTCGAGACCAGCCTGACCAACATGGTGAAACCTTGTCTCTACTAAAAATTTAAAAAAGTAGCCAGACATGGTGCTGAGTACCTATATTTCCAGCTACTCGGGAGGCTGAAGCAGGGGAATCACTTGAACCCGGGAGGCAGAGATTGCAGAGATAGTGCCACTGCACTCCAGCCTGGACGACAAAAGCGAAACTTCATCTTAAAAAAGAAAAAAAAAGCTGCATAAAACAGCATAGATGAGAGGGCATATTTTAGAACAATTATTCAGTTAAGTATGTGACATCACCAATATTTTTAATATTGCACAGAGTGAAATGAAATTTTTGACATGTCAGTTTTTAATTAATGACTTCTATTTGCCTTTTATAGATTACTTTCATATGTTTATTCCACATATTTTATAGCAGTTTTTCTTTTTCCAATTAGAGGATAGATTTCATCCTTTATCTTTGCAAGTAGCTGATCCAAGACATTTTTATGTAAATGGATTAATTAATTAGTAGCCTTCATTTGAAACTTAAAAAGAAAATAATCCTTTTTGAGAGGCATTACCTGTTTTTTAAAGCCACAAACGATTCTTTACTTAAGCGCCTTGTCACACAATTAGAAATTATTTGACAGCATTAATCATAATAAAATGCATTACCCTTTACCGAATCACCATTTTTTCAAGCTAATTAAAAGAATCCATTCCCTAGGAGACTGTACAGCAACTTCACTTGTAAAAATCATATTTTTGGGGAACTTAACAGTACATATTTGTGAAACTTTTGAGCAAATAACATCACAAGTTCAATTACCTGTACAGCCTTTGTGAGAAGGCATCTGGCTACAGAGATGTGCTAGGTTCTAGGAAAGGCAGCTACATCTGGCCTTTTTTGAGAGCCCTTAAGCCTCTCTGCCTTCCAACCCTAGGATTTATGCAAATCGGAAATCTTTGGCGGTCTCTACTTCCTGGCCAGGCCAGCATAATCCACTTCCTTCGGGTTCATGTGACCATGCAAATTTGAGCACTCCTGAATAGTCCCAGAGGGGCTGTGCCTCTCATTATTCCTGCCCCATTCTCTGTGCAGTGCAAGCATTCAGACTATGAATGGACAAGGGTTTAATTACTCACCACATCTGTCAGATCAAATTCAACTTGAGAATGAAGAGAATCCCAGACAAGCCCAGTTGTTTCTTTGCAATGTTCTTCATGGCCGAGGTCATCCAGCTCTGTCTTCTAGGGAATATTTTCCACTCCTTGTTTCATGACCTTCTGGAAAGCAGGGACTCTGGCTTTTGGACATCCATTACTGGGCCCTTCACATTGTGTGTGGCCTTTGCAAATGTTAATTAATCTTCCTGATGATGCACTGAGCATCAGGGAGCCCTTTATTCCCCTTGGGCTACTGATGACCAATATGAATGCCAGAAAGTTTCCCTTACTGTTCCCTGACCCACATGTTCCTCTCTGGGTGTGCTTTGCTGCTTTTTCCCTTCTCTCTGATATGTTTCCACATGGCAGATTGACTGCTTACATTACTAGGTCAGCCAGAGTTGACATAGTAAAGGTGGATGGTCCCCAAGTAGAGAATATACCTCCAGTTCCAAGGCTATCAGCCTTCCCAGGAAAATGTGCATAATAGCAGGCAGGAAGGAACACGTCCACTGGGGACCAGATGATTCTGCTCAGTGAATGGGCACTAGCAGCCCTTCCCCTAGGTTTCTTTCCTTACTGGGATTATCTGTGTTTAAAAGGAGATTCTTGGCATGTTCAGCTCTGGAATACAAGGTTCTTTGGGCTGTCAAGGTGTCTTGAGGGTTTTAATTTTATTTTTTAACTACTTTTTTTTGCTTTTACCTTTTTAAAATTGAAATTCATATAAAATTAACCATTTGAAAGTATACCATTCAGTACATTATAATGTTACCCAACCCTCATGCCTACCTCGTTCCAAAATGTTTTCATCACCCCAAAAGGAAGCCCCTTACCCATAAAATAGTCCCTTCCCATTCCCCCTAGCCCCTGTCTCTCTGGATTTACCCACACTGAATATTTCATATAAATAGAGTCATGCAATATGTGACCTTTTGTGACTGGCTTCTTTCATTTGGCATGAAGTTTTTGAAGTTTGCCATAGAGTTTTACTATGGCATTCTCTGGTGTAGGTGTGTTTATTTTCCGCCAAAGTTATTCGTGTGTTCTCTATTTTGGGTAATGTCATTACCATGTATGGAAGCCTGAGAGTCAGCTGGGACCTCTCCTCTTCTCTCACTACTATTGTGTAATTGTTCTTTAAGTCCTGTGGATTCCACATTGGCAATACTGCTAGTCAGTTCTCATTTACATTCATCTTTTTTTTTTTTTTTTTTTTGAGACAGAGTTTTGCACATGTTGCCTAGGCTGGAGTGCAGTGGTGTGATCTCGGCTCACCGCAACCTCCACCCCCTGGGTTCAAGCAATTCTCCAACCTTAGCCTCCCAAGTAGCTGGGATTACAGGCACCCGCCACCGTGCCTGGCTAATTTTTTATTTTTAGTAGAGATGGGGTTTTACCATGTTGGTCAAGCTGGTCTCAAACTTCTGACCTCAGGTGGTCCAACCATCTCAGCCTCTCAAAGTGCTGGAATTACAGGTATGAGCGACTGTGCCCGGCCTTCATTTACATTCTAACTGTTTTTGCCCCTTTCAAATGCTATTCCTGCCCAGTTTGTCTTTCTCAGACATAGACCCATCTGCCCTTCTCAGTACTCTCCAGTGGCTCCTTACCACCTCAAAATAGGGTTCAAGCTCCTTACCAGCAGGCCAAGGCTGTTCACAATTTGTTCCTCCTCTCCCTCCATCATTCCCATCCCTCACCTGTATACCATGTCTGAGCCAAGCACATTAGACTGCTCAGGGGGTCTCTGGCCCATGGTGCACACTTGCTCTTGCAACCCTTCATGTGTCCTGTTTCCTCCCCACAATGATGTTCTTCCTCTCCCCACAAATGCCGGAGTCCATTCCTCCTTTATAATCTTGCATTTTGCCTTCTCACCTTACCTGGCCCATTAATCAGAATGAATTCCTCCTTTCTCCCTAAGTCTGCCATTTTATTTATCATAATACTTATCACAACCAGTCTTGAAAACGGCTCTTTGAAATTTCTGTCCTTTTTCTCACTAAATTCTGATCTTCATGAAGGGAGAAATCTTGTCTTACTCATTTTAATAGCTAGCAGCAACCATTGTGTACGTCCCCAATAATTTTGTGCGTGTGTGTGTGTGTGTGTGTGCGTGCGTGTGTGTGTGACAGAGGCTCACTCTGTCGCCCAGGCTGGAGTGCAGTGGCACGATCTCAGCTCACTACAGTCTCCACCTCCTAGGTTCAAGGCATTCTCCTGCCTCAGCCTCCCAAATAGCTGGGATTACAGATGCCCACCACCATGCCTGGCTAATTTTTTTGTATTTTTAGTAGAGACAAATGGCCAACATTTCACTATGTTGGCCAGGCTGGTTTCAAACTCCTGACCTCAAGTGATTTGCCCACCTTGGCCTCCCAAAGTGCTGGGATTACAGGCGTGAACCACCATGCTCAGCCCTCAATAAATATTTTGTTGAATGATTTGAATTTTCTTCTCCAAAGAAAGAACCATGAGCCTGTAAGGACCCCCGAGTCATGGAGAAAACCAGTCTGAGGCAAAGTAACAAGGACTAACATTTAAAACAGTTAATTCTTTTTATCTTCTATTGACTTTAAAGCTACCCACAGCTACTCACCAGTTTTAATTCGCAGAAAATGCAACTTTGCTTTTTTCCCCTTCTGATTATGTTCTTCATTACAAATCTCAAGAGTTTTATATGCAGTTGCCAAAAATCTTTCTTTTGACAAATTGCACAGGAGGCATTTTGAGATTGTGTGATAGACTCGATTGAATTGAGGCCAAGTCCTGTACACTTGTTTCACTCAAAACAAAAATACAGATGTAGGGCTACTCAAACATTTACCTATTTATTTTCTCCCAACTCTCCAAATTCATCTTTCTTTAAAAACAATCAATCAGATTCCTTTTAAATTAAATGCCAAGTAAACAATTCAAATAAAACTATTTTGTTTGCTGAGAAGTAATTGAAAATCTGCAACTAATTACAAATTGGCAAGCTCTGAGCCTACAAATAGCTGAAACACTCTTCTGAGGCATTGTTTACAGCTGGGTTCAAAACCGGTTTCCTTGCACCAGCCATCCACAAGTTATTAATCAATACTTTGCCAAGTTCTATACCTCACCTTCAAAAAATTGTAGTAAACATTTCATTTTCAATATGGGCTTCATAAATAAAGCTGTTAAAAACTAGAGGAGGTTTAATTGGTTAGAACACACAAAGCCTGCTCTTGGGTTATGTGAATTGGCTTCTCGTTTAAATACCCTGTTCTTCCTCAACTACTCAGGAACCTGCAACTTAGTTGAAATTAATATTCTGTCAGTCTGGTCACTGAGTCCCCTATGGCACTCCAAGTGCCACAAGACCTGCTTTAATTGCAGTTCTGGAGAAAAGCAACATGTTCATGGACCACAGAGACACAGGGACAACAAATGTAATTTGGCTTTGTGACATGCAGGTAAAGTAGAATTTACACATGACTTTATTCTCAGTGGTGAAATTCAAAATATACATTTTTTAAATTTTTTAAATTTATATAAATTTATATAAATTTATTATATATGTCTATATAAATATATATTTTTTCCTAAATATGTGTGTGTGTGTGTGTGTGTGTGTGTAATTTTTTTTCTTAAATGCTCTTCCTCCAGATCTTCCCTTGGCTGGCTCCTTCTTTTCCTTCAGATTTCAGTTGAGTGCCCCTCCTCAGAAAGACTGTCCACCTTACCTAATATCTCATATTTATTTCCTTTCTTCATTTGCTTTCTTGATTATTGTGATGTACCACCACTAGATTGTAAGCTATGCAAGGACAGACTCCCTGTCTGTCTTATTCACTAGTCTCTAGAACTACTGTCTCTAACCCTATTCTTTAATAACAGGGCCCGGCACATGGTAAGTTTTAATAAGTTTTGGATGGGCAGACGAATAGATGGGTGGGAGGGTGGATGGATGGACTAAAGTGAAGAATGGGGGGATAGAGTCAGGTTGGTTGGGACGAGCAGCAGATTAAGATAGAAATTGAATGCCAGGAAAAGGCGTGATTCTAAAAGTGGCTCCTCTGATAAGAAACCAAAGCCTGTTATAAATGCCAAAATTGGAAACAAGTGTACAAACTAGCATGCATTTAGCCACGAGAGATGGTGAGAAGTGCTGCATAAGGATTTCTCTTCAGTGTTCACAAGGGTTGTTCTGCTGAAAAACAATTTAACCTGTCTCTGGTCCCTAAGGGTTGAACCAGAACCAACAGGTGGAAATGACTCAAACACCTATTGTGCCTTTAAATGAGGAGCCTTCTCCCTGAAAGAGCCACCCTGGATAGAACACGGGTAGTGAGATGATGCTCGTGGAAGTGTTTATACATACAGTGCATGAGGATTCAGCAAGGAGGCTGTCAAAGGGGAACCTGACATCAAATGTGCTGTGGTTTTGGGTGACTTGTCCGGTCCCTTCCCATCTCAAAGCTTGATGCTTCTATAATAATCAAGGGAGAAACCCATTACATAGTGGGCAGTTATTTTTTAAAAGAGGAATTTTAATGAGCTGTGGATTATTCCTTTTGTCCCATAAGAAGATAACTGAAAAATGACAAAAATGAACTGAGCAAAAATGTTCAAACAAAATAATAGGGCTGAATTTTTAGAGTCTCTTCTGCATCTTCTGTTCCCTGGGATGCCTTAGACAGGGGTGTGCAGTATTTTAGGCACATCGTGAGCAAGGAGCCTGCACTCCCAGGGGGTGGCAGGGACAGCATGGAAGGTCTTCATCCAGCTCTGTGATCTTACAGCACAGCCTCGTGTGAAACAAGGGGCACCTCAAAAATAGAACAAGAGCACTCCATCCATGTGAAGACGACTGTCAAGGTCACCGAGACCTACAGTGATCTGGCAAATTAAAGCTGTCTCTGGCCGCCTTTCCTTTCAAAACATACTTCTGGAGATCAAAAAAAAAAAAAAAAAACTACAAATTGGTGATTTTCTGATGCTGAGTCATTTTTCTTGCAGTTCTTTCTGCTTTTCCTGTTTATTGTTGGTTTGATAGCTGACCGTAGAATTGGTGCCTTTCAGCGAGTGTGAGGGAGAGAGCTGAGGATGGAGATATATGGCCCCTCTAGGCACATTTAGGCAGGGATGTGTCGGGCCTCCTGCAAGCCATCAGATGTCCAGAGATCAAGATGAATGTCTTCTCTGATTAACGAAGTTTGGATTATTCACTGTACCACAATCTAGTTCTTATCCTTGTCAATCACTGGGGCAAATGGTATACTGCGAATGGAATGTGGGAAGGGAGTTTAGATTCCTCACCTAGTTTCTAGCCAGTCTGATTCATTCTCTTACCAGAGAGGCCTCATTTGGGCCACATGTAAAGCAGCACCATCCCTGGTGAGCTCCCTTACTGTTCTCTGTGCCCATGCATCCCTTCATCCGGGTAGATCCCACTCATCCTGCAAGGCCCAGCTTCCATGTTACCTTCTGTTTGAAGCTCCCCAAGCCTTCAGGCAGAATAACCAGTGTTTCCTCTGTGCTTCCTCACTCTCCAATATACCGCATTTGTCAGTTTATGTTCTGGATTGTTCTATCCAGACTTGGCTCTCCTGTGAGGCTAGGAGATCCTTGAGAATGGGGAATGTGTTTACTTTTTTCTTTATATCTAGGATTCAGCACAGTTCTTGGTCAATGAATGCGTGATGAATTGGAAAATAAATGACTGGACACCTGAAATATTAAAGGAATTAATATTTTGTAGGTAGAGAAATCAAGACATATAAAGTTCAGAGTGAAATTAATCTTTTCTCTCCAATTCAGTCTGATTAAATGGTGACAGTTTCTTCCTCTCATGAGCCACCTGGATCTTAATGGTTATTTTCTTACAAGACTGTTGAGTTTACAATATGACAGAACTGTGTTTACCTTGGAACGAGGGCTGTCCTCTATTAAGAAGCTTTCAGTATAGCCCAAGAGTCAAGTTATGGTGTTGTGGGCAAAAAGCCAGTAAGGAAAGCCTTGAGGAGAAAGCCCTCATGGATGAGAAATGCTTTATCATCTGGTCCCTGAATCTTACGGAATTCAGCAGTGACCTCGCCAAATGATCCCACAGTGAGGGCTTAACACGTTCCACGGCCTGAACTCGCTCTGAATGGACTCCAGATTCCCAATGATGCATGCAGCCCCTCAGGGTCAGAGGCCATCATGCTGCCAATCAGACAAGGCAGGTGGAATGTTGCACAGCTGCACTCTGGTCGCATTTCCCAACACCTCCCTGTCCCACGATGCTTGCACGTCGGCATGCTGTTCCTGCCACCTTGTCATACTTGTATGTGTGGAGAGCCTGTCCCCAGTGCTGTTTTCTCAGAACAAGCTCAACTTCACTTCCTCCTGCCTTATCAAACTCTTTGTTTCCAAAATTGTTAATCAAGCCACTTGGGCGGTTGAACTCAACTTCTCCCTCCGAATATCCTCCCGGCTCAAAGTAATGAGAAGAGCAATTGACCATAGTGAGGAAGTCCATGGTCCCCATTTTCCCCAGTCTATCGTGCTTTAGATGGATAAGCCTGTTGAATATTGTCAATTGCATGTCCCACACGCTAATGGTGGTTATTTGGCCATCTCTGCTTCAACCCCAGCTTAAAAAACCATATGGCCCCAGATTCTTCAATGCCACAGCTATGGTACTCTTCCATGCTAAGAGACTTAACAGATGAAATACGGTTTTCCGAACCTCTTTTCATTTAGCATCAAAATAACAAGCGATGTCTTGTATTTCAACAGAGACGTTCTTTTCACTCAGTTACTCGGTGAAGAATGTGCCCTTGTCTCTGCCGTAGATTTTTATTTTATTTGTAAATTGTGCGTGCTGCATGCTACGGAATACTGAAAAGCCATACACCCTGGCTTGTTGGTTGACACATAGTATGTGTGATTACAGATTGTTTGAATAACAGTGGACTATTGAACTGCCATCCAGATGTGTTTGGAGTCAACTGTGGGAATGTCCACAAAGGAGGATTATCTTTCTTGTTGCTGGGGCCAAGGCCCCCAGAAAGTGGAAACATAAGCGTGGCAGCTACTTAAATAGAACAGTAGCTACAAATGGCTCTTCAGAAGCAAAATTAATCATTTTTTTAAAATTATGCCTTGCAATTAAGACTGGGTTTGTTCTCTAAAAGTAAATCATGCAAAGAAAATGCCAAACAATAACCAAAAAATTGCAGCTTTGAATGCCCTTTGTGAATGCTTTCGTCATTTTGTGTTTTTAAACGTCTGGAAATTCAGAATATTTTAGATTCAAGATAAGACCTCAACCAGTGCAAGCCTCTTAGGCATCATCTTGTAGACTTGTTCTGTGTTTCCTGCACTCTCTGCTATTTTCTGTACTGTACAGGATACTGTAAGTATTGATTGGTTGGTGTTCACAAATACTGGCCGAAGGCAAACAGTGTAGAATTCCTCCTGTGAACATTTTCTTTCTGTTTTTTTTTTTTTTATTTTTTTTTATTTTTTTTGAGAGTGCAGTGGCACACTGCAACCTTCACCTCCTGGGTTCAAGTGAGTCTCCTGCCTCAGCCTCCCAAGTAGCTGGGACCACAAGCACATGGCACCATGGCTGGCTAATTTTTGTATTTTTTAGTAGAAATACAGTTTTATCATGTTGGCCAGGCTGGTCTCAAACTCCTGACCTCAAATGATCTGCCCACTTTGGCCTCCCAAAGTGCTGGGATTACAGGCATGAGCCACCATGCCCAGCCTTGAATGTTTTCTTTGAAAGATATTTGAACCACGATGAAACACCACTTCCCACCTGCTAGAATGGCTAAAATAAAACAGACAATAACAAGTGTTGGCAAGGATATGGAGAAATTGGAATGCTCATGTGCTGCCGGTAAGAATATGAAATGGAGTCGCCACTTTAGAAAACAGTTTGGCAATCCCTTAACATGGTAAACATGGAGTTTACCCTATGATCCAGCATTTCCATAACAAGGTATCTGTATCCAAGATCAGTGAAAACCTATGTCCACATAAAAACTTATACATGAATATTTATAACAGCATTATTTATAATAGTCAAAAAGCAGAAGCAACCCAAATGTCCACCAACTGATGAATGTATAAATAAAATGTGGTCTGTTGTTCAGCCATGAACAGGAATGAAGTACTAATCCAACATGGTTAAACCTGAAAACATGCTCCATAAAAGAAGCCAGACACAAGAGACCACATATCATATGAATCCATTGTATGAAATGTCTGGAGTAAGCAAATCTATTGAGACAAAAATTAGGTTATTAGTGGTCATGGAAAGCACTGGAGAGGGGAAATTAAGAATAACTGTTAATGGGCCAGGCAGACATATCACTTGAGGTCAGGAGTTCAAGACCAGCCTGGCCAACATGGTGGAATTCCCATACTACTAAAAATAGAAAAATTAGCTAAGTGTGGTGGCATGCACCTGTAATCCCAGCTACTCAGGAGGCTGAGGCAGGAGAATCACTTGAGCCTGGGAGGCGGAGGTTTGCAGTGAGCCAGGATCATGCCACTGCACTCTAGCCTGGGTGATACAGCAAGACTCCATTTCAAAAAAAAAAAAAACGGGTGACTGTTAACAGATATTGGGGTTTCATTTGGAGTGATGAAAATCTTCTGGAATTGATATTGATGATGATTGCATAACTCAGTGAACACACTAAAAATCTTTAAATTTTACACTTTAAATGGGTGAATTGCATGGTATGTGAAGCATACCTCAATAAAACTGTTTAAAAATGAAGGCAAATGAAGACATTTTCAGATAAAAAATTGCTAAAGGTATTTGAAGGTGGTTTTTAAAAAATTATACCTAAAATTGGGATATCTTCAAAAATCACATATCTGAACTTTTTTAGCAGAGTGGAAAAAAAAGGGGAAATGGTTTTTAATTTAATAGCTTATACCTTTTTTTTTTTTTTTTCCTGGAATGAAAGATCTGTTACTTGTTCGACAGTATCAATGCTATCTCTGGTTGGAATCTACAGCAGTCAGTTGGCACCGAGCCATCAAATACCTAGATTTACCTTTGTGCAATAAAAGTCCCTTTAGCAATGCATATTGAGATATATCATTTTGAACCGATTTTAAATTCTGCAGCAAGCAAGTAAAAAAAAAAAATTAAATCATGAAACATCAGTCAAGTCAAAGGAAACAAAGAAACGAATAGGAAATCCTCTCTAGATTCTGTTCCCACTGTACTTTCTGTAGTCTGATCTAAAGAAAAATGTGGAATTTCCCGCAGAGTGATTAATAGGCTAGTGTGGTGACTGACAGGCACTCCGAGCTTGACCTTGCAGGTAAAGGCTAACTGGTACGTTAAGTTGATTACACAATTTCCTCTAAATAAGTTGACAAGTGGTTTGCACAGTTGCCTTGACTTTTGCCCTTATAAATGCACACTTATAAATGAATTGCTTTTTCAGCTAAAGCAATCCTTATTTTAGATGTGACATGTTAAGTAAACAGCTTGATACGGAACCCCAGCATCCTAGCCTTCCTAGCCAGGTCAGATTATCCGAGTTGCTAGGAAATTTGAGTTTTAAGCCTCAAACTCAGCCCTGAGATGTGGTTGTATCCCTAGGGCAAAGGAAAGCCAAACCTATTTTTCTTCCCTCTAGTATTGTGAAGCAGACTAGTGGACTTGAGAAGATGTGTTTCACAAATGGCTCAAAATTCTCCAGGAATAGAGGCTGCTACTAAATGGTTTGCTTAATTCTAGTGCTTTGTACAGAGCGCCTTTCAGGATGTCAAGTTTGTAGGAAAATGCAACCTTTGGTTGGTATTTCTTCAAAAATATGATAGAGAAAAGATTTTCAATTGGCATCTCTGTTCTATGATCATTTTCACAGGAAGAAAATGTCCATTTATAGTTCAGAAAATATGGTTTATTGAGATATTTTGTACTCAAAATGTACTACTTCCTTCCATTTAAGGGGAGAGTTACAAAAAGCTCTGATAAATGAACAGGAAATACAGTTTCGGATAATAAATCAAAATGCTCTTTAGGAAAATAACTATTTATTTGTAGATTTATAAGCCAGGCACCTTTACGGAACCTAATATATCCTGATTTGATAAGCAAGAGGAGATTTGCTAATGTTGTTGATTTATCTGGGACCTATTGGGGTGTGTGTGTGTGTGTGTGTGTGTGTGTGTGTGTGTGTGTGTGTCTTCCTGAATGAGTTAAATATTTGGAAAATGAATTGATTTTCATTTGTATATACAAAGATAATACCATTTATGCTTTCCAGGTCTAGAATATGACAAGCCTTGAGTTCATCTGGAAAATAGAACATTATTAGGACTCAGAGGTTAAATGTACCCTCCCACCATCAAAGTCTGTGAATGCTCCCCTGCAACAATGTGCAGACCCATTATAAATCGTCTCCATTCACATTAACTCTTACAAAAGATGAAACTCGTCAGGCTTAAAATGTTTACTGCTTTCCAGAGATGACTCATGCAGTCATCTTTTTATTTATTTCATTATTTCACTCCGTCGTCTGGAGGTACTCATAACAAAGGATTGCTTCCACTTTCTGGCTGGGGCTGGCTGTGTGCTTGGTAAGGACCGGGCTTGTCCCTCCTGCCGTGTGGCTGCTTTTTGCAAGTCGCCAATACGCAGTAACCATTAAATATTCACAACATCCTTCACTCATTTCACTTCCTCCCCAGCTGCCCAGCGCCCTTTAGACATGTTCATGAGCCAGGGGGAGATATTTCATGCCCAGCCCTCTCTGCTTGTGGAAGGTTGGAGTCTCCTGAGGTTTGGATTTAAACTCCACATGGCAAACCCAAGTTTCAGTAACCCAACCGCAGTGGATCAGTCAGAGAAGTTTCTGCTGCCTCTCACTTTTCTCTCTCAAGAGAGAACACTCTTAAAAAGAAAAAGAAAAAAATAGTATTTCGGTTATATACATTTCTATTCAAATATTTTAGAAATAAAAAATATCGGACATAATAAAATGAACACCTTTCTTCCTGGTAAAAGCTTAATAATTAAGATTTTACAAATACAGCGAAGCCCCTATTCAACCTCAGGTTTTCTTATGAGATGATTTCTGCGGCACCTTGAAGAATTTCACATCAAATACCGACTCCTTCCCTGTAAAAGGAAAGAGGGATGATATATTCAGGGAGGAACATTGACTTTTCCTTTGTTGGTTTGCGTTTTTAATATTCCAGATATTTGAACCATAAGAAATTGCCGGTACTCAATTATTTTCTACTTACAGAAATGTCAATTTTATATGGGTCAGCCTCATAGCAGGGAAACAAATGTCCCTTGCACATTACAGAAAAAACCTAAATCAAACTCACATCTCTAGGATAAGCTATTAGCTTAGCCTCAGAATTAGCTTCCCTGCCTTAATTCTCAACCCCTTCCATTTCAACCTCCACTCTCTTGCACAACCACATAGGTAAATCTGATTAAAGTTAAATCTGGCTAAAAATTTTAAAATATTTTATTGCACAACTATCAGTGATTGGTTAGGTGTGCCATCTTCAGATTCTGCCAGAAGTGATATGGAACATATGTCATATGTTCCATATCACTTCCGGCTCCACCTCCTCCTCCTCCTCCTCCTCCTTCCTCTCTCTTCCTCTTTCTCTTCTTCTTCTTCTTTTTTTTTTTCTTTTTTTTTTTTTTGAGACAGAATCTGTCATCCATACTGGCACAACCATAGCTCACTGCAGCCTTGACCTCTCAGGCTCAAGTGATCTTCCCACCTCAGCCTCCCAAGTAGCTGGGACCACAGGCATGCACCACCATGCCCGACTTATTTTTTAAAATTTTTGTAGAAACAAAGTCTTGCTGAGTTGCCAGGGCTCATCTCAAACTCCTGGGTTTAAGACATCCTCCTCGTTGAGCTTCCCAAAATGCTGGGATTACAGGCATGGGTGAGCCAATGCGCCCGGCCCACTGTTGTACTTTCGATGTTGTCCCTTAACTGTGCGTGGACGTTCCTCCCTGACGGAGCTCTTAACGATAAGCCAGCTACATTGCAGAGATGGCATGCTAAGCATCTTGTCTCATTTCATCCTCCCAGCAAAAGTAGGTATTCAGGGGTCGAACAGGTTTTGTGGGACCTGAAGCATTTGTAGTTTGGGGTACGTACTCTCTGAAAGAAAGGTTAAACTCAAAGTTAGTTATGAAAGTTAATGATTGTTTAGGTCAACAAAAGAAAGTAAAACACATTTTTAAAAGTAGGCAAATACTACAGACACCATAAAATGCAGAGGAAAAAGTAGTTGTATTAATTAACTGATTAACACACATTTATAACACTTTTTTTCCCTGTTTTTTGACTGCCTATTTTTGGCCATTTCTTCATATAATAATTATTTTATGACTTTTTTCATGGAGAGAACAGGAAGATGGTTAATTTCTTCCTTTGGCATCATTGATCAAAACTTGTTTGTTTGTTTTTTATTATTATTGAAAGTTTTAGAAAAGCTTCTTTGGCTCCATGGTTCAGTATAAGTAACGTCATGGAAGTTTTTAAGATTGTTGTCAAATGAAAAGATCTCTCACTTTTTTGTCCATATATGAGGCATAGGATTTGGATTTTTTTTTTTTTTTCAGACTAGTTTCTGGTTCTATACATTTTGTTTTTCTGCCATCCACGTACCTCCAGCGTCGAGTGTTCTTGCTATGATCATGTCACGGTAAACCTCCAAGCCTGCACCTTTATGTCCCAGGGCTACATGAGTTGACCATCTCCAGCTCAACACGGCTATCAATGATTCAACCAAACATGGAAATGACTGTGGACATGTGATTGTACCTACTACATCCAAAGTAAATGATCCCTAACTCAGCTTCCCCTTAGTTGGATCCCAAAAGTGCTCACAGCCACACCAATACTGTCCAACATGAAAGGGAATCAGAGTAGAAAGTCAGTAGTCCTAAGCGTGCACTGCATTTACTATATCTTACTTTTACAGATTTCACAAAGATATTTGGCCAAATGAACGTATTGCTAAGGCCTCTTTCAGGACCTTGGAAGGACCCCAAACAACTGAGGGACTGACCCCGAAGCCCAAAACGAAGCTGAGAAGCCACTTTCACATCCTAGGAGATTTGTATAAAGTTACTCAGGTAGCAAGAAGCAAAGCTGGGATTTAAACTCAGTCTTTAGAGGCCAATTTAGTAATCTTTTAAATTATGCTCTTTGCTGTCTTGTGTTACAAAACCTCTTCTTTCCCTATCCCAGCTTAGTGCTCAGTAAGTACATAGCCATTGGTCAACATTTGCTACAGAAAAAAATGAACATCTAAGTTTCAAAACAGATTTGCTATGTTCTCGATTATATTTGGGCCAAATTCCTTGAAGACTCTGGAATTTCATGTCTATTTGAAATCAATTGTATCATGATATAGAATTTCAGATAACTCTGAACTACACAAAACTCACTGCCTCTACTTCACCCATGTTCTAGAAACCATGTTGCTCCTCATTCAGCTGCGAGTATTTCTCAGCATGCCCCAAGGACTGATAAATATAGCACAGTCCTTAGGTTTATCCTGGCATCTGTAAGAGTCACCGTTCAGAAATGGTGTGGGGCACTCTTAATTAGAAGGGGGACAGCCAGCAGTGACCCTGCTCTGGTGTCTACAGCCCACTGCTGTACACATGGGCGGAACTCGCTCTCACAGAACAAGTGTGTTTGCCAAAACAGGGAGTGAAGTATCTTACAAGGCCACTTGTCCCAGAAGAAAGACAGGATAAGGGAAGTGGCAGAAACAGTGATAGGGAAGGAGTTTTTCCACGCTAACAAGCGCAAACCGATAAGCCTGACCTTACAGACAAATGTTGAGGGTCCTCAGAACAACTCTCAGGCCAAAATTAACTGAGCAAATTTGACTTGGCTTCCCATTTTATAATGGAAAAAATTCCTAGGGAGAAAGAAAACTCAACATTGGCTGCTATCATGGCTGATGGATTTGACTTCTTATCTGCTAGATTTTCCTACTAAACAAGTCAATGGAGTCACTTTCTACTATGCCTGAACTAGAAGGTTGCATGATAAAAAATATATTAATAATATTATCATTCTTACAGTCCCTGGGCCAAGAATGTTTACATGGCTTATCTCATTTAATTCTCACAAGAACCCTCTGGGGCTATTTCAATTAACAGACAAAGACAGCGAGGCTCAGAGAGATCCAGTCATTTACCCAGCCCAGCCACACAGCCACCAAGCAGTGGAGGGCGGATTTGAATGAGGGCAGTCAGACTCGGGGGACTGTGCATGTATCCACGGTTACACAGCAGGGTCCATCTGAATCGTGTTCCCCTCTCCCTCCTCAGGACTCCACCGGGCCTCCAAATACTTCCCATAAAAGGGAAATGCCTTAAGACACTCTCTGAGTGTTACCCTGTGATATGTGTAAAGCACACGGGAGCTTTTTTATCATCTGCCACAAGTATTCTTATTACTATGCATTGTTTAATGACGGGGATACGTTCTGAGAAATGCATTGTTAGGCAAGTTCACTGTGTGAACATCAGAGTGGACTTACACAAACCTAGATGGTATCATCTACTACACACCTAGGCCGTAGGGTTTACTCAATTGCTACAAGGCAATACTCCTGCACAGCATTTTACTGTCCTGAATACGGTAGGCAGTTATAACACAATGGTTAAGTATTTGTGTATGTAAACATAGAAAAGTTACAGTGAGAATACTGTACTATAGCTGGGCATGGTAGCTCACACCTGTAACCCTAGCATTCCGGGAGGCCAAGGCTGGTGGATTGCCTGAGCTCAGAAGTTCGAGACTAGCCTGGGGAACACGGCAAAACCCCATCTCAACTAAAAATACAAAAGATTAGCCGGGTGTGGCAGCGTGCGCCTGTAATCCCAGCTACCAGCTACTCAGGATGCTGAGACAGGAGAATCACTTGAATGTGGGAGGCAGAGGTTGTAGTGAGCTAAGATCGCGCCATTGCACTCCATCCTGGGTGACAGAGGGAGACTCCATCTCACAAAAAAAAAAAAGTATTATAAATAACTACAGTTTCTGTTGTTGACTAAAACGTTATGCAGCCCATGACTAGAATTGTCTTGTTTTGTTTTCTCTTGGGGTGCCTAGAATAAAGCATAAGAATATTGGTAAGGAAGCAAGCAAGTCTGTATTGGTCCCCGAAGGCCTTGATACATGCTTGGTTCTTCACCCTTGTGTGGAGGCTGTGTTGGGCAGAAGGGAGCCCTCCAGGAGTATGGAGAGAGTGGCTTCTTCCTTCTGGCAAACTCTAAGGTCGGCACTGCCCCTTTGGGGGCTGGAATAGGGTTCTCCGTGTGTTTCCCAGCTGTACGAAGCAATTCCCCTAGGAAGTTTTTGAAAAGTTTCCGGGGTGGCAACCACCCTCACATGGCCCACATGGAGGGTACTGTGGCAATCCAACACCCAGACAGGGCCCTGAGCGAAACGCCTCAACTGGGACTCCTAGACCAAAGCGGAGAGGAAGTGACGGATCGAGGTGACAAGAGGGAACCTTGGGAGAATGCGTGCTCCAGCCCGTCATCTCATAGGTGGAGAAACTGAGGCCCAGGTAGAGGAAGTGACTTGCTGCAGGTCTCAGCTAATCTTGGTGGAGCCAGCACTAGGATTCCTGACGGGATACCTCTTCCACCATAGGCTGCTGACATGCCCACCTCAGGGCAACATCGCCCACCCAGACAGGTACCTCCCACGGCACAGCCTAAATACACAGTGATCGATTAGTCATACAGCGATCCAATTTGGGGTGGCATTTGAAAATTGTACTGAAAAAACAATAACCAGAGAGACTATGCCCTTTTTGCTTGGTGTAGAACACTAAAAAAGCTATTTAAATTCACTCTTTTATTCATACAGTAGGTGTCTCATCTATAATAACACATGTTATCATATTACCTGAGCCAGTCAAGTCTTCTCCAGACTTCTATTCCACAGCAGAGATGCAGGGAAGTTGCCCAGCAAGTCCTTTATGACTCATTCTGAAAGCCAAGGTGTGCCCTGGATAATTGTACACATGTACAAATCTCTCACACACAAATGACACCTGTTACTCTTTTTTTCTTTTTCATTGAGGCAACTTGTTTAAATATACTTGGAAAGAGATGGGAAAAGTCAAATTATTGTTCACGTCAATCTAATCTTTGCCATGAGAACATTTTTAGAAAACATTTTGTCTTACATGCTTTAAGTATATTCTTATCAAAACCTTGGAGTTACAGATTTAGTTCATTCGAAGTATGAAAAGTCTACTGTATGACCTAATGAGTAAAACCAATCTTCATTGTCCAATAAAACAACCAGGTAGACTGATTTTTCTAACAGAACAAGTCTGACTTCATTTTTTTTTTCTGTTTAAATAAATGCGTTAGTACATGAACCAAGGACAACAGCATCACTTCTGTTCTAATCCTAGGGTAGGTGGGAAACCAGTACAGTGACCTTAGGTGGACTTATGGAGTGTGGAGCTTTAAGCCTCTCTGTGAATTTGGCATATGGGGCAGAAGGCACTGCCACCATCAGTACTTCTTACTGACGTTCTGTTCACTTTGTCCTCACAAGACATTTTCAGAAAAACTGCATTCTTTGAAAATGAGGTGGGGGTAGGAAAGGTGAAATCATGAATGAAGATTACCAAAGGTTGCACCACCCTAGTCACGATACATCTGAATTCAGATCATCCCAGCAAGGGTGGAACACTGCTTCACCCTTGACAGGAATATGTGTAGGATGGGAAGAGACTCAGAGCTGTAGCTTGGATCTGTGGCCCGTGATGAAAGGAGTCGCCATGTACAGCATTCCTCCATACTGCCTGTTTGCCTCTATGGAGGTTTTTACACTTCAGGCAGAGCTACTTAGTAAAGTGGGAGAAGGCATTTAAGGAAAGAGAGGGAAAAGAGCTGCAAGATACCTGGATTGATTTTAGCAAATAATACATCTAGGAGTTAGGGACCTGGAAATCAGTTTCTCTTAAACTTAGCTATACTCTAGTTTGAGGACGTCAAATCTCAGATACTGATAAGAGGCCATGTACCCACACAATTTTTGCAATACTGGAGTAGCAGAAACGTAGAAGCAACATAAATGTTCATCAGTTGACAAAAGGGTCAGTGCAGTAGCATACTATATAGCTGCTAAATGAACCATACACACATATATGCAGTTTGAAACTTACACTGAGTCAAAAGATAATTTTCAAACACGCTATATACAGAGTATCATGCATGTTTATAGGTATGTAAATATGCAGTAAAAGTATAAAAACAGGGACAAGCTTCAGGTTAGTAGTTACCTGGAGGTAGAGATGAATGGGGAGGAAGTGTCACCTGTATTTGTAACTTGTTATCTTTTTGAAAGAGCAGCTCAGCCTTCCATTCTATTGAATCAATTATTGTATTTGGGGAAAAATAAAGATGCTGACTTATTTTTTAAGTTTTATTTTTGTTTTTTGAGGTGGGGTCTCACTCTGTCGCTTGCACTGGAGTGTGGTGGCACAGTCATAGCCCACTGCAGCGTCAGATTTCTGGGCTCAAAAACTATCCTCCCACCTCAGCCTCCCAAGTAGCTAGAACTGAAGAGATGCACCACCAAGCCTGACAAATTTTGTAATTTTTTGTTCGGTTGGTTTTTGAGAGAGGAAGTCTCACTGTGTTGCCCAGGCTGGTCTGGAGCTCCTGGACTCAAGCGACCCTTCCTTTCCAGCCTCCCAAAGTACTAGGATTACATGAGCCACCGCATCTAGCCAAGACTGATTTTTAAATATGTATTTTGTGCAACAGTCTAATGGCAGAAAGGGCTTTAGAGTTTCAACTGCGGCTTTTGTTGGAGAACAGACTCACTGAGCTGCCTCTTACCTAGGATACTCCAACAGCCCAAGCTACGGGTTCAAGAGAATTCTGTCTTGGAAAGGGTTGAGTCTGGTTGGGCTGCTTTTCCCTAATACTCTGCAGAGTCATCCCTGATTTATTTTTTTAATGAAATTTGACAAAATATGTTACACTAAGTCTCCTGTAGAATGGCCATAATTTGTGCTTAGGAATGCATAATTTTATCAGGATCTCTGTAATTAGATATTGTGCAATAGAATGACAAGCAAATACTGTGTGTCCCATAGCAACCTCGGCCTTTAGTACCTCGCTATCTTTCAGATAACGAAGGTTTCCATAGACACACGTACCACATGAGAGTACCACGGGAAGAAGGCGGAAGTTTCCCTATTGGTTTTCCCCTATTTTTAAGAGTGAGTGTATGAATGTGTCTTTTGTTCTCTTCTTTTTATATTGTCTCCTGGATTTGGGTTGTTTTCCTTCATCTGTCTGGACTGTAAATGTGGATATGATGGTTCACAGTCCTGTAGAATAAGGTCAGTGCTTGAGCTAATGTTTGGTATGAACTACCTATCTTTTGTGGGGAGAGAAAAGAATTGCAACTGTAGTAAGACTTAAGAGAAAGATTTGCTGGGAATATGTGTGTTTTAGCAGAGACCCCAGTGACCTGCCAGGACACGTAGAGAGAGCAGGCTACTTGGGGGCAGGGAGTGGACCTTGGCCATTCCTGTGACCTCACATCTGGCATTGCCAGGCATATAGTAGGTGCTCAACAAGTAACTCCCTGCTGTTCCCCTAATCATGTAGAGGAAAATGGCAATGTTAATTAACTGTTTTTTTAAAAAACCTGCAAGCTGCACCTTTGCTTCTAGACCAGGAGCCAGCTGCCCTCATCTCATGGGGAAGCAATTAGGACATCATTTAAAATATCATCCATTTCTTCTAAAATTTATAGTTTCTTTGGAGGCAATTATAGTCACTTTTGTAAATTGGGCCAATAAAGGGGATAAAATTGTCCATCTCTCTACTGAAATAAGGAAACAGAGCAAGAATCTAGGAGTTCTAGTACTATACTAGAGATTACACATTATAGAATAGTGCAAAAAGCAAGCCACATGAAAGGATGGATTTAATGTCGCATCCTGCAGCATTGAGGGGTTGATCTCCCACCATTCTCATTGGCTACACAATCACATTGAGGTATTTAAATCCAGGCTGGTGGGAGCCTTTTCTTCCTTTGCTCCACGGTGAATTCACATGGTGGTGCAGTAGGCAGAGGTTGGACAGCATTCTCTAAGGGCTGCAACTTACCTAGTCCTATCCAGTTAGGTACCAGGGAAGTCATTACACAAGTTCAGATACACCAATTTAACAGTAATCAAAGAGTTCTTTTAACTGAGAGCTCAAGGAGGTCAGATCTGTCTTCTCAAGCTGAGAAGAACTGAAGTCATGGTATAGACATAACCATACATAGGTAATGGAAAACTACAAGCTGAAAACAGGCATAGAAACACCACGAGAAGATGCAGTTATGATAGGGTTGCAGGTGTTAATGACCAGTTCTTCCCCACTAAGAATTGAGTGGTGAGACCCAGAGTCAGGAGCTACCAGGACTGAATTCAGCCTGGCTCCAACCTTCTCTGTTGTCATACTGATCTCATTTTTTCCTCTGATCCCCTTCTCCCTTTTCCTGGTTTGTGCTATTCTGATTACATGATTGACTGACTAGTCTGAAGCAGAGCTGATACCTCTTTACTGGGGAGTCTCTCTCACCAGCCCCAGCTGCTGAAAGGGAACTTGCAAATTTCATCCACTGCATTTCTGTTGCCCAAACACTTTCTGACCTCCGTGCTATTTGAGAAATCTTTGAAATGCTGAAGGTATGATTCTCCCTCAGGGGGAATATGCTTTGGAAAAATGCCCACTTAAAAAAAAATGTATTTTCTTTCTGCTATGGCTGCTGGGGTTGTTACAAGGCCCATTTGCTTTAGGTAGGTGAAGAACAGCTTCTAGACTAAATGTCTCCGGAAACAATGGATTGTTTTCTGTATCGAACTATCACACTATAGTATTAGTGTTTTGGGAAGAAAGAATTCTGGTGCCTGGCTGGTGTTCTGCTATTTACCACCTTAAAATTCATCTCTTTGGGGTTACAGTGGCTTGACAGTCTCTTGGGGTACATTGTAGACTTCTTTTTGATACTTCAGCTCACTTACATGGACTTGTTTTTTTTCCTAATGCCCTGTTTTTATATGATAGAGGTCTATAATTTGTGGACTCCAAAGCCATATTTTACAAATCAATAATTAAGACATGAAGCCTGAAAAAGGGTTTTTTCCCTGATTTGTATGTGTATCTTACTTAAAATTTATTATAAATTAGATTTATCATACATTGGAAAAATTACCTTTTAAAAGGATCAGAGTTTATAAAATAGATACAGCCCTGAGGCAATGGTGTTATATGAACATTCTACCTATAAAATATACAGAGTTGCAATGTTATCAGCTGTTAGACTCAACAACTTATTTTTGAAAAAAGAATCCTTTGCCAGGTTTATACACAGGAGAGAAACAGCCAGGAAACTTCACTCTTTTAAATATAATAATAATAATACAACCTTTAGTCCCACAACCAGAAAGAACAGATGTCCCCAAGACACTTTTGTCAACTCTAGAAAGGGATTAAGTTTGTCTTTTATATTTTGATTTTTTTCCCCAAAATTACTATCCTCAGAAAGGTAGACAGTATCCAAATCCTAGAAAGAGTTTATTCTCCTTAAAAAGAGAGAATTTCCCCTCCAGGGTAATTGTTTGCTCTTGAGACAAAACCTGTAATTACTATTATCTAATAGTGTATAGCATGGCATGCGCTATTGGCAAAGAATTTTTTCCGTCTTTGTTTTCATTGGCCACTCCGAGATACAGTTTTGTGATAGAAATTAGCTATTTCTCCTGGTAAGGGAAAAGAGACTACGATCAAGCAAAAATAGACTTGTTTTCCCCAGACTTCTGTTTTGCCCACCTAGAGCTGAAGTCGCCAAGAGCAGAGTACGATTATTTTCTGGGAATATATTCATATGAAGAGTTTGATATTTCTTTCTCTCACGGTTGGGAAAGCCTCAATTTCAGCCTGTATCCATGACTTCGTGGGGCTTATAAAAGAAAGCCCCTTTTGGAAAGAAACCTTTCGGTCAGAATGTATCAAACCACCATGAGAATTTCCAAGCATTCTTTCCACCATCGAGACTAGAAGTGTAAGAAGAACAGTATACACAGCATAGGTAGGAATTGTGGAGCCAGGAAGAGACCCAGCACACAAACATCTTGCTGTGACTTGCTGTAAGTGTATAAGCCGGACCACCGGCGAAAATAAAGCCAGCATTCTGTTCGGGACATTGCACTCTGCAAAAACAAGAAAACTTCGGGGAAATGTTAAGCACAAAGGAAGAATGTAGACATTCCTTAGGAGGGATGACCATGGAGAAGGGGACTGTTTACTTGTCAGGAAGTTGTGAAATCTCCTATGTAAAATGTAGTCATGTTTTTGTTATTACTTGATTTAACACTCCAGGAACTTAGCCCAAGCCAGCTGTGATCCTCAAGCTGCCCCCGCTCATGAAAATCCCCCACTTTTGATTCAGACTCCCTCTGCTGTGACTGACTGTTGCCCAGCCTGCCGTCCCTCTACTGATTCTCTGTAGAATTCAGGAATGTGCCTGTTCAGTGCTCCCAGGAAGTTTCTTCTTAATAGCTTATTTTATATCCACAAAAGTAAAAGTTCGTCGTAGAAATTTTGGAATATTCTGAAAAGCACAAAGAAAAAGTTCATGGCACAGTAATTCTCACCTGTACACACAGTGTATTGTTAAAACTTTAATGATATAAAACTCTTATTATTTTTTGAGCATTCAAACTAATTCTGCAGATACCAAGAGCTGCAATAAATCACCAAACGTGGAGAGCTGAGGCTTTCAAACCTGATTCTTAAGGACAAAGGCCACATCGTCTCTGTCTCTATGTCCTGGCAGCTGGCCCGGCACCCAGCAGGCAGCGGGGCACAGAGTGTTTGCAGCATCCACAAACCTGGGATTTCCAAGGAAAGGGAAGACAACAATCTAGAATGAGTCTAGGAAAGAGGAAATGAATTAGTACTTCTCTCAATGGAGACTATAAAATATATTTCTCATTTTTTCTGAAAATGTCAAAAATGTGTTCATAAGATGATTTGGGGGCTGGGGCTCAAAGAGAAGGTTTCCAAGACTGTTGAGAAGATAAGTTTGCTTAGCTGAGTGCAGTGGCTCATGCCTGTAATCCCAGCACTTTGAGAGGCTGAGGTGGGCAGATCACTTGAGGCCAGGAGTTCAAAACCAGCCTGGCCAACATGGCGAAACCCTGTCTCTACTAAAAGTACAGAAATTAGCGGGGCATGGTGGCACACACCTGTAATCCTAGCTACCTCAGGAGGCTGAGGCACGAGAATCACTTGAACCCAGGAGGTGGAGGTTGTGATGAGCTGCCATGGTACCACTACACTCCAGCTTGGGTGACAGAGACTCTGTCTCAAAAAAAAAGAAGATAAGTTTGCTTCAAATTCTGTGACATACCTGCCACCCAGAGCAGAAAGATGCCTGCTTAGGAAAGCAGACCCCAGACCCCAGCAGATGCTGTTTGGGAAGAAGCCATTATCTGCCAGGGTGGGGGGGCCACACTATCCACCTTTGGTACGTGATTCCTGGTGGATCGTGGGTTAATGAAGGATAGTGGCGAGGAAGGAGTGCTTGGTATCCAGGTCCTTATAACTTACCAGGGTCTGCACGTGGACCAAATGTCCGTGAGCCGAGCAGCGCCCATAAACAGATTACGGAATAGCCATTCGTTAATCCCAAAACAGTTTTCTGTCAGTTAATTAGAAAATTCATCTTATTTTGCCTCCAGGCCCTGTAGCTTTATTGCATTTGCACATATTTCAAAATGTTTCAAGTACTGACCAGATAACGTTAATGAATATATTAGATAGGCAAACGCTTTTAAACAAAAAATAATAAACATACTTGTGTGTATATATAAAAAAATGTTAATTTCGTCTGGAGCCAAACAGGTAATTTTCCCTTCAGCATTTTTTCAGTCAGCTAAGACAGGTTGGCCTAGGAGTGCAGTCAGCCTGTCTGCAGTCTCTGGCTTGACTTGCATACCAGGGTCAGATTTTCTTCAGAAACAGACAGCAAGATGATCTGATTGGCCCAAGTCCAGAGCATGCTCACAAGAGCTTCTTTGATGAAAGGGTTCTTGGTAAGCACTGTACCAAAAGCAGCCTGCCACCCTCCTTTCAAAGATACCCATTTAGACTAATTCCCAGAAAGGGAAAAAACAGCGAGAAAAAGAGAGAGGGAGGGGAGGAAAGGGAGAAAGAGCTGAACTACCAGATCACCGCAAGAATAATTATGCTCCCTGGCATGAAGAAAGGGGTAAAAGTTATTACAAGTAAACTGCTGGATGTGGAACTAGCTGGTTGGCAACCCCACAAGCACATAAGGAATGTGTAATTAAGCTCATTAAAACATCATCATTATGCTTATCAATCTTTTTCCAAAAGGGGTGGGGCGGGGCAGTGTGTTACGGCATGACTGCTTTTGCAGATAAAGATCCCGGGCTACCTAGTTGCCTCTCTTAGCAGACAAAATCAGCCATTCAGTTCCATGCAGCATTTGCACTTAGGCAGGCTGGCTCCGACTAACACTGGAATCCTGCCTGCACTCTAGGGGAGGCATCCAGGAGGCTGGCTCCTCTCAGCGGGCATGCTTCCTTCTGCCGTGATCTCCACTGGAAAAGCAGGTCTTTATTAAACACCTACTATATGTCCAACACTGGTGTTCAGGAAAATTCAGAAATACTGCATATGATGTAAGCCCTGCCCTCCAGGTACTGTTAGCTTAGTTGGAGAGGTGAAATCCGGTCTATGAATCTAGAATATGTCATTAAAATATGTTGTCTCCATTAGACCCTAATAGGCCAACAGAGATATCCAGCAATAAAAGGCAAATGTAAGCCTGCTTTCTTTAAGACGCATCATTCAGCCGGGCACAGTGGCTCACGCCTATAATCCTAGCACTTTAGGAGGCCAAGTCGGGAGAATCCCTGAATCCAAGAGTTTGAAACAAGCCTGGAAAACATGACAAAACCCCGTCTCTACAAAAAGTGATTGCACGCTGCACTCCAGCCTGGGTAACAGATGAGACCTTGCCTAAATAAATAAATGCGTCATTATTCATTCATTCAACGAATATTAATTCAGAGGCAGCCAGGTGTAGGCCTCCATTAGCTACTGTAGGTTCAAGGGTGACCAAGCAGGACATGCCCTGGGCCTCACCCTGTAGCAGAGAGATAGTCACTCAAGCATAACTTCCATGACACAGAATTGCTATGTGATGAGTGCTGGGAGGGAGAAGAAGTAGCTACTCCAGACACAGCTGACCCATTTTCCAGCTTGCTCCTTTGCTTTTGTTCTCACTCCTTCTTTGTTGCTGTGATTTTTTTTTTTTTTTTTTGAGACAGAGTCACGCTCTGTCACCCCAGGCTAGAGTGCAGTGGCACCATCTCAGCTCACTGCAACCTCCACCTCATGGGTTCAAGTGATTCTTCTGCCTCGACCTCCTGAGTAGCTGGGAATACAGATGAGGGCCACCACCCCAGACTAATTGTTTGTATTTTTTGTAGAGACGGGGTTTTGCCATGTTGGCCAGACTGGTCTTGAATTCATGGCCTCAAGTGATCTGCCCACCTCAGCCTGCCAAAGTGCTGGAATTACAGGCATGAGTCACCATGCCTGACCTGTTGCTTTGATTTTTTTAATGACATTTTTAATATGACAGGAATATATGTTTCTTTTTAAGAATAAGAAAATAGAAAAACTTTAAAAGAATATAAAAGTCATCTGTAATCTGGCCACCCAAAGATACCCATTCTAATTTTTCGATATATTTTCTTCCAGTCGTTTGATTTTGCTTTTTACAAAACATGTAAATAGAATTATTGTTTACTTTTTCCACTTGACAGCATGTGAACATTTTATATGCTGTGAACTATTGTTTAGGAGTCTGCAGAGTTTAATCTTCTGCTGGATATTTTGTTTATGATTTTTCATCATTATAAATAACATTGCCCTGAGCATCTTTGCATGTAAGCATTGTCACTTATTTCAGTCCGACATATATTTGCAAATAGCATTTCTGCAATAACTACCTGTAAAATAAGGTAGCATGTGACTGTAGGACCCACACTGAACCTGCAGAAATCTGTGCAATGGGAAGTTTTCAAGATCAGCATGAACAGGAAGGCTCATGGAGGAAGCAGGCCCTGCACAGGGTGGTGTAGTCTTAGAGTCCCATATTACTTCACATTTTCTCAAAAGCCCCAGCTTGCCCTTCCTTCTCATCATCTCTGAGGAGTACCTCTCTATCTCTGCCAGCTCAGGCCTAGCAACTTCACCACCTATGTCTACCCCCACTCTCAAGCTTTAGTTCTTTGATCCACAAACATTTGTCTACTTTAGGATCACCTGGGTACAGGTTAAAAAGAAAGACTCCTGGACCCCATCCTAGATGCGCTCCATCAGAACCTGTGGCACGGGGTTCAGGAATCTACATTTTTAAACGCATCCCAAAGTGATTCCAGGGCAAGACATCCAACACCCAGTGCTGCAGGAGGAAGTGCTGGTTGCAGCCACGAAGGCTGGCCCACAGTATTCCAGAGCAAGGGCTTAGGCTGAGAGCTGTGGGATCAGGCTCTGGCCCTGCCATTCACCACTGTGTGGCCTTAGGCGAGTCACCTTGCTTACTGAGTCTGTTTCATCTTCTGTAAAAGGAAGATCATAATAGAAGATCCCTCCAAGAGTGGTGGTGAAGATTGAATGAGGTGTTTATGGGTGGCCCAGCCCCTGGCCATGCATCATTGCGAAGATGCCTACCTGCTGCTCATGCTTTAAAGAGAAATGATATGAGCCTTTTATCTTGGCTTGGAGCTGAGCTCACCAATGACACCCTCTGCTGTAAAAACTGCCTCAGAGATGAGTCTCCGGCCCTGTTCCCTTCCAGGCCTCTCCTGCCTCCCTACCCCAGCCAGCTACCAGAGGGGAGGTCTTTGGTGGCATCTGATTGGTAGAAATGCATCCTTGGTTGGAAGCCAAGTTCCACTACAGTGAGAGGGAAAAAGAAGCCAGAGGCAACGCTGATGTGGAGAGGTGTGACTGGAGAAACTCCAGGACCCTCCACCAGAGGAAGCCAGCTTGAACTTTCATTCCTGGTTTGATCAAGGTAGTGTAAAAATGGACCCCAAAGGTCTTCAGATGGAAAACTAGGTTTTAGGTTTCACTTATGAGCTGTGGTTAAAGCCAAATGCTCATTCCAGTCAAATTGTGTGGGTGGATCACTTTCCTCCCACTGTTGAAGTATCATGTTTTGAGCTGCTAATAAACTTAATAAAACCCGTTTCTTATTTCCCTGAGCGTACAGAGTTTGCTCACATGCCCTGCTAAACCAATGTTTGGTGACACTGCTTTAGAAAGTGTTTTTGTTGGAAACAAACAACGGACAGAGTTCAATTGCAAAACACTTCTGAAAAAGCTGCTTTTCTCCGGTCTCAAGCTTGCAAAGAGCCATCTGAATTCAGGAAATCCTCCCTGTCTACCATAACACCTACACAAAGTATGAAGGAATTTTGTTGTATTGGTTCAAGAAGCAGATTCAAAGGAACTGCATGCTTGTCTACTCCCACGGAAGTTCCCACCTGTCCTTCTCCACCCACCACCCCGAACCCCAAAAGTCCCTCATCGCCACTGATGGCTCACTGTTCCAGCACTCCAGGTCGGCCTGGATCAGAAGACATCCGGTACATTTCAGGGTCTAACCAGCCCCACCTCTTCTCAGAGTGAGTGGTGACTGAATGTGGATGCTGTAATTAAACAAAAACACACAGCTGAGAAGTGGCGGGATGGGAGAACAATTCCCGTCAATTTCCAATGGGGAATAGTGGAACCATCTCAGCCTGGGTTGCAAAGAGCCAGAAATGAAGAAGAGGGATAGGGAAGATAAAAACACAGAAAAATATGCAGGAGTCCTCACAAAGAACTAGAATCTAGGGAGGTAGAAATAGATGGTTGAACAATTTCAAACACAGTAGTTCTTCCTTATCCAATAGGGATACATTCCAAGACCACCAGTGGATGCCTGAAAGCTTGAACCATGGATAGTAGCAAGCCCTATTTATGCTGTTTTTCCCTGTACATGTATACGTATGATAAAGTTTAATTTATAAATTAGGCATAATAAGAGGTTAACATCAATAACTAAGAATAAAACAGAACAGTTATAACAATATACTTTAATAAAAATTATGTGAATGTGGTCTCTCTCTCTGTCTCTCGAAATATCTTAATATTTTCAGACCTTGGGTGGCTAAAACTGCAGAAAGCTAAACCATGGATAACGAGGGGTTACTATATCCTGTTCTGTTCTAAAATGTTAAAACCTAGTGTTGAGACTCATCATAATTTATGTCTGTGTGATACTTTGATTGCCAGCGTGTGTGTGTTGAGTCAGGGACAGAGATGAGATCTTATTTTATTATAAGAAAAACCAGGCCGGGCGTAGTGGCTCACACCTGTAATCCAAGCACTTTGGAGGCCAAGGTGGGCGGATCACCTGAGGTCGGGAGTTCAAGACCAGCCTGACTAACATGGTGAAACTCCGTCTTTAAAAAAAAAAAAGCAAAACCAACATACGGATGTTTGTTGATGTATAAATTCACATTTGATTTAAGAATGCAGAGCTAGGACACAGAACCCTTGTCAGCAGTGCTTTATTTTAGTAATCATTGAGCCAGTTTTATACGTGAGCATTAAACCTTTTTTTATTTTCAAGGCTGAAAAAATTAAAGTCAACCTCTTACTCAGGCTCATGCATATCATAGGCTGTATGTCTTGAGGATTCCGCTGCTTCTTAACAAAGTGCTTGTGAGATCTTTGCTCTTTGGTGAGGTGAAAAGCTGAAAATTACAATGCTATGCCCATGTTTGCCGAAGTGATCACCCTTAGATTCTGTGGGGCTTATCTTCTGGTATAATCAGCATGGCCCTCTTAAATAGAGCTCTCTGGAAAACACAGATCTACTGGTTCGGTTTGTTTTAATTTCAGTCTAACAGCCTTAGGATTACCCCTCAAGACTATATCGTCAGGCTTTTGTACAAACAAGGAGCTTACACAAAACTGCCATTATAATGGTGGCTTGAGGGGAGGAAAAAGCCTTGTTTGCTTGATTGAGTTATGATTGTATAGGGAACAAATAAAGGCTTTCTTTCCTTAAACATAACAGTTATGTCTTACTCTCACTAATAATGCCACAGTTTCTTTTAAAAAAATATTTACACAGCCTGATGTTATTCTTAATGTCAATGCAATGTGTTACCTCTAGCTTAAAATCCAGTTTTAATCCTATAAGCTAGAAAAATAAGTTCGATTTTACACAATTGAGTTTGGAAACTGTTGATTCTGTAGCTGTATTTATTACCAGTGCTTGGTCACTTTCCCTCCTCCTCTCCCTCCTCTTTCTCTGTCTGTCTCTCTCTCTCTCTCTCTTTCTCTGTATATATGTATATGAATATATTAATGTATGTATATACCAGTCTATGTATCTTTGTGTATCTCTACACATGTAGCAATCTTGTTCTTGCCATAAGAACTATCTTCTTTCATTCTCTGAATATTTACTTTGTGTTCTCAGTAAATAAAGTCTTTTGCAATGAACTATTTGCTGCAGTCCTGGACAGCATGATGCTTTATTCTGCCATCCTCTCCAACGAAGTTAAATGGCTGTTCTTTGACAGTTGTCGCACTGGATACATTGCAGTTTTATTTACTAGATTTTATTTAAAGTCTCTCTTAAATAAACATGGATGGGAAAGCGTCATTGCTGGGTAAATACGGTATTTCAGCCGAGGGGTGGCCAAGCGCTGGTATCACGGTGTCTGTAGGTCTTATTTCATGTGGCTTCAAGAGCCACAGCCCCCTTCTCTACAGTTAGGCTCATGGGGATGCTAGAGCCAGTGTTTCAGATGCAGCTCTGTAGCTGCACGATATAAAGGGCGAGGGCCAAAAAAGATCCAAAAAAGTGAAATCAGGAGTGAAGTTGGACAAATCTAGGCTGAGAACTTTTTTTTTCTCCTGAATGGAAAGCAGATAGTAATCCAGAAACATGAAGACAGAAAGGTTCCTACAAATTTGTATAGAAGCCATAGTTAAAGCTTTCTAAAGTGGATTTGAAATTACTTTGGCCCTGTTTTAGAAACTGGGTGCTTTTTGAATTTTCCTAATCCATCTTTAAATATTAGTTTCTGCAAGTATATTTGGGCAGGAGATTTGAGTGAGGATATTGTAACTTCAACAGGACTAACTAATTTTAATCAGCTAATTTGGCATTGAAGAAGGACTACAGGTCATTGTAATTATGCAAGGATATGCAGTCATTAGCTTCCATATTCCAATTTCTCATTAATATCTACCCGGAAGAGAGTTACTGAATATGAGGCTATCACTACCACCTGAAAATGAACGTTTTTTTGAAAATGTGGCTGACTTTCCCTCCCAGCTACTTCCAGAATTGATTTCCATGCTGGGCCTGGACAGCAGTTCCCTTTGGGCTTCAGGGCCATGTCTCACATACTTGTCATGGATCAAGACAGTTAAATCTCACTAATTCAGCTCAGCACCACCAAAAGACCTGGGCCGAGGCTAGTTTTAAAAATATATACAACAAGAGCCACAGCTGAAGGATGTTTCTGCATAGCCTCAACCCCTGCCTTTTGGCACCAAAAACTGCATACCCAGACAGCCCCTGCCACTTGGCACTGGACTCAGAAGCCTATTAGTGGTGCCACTTCAGTGAGTGGAGAATGAATGACCGAGCATATGGCCTCTTGGTGACTTAGAATGTACCACTGACCTTTGTTACAAGTCTTACTTCCAGGCATCATTTTACATGCCACACCTGCACTAAGGTGATGAGATTGAATTGAGTTCTTGATTCTGTTCTACCTATTTGTGCTAAGAGCATGTTGCCTTGCTTTATAGCCCTGAGGAGTAAATTTAATGGCCTGGTGGCAGTTAGAGCACTGCTTCGCTGAGTTGTGAGACTTCAGAGCCCTGTGTTTGGGAGTTTTGTACATTATATTGACATAAGCTCTCTTTGGTTAGGACTTATTTTATCCTTCACCTCCATTTAGCTCTCAGGTGTTGTTTTATTAAAATACGCATCAAGGTCATTGAGTTTCTTCCTTTGACCTCTAGCCCCACCCTTTTACTGCCCACTGCCATGTAACACAAAGAATATGTGGTAAATTCAGACACTGCTTCATTGGCATACTTATACAACCATCCCCTGATTTCAATCGGTTTATCCATCTGAGTCATGCCACAGTACCCTCTCCAGATAACAGCATCCCAAGAATGTGTAGGGTTTCAGGGAGAGAAAAAGAGAGAGGTGGAAGAAAGGTTTTAAATGGTTACAGTTATGCCTGCAGTGACTGTCTCCAGCGTCCCTGGGAGTTGTTTAGAGATTCTCAACAGACTGATGCCCAACCTATACATTGAGGATGGCAGTCCCATTCGTGGACATGGCGCCCTCTGGAATCCTTAGTTAAGGGTAGGGATCTTATCTCTCCTGTGCCTGCAGTTTTGGGATGTGGTTTGCATGCCTGCGGTCAGTAACCAACTACTTAACCCCAATCAGTGCCTACAGTACTTGATATGTCAATCACTGCAGCCAGTTGCAGGCAATTCTTGGTTTTCTGTGGAAATGGAGAAGACTTACAGTGTGGTTAACCCAAAATAGTGAATAATGCAAGAGTCATCTTTTGAGAATTATCTTCAGTTGGTTCTGTTTTTACAAAAGTGCTTTGCCTTCCTTGCTATATTTTGCTTAAGCCAACATGGTGTTTAAAATGTTGTTAATTCTTTATTTTATATAGAACGATGTATTTTAAAAATTAGAAAATTATAGGGAATTGTGAAGAAAATAAAGACCACCATACTCACACCATCAGTAGTGCTTTTGCTGAATATCTGTCTGGACATTTTTCTCTGGATATATACATGTATAAATATAAATTTTCAATTAAGTTGAGCTTTTTCATTTTACTTAGGATCATGATCCTGGTTAATGTTAGCACTGTGATCATGGGTAATTCCACATCAGTTAATTTATCTTAGCATCATTATTTTTGTTGTCTGCATGGTAGCTGGTGTCATCAGTACACCACAGTTTGCTCATACAAATCTCTGTTAGTGAATATTTGCATTATTTTAAAATTAGAGTTAACCATGTTATATAATTTACACTCCTGTACATACATATACCTGTGTGCAGATGCACTAATATATCCTTAGAGTTAATGACTAAAGGTGGCATTGCTGGGTCTTTTAAAATTTTTAGAAAGATCCCAAACTACTTTCCAGAAAAGCTGCTCAAACCCACATTCCTACAACAGCAGTGATCGCCATGTCCTAGTTGGGTATTATAATTGCCTTTCATCTTTGTTAACTTGACAAGTGAAAGGGAAATGACATCATATTATTGTACCTGTTTCCTGGTTTACTGAGTGAATCTGAGCATGCTAAAATACCATTTCTATTTCTTGCTTTGTAAATTGCCAGTTCGTATCTTTTTTTTTTTTTTGAGACGGAGTCTTGGCTCTGTCACCCAGGCCAGAGTGCAGTGGCTCAATCTCGGCTCACTGTAGCCTCCGCCTCCCAGGTTCAAACAATTCTGTCTCAGCTTCCCAAGTAACTGGAATTACAGGCGCTCACCACTACACTCAGCTAATTTTTGTATTTTTAGTAGAGATGGGATTTCGCCATTTTGCCCAGGCTGGTTTTGAACTCCTGGCCTCAAGTGATCTACCTGCCTTGGTCTCCCAAAATGCTGAGATTACAGGCACCAGCCACCTTGCCTGGCCTGTTTTTCCTTTTATGCAATATATTTATGTTTAATTTATTGAAAAATATTTATTGAATACCAATTATGTGCTAAACACTGCTAGGTGCTGGGGAAATGGTGAGCAAAAGGGACACAGTTTCTGCCCTTAGTATAGTGGGGAAAACAGACATTAATCAAATAATCACACGACTTTGAAAGTAATTGTGATGAATGTTATGAAGGAGAGCTTCATGATGCAGTGGGACCAGACGATAGGCAAATGATTCCCAAACTCACCAGGCACCAGAATCCCCTGGAGGGATTGTTAAAACAAAGCCCAGATGTCTGGGCCCTACCCCTAGAGTTTCTGATTCAGTAGGGCTGAGTGGAGCCTGAGAATCAGCATGTCTAACCTATCTCTGTGTGATGCTGATGATGCCTGTCCAGAGACCACATCTGGAGAACCTGTGGTCTAGAGATTTTTGACAGGAGGCCAAGACAGGTTGATGAAAAAGTGATGCCTGAGCTGAGATGTGAAGGCATTACCTAGATGCTCCTATCACAGAAAAGAGCTTGTACAAGAGCCCTGTGGTGAAAGTGGGCAGAGGACAAGAGACAGAGCTAGGCCAGTGTGTCTGGAGAAGCAAGAGAAAGGAGAGAGTGGTATGAGGCCAGGGCCAGACCTGTAGGTGTAGTAGGACATGCTGAGGAATGTTAAGGCATTTTGACAAGGCTAAACATAAAAGGAGACATCAGGCAATAAAGAAGGCATTCCATGGAAAGAAACAAAAGTCAGAGTTTAAGACTGACTACAAGCAATGCACCAAGTGTGGAAATTAAACGTAAATAATGTAAAGCTCAATACATGGTAGCCAGTACTTTCTAAGATTGAAAAAAAAAATTATAGAATTACTTTAATTTTTTGTTTATAAGCTTTGCTAAATTCAATTAGGAGCTATGTATAAACTTAGGTTCAAATATAATTTTAGATTTATTAGTTAGAAAGAAGCTTTTTCTGTAAACACTTGGTATCTGATTCTTACCTGCTGGTTGCTCCAGGCAACCTCATTTGAAGGGGAAACTATTGCATTCAAATTAATAGTCAATAGGAAAATCAGGAACCAGATTCTCCTTGGAAGAAAGGCTAGTGTTCTTCAAAGAGGAGAGACAAATCCTTGCTTCAGATTAGCAAAAAATGCTCAAGGAATCCTATGGTCCAAAGAACTAAAATCTCCCATTGGATTCCTACTGTAAAGAAGAGAAAGTGATGACTTTTAGCAGGGGTGCTAGAAAACACGTCTTGTATGCATCTTCATAAATCTTTTCCTTAGTTAGCTGGGGGCAAAGGAAATTTAGCATAGCACAAGTATTCTAAGTATGTATAAGTGCTTTAAGAAGTTGTGAGACTGGTTTACTGGCAGGTAACTTGGATTAGATGGAAGCCAAGGATTTCTTTCTTTGAAGCTATAAAGGGAAAAAGGAAATAAGATCCATGCCAATGGTAGTTTAGTGAGAAAAACGTAGCAATATTACATTCAGGAGTTCTTTAAATCTCGCTCCGTATACAGTACGTATCCTTTAAAGCAGAGTTTAAAGCTACTGATTTCTTAGCCGTATGAGTTTTTATTCTGTAAAAGGGGAATGATTTCATCAGTGTCAGAATCTGTGGCTTAAAGTTGACTTTTCAATCCATATTGGAATAATAGTAAGAGCTAGCATTTATTTAGTGCCTTACTGTATGTCAGGTACTGTGCTAAGCTCTTATATGTGTTATCGCATTTTAATTCTCACCGCAATCTTTGGGTAAGTACTTTTATCATCTCCTCCTACAGATGGTAAAGCCAAGGCCCAAAGTCATAAAACAGTAAGTGGGGATCCTGGAATTTGAATCCAGATGGTCTGAGCTCAGAACCCATACTCACCCATTTGTCTGTTTTGCTTCCCTAAGTCCCTTCTTTCCCTGGAGGCAGCAAACCCTAATTGCAGACCTGGTGCCTAAAAGGAAGTAAGTGCCTATTCAGTGCTGAATATCAAGTAAAACCTGTCAGATTAAAAGCACAAGGAGAGAAACCATTCTAGTGTATTGTGTAAAATATATCTGTGCCAGTTCTAAAAACAGGAGGACATAAACTAATAACAGCATGGCATATACGGGAGCAAGGGGAGGACAAACTCCCTAATGTTAAATGCTTATGTGTGAGTTTTCAACTAAAAGGTCTTGCCTGCTTGCCTACCTTGTTCCTTCCTTCCTTGTTTTCTTTCTGTTTCTCTGTATTCTCCCAATTTTCTTGGTTGCAATTAAAAATAATAATTTTTAAAATTGTTTGAAGACCAATAGGACATTTAACCAACTTATTTTATTTTTTATTTTTTTATTTATTTTTTGAGATGGGGTCTCACTCTGTTGCCAGGCTGGAGTGCAGTGGCACAATCTTGGCTCACTGCAACATCTGACTCCCTGGTTCAAGCGATTCTCCTCCCCCAGCCTCCCAAGTAGCTGGGATTTCAGGCATGCGCCACCACACCCAGCTAATTTTTGTATTTTAGGAGTAGAGATGGGGTTTCACCATGTTGGCCAGGATGGCATCGACCTCTTGACCTTGTGATGCACTTGCCTCAGCCTCCCAAAGTGCTGGGATTTAGCCAACTTATTTTAAGTTGGCTAGCAAAGGGAAATAACTTGCCATCATGTAAGGCATGGTGAGATGGTATAAAGACCGGAATGTTCTGGGCCCTCCACCCCTTCCTAGGACCAGTCTTGTCATCAGGCATCTTGGGGAGGGCGACCTGCAGGTGTGTGGGTGTCTCTCAGTCTGGATATGATGAGGAAGTGACATCTGTTGGGGGGCCTGCTCTCCCCAGAATCGCAGTTGAAATTTATCACCATGCTTCCCACCATGTGCCCCAGAGGCACTAGTGTCACAGAAGCAGGACACATATTACTTCCCCCTTGGATCTTCATGTCTTTCCTGGACTTCTGTGCTCCCATCTTCTTCTTCCCAACTTCATGTGATAGGTGACCTTCAGGACCAAGCCAGGCTTCCCTCCACCCCTCTCTGTCCCTGCCCCACATATTCCACATCCGATTTTGACCTTCAGTGGCTTGCAGCTCCCTGCAGATATTGGAAAAGAGAATGAAATGATTTACATAATTAAAACAAATTGGCTGACGAGTGTGAGGATCCATTGTTCTGGTATAATGGAATGATTTAGATGCTTTGAGAGACACAAGGCTTAAGAGAAAGAGCCTCTGCCACCCTGGAAATGTAATTACTGCTCCACAAGGCTCTTTCTGGAGAGGCTTAGGGTGAATAGAGCAGGACGTGGCAGTTGTCTCTGGAAGAAAGCATAAGACCAAAATAGAAGACTCTTAGCTTGGCAAGTTGGCCTTCTCGACTTTAAGCATATGATGCAATTCCTGGGGCCACTGCTACAGTCCAAGGGAACATTTGGTATTCCCCCACGATCGCCTACCAGTGTCACCCCTTACATTTGGGTTTTTTCTTTATTTTTTTTTTTTGTATGTTTCTACCCTCAACCTCTGTTCTGGTTCTCCAATGCCACAAAGAAAGCATCTTCAGAGGCCGGGCGCAGTGGCTCAAGCCTGTAATCCCAGCACTGTGGGAGGCCGAGGCGGGTGGATCACGAGGTCAAGAGATCGAGACCATCCTGGTCAATACGGTGAAACCCCGTCTCTACTAAAAATACAAAAAATTAGCTGGGCATGGTGGTGCGTGCCTGTAATCCCAGCTACTCAGGAGGCTGAGGCAGGAGAATTGCCTGAACCCAGGAGGCGGAGGTTGCGGTGAGCCGAGGTCGCGCCATTGCACTCCAGCCTGGGTAACAAGAGCGAAACTCCGTCCCAAAAAAAAAAAAAAAAAAAAAAGAAAGCATCTTCAGAAACCAATTAGGATTTTAGATTAAAAGAAACCAAAGAGGCATGACAACTAGAAAACTAAGTGCAGTTCGTGATCCCAGGTTGAATCCTGGAACAGGGGTGAGGGTGGGGAAAGCAATAAAGAGCATTACTAGGGCAATTGACAACACAGGCCGTGGTCTCCATGTGAGTATTAGATCATTATTACATTTCCTGGTTTGGGTAAATATGTTAGAATCACTGACCCACATGTCTGTAACTGACTCTCAAATCGTTCTCAATGAAATACGCGTTTATACAAACAGAATGGTGCAGCCCATGGTGCAAAATAATTAGTAAATCTCTGTGAAGGGTATAGGAACTCATTTTTCTCTAAACTTCTCTCTTAAGTTTAAATTTATTTCAAAATAAGTTTGTTTGTTTTGTTTTGTTTAAAACCCAAACCCATTAGGAAGTTAATTCTGACCTTTTAGGACTGACGGTTACTCATTTCTTTAAAGAAAAACTTGGAAGCGCTAGCAAAGGGAAATAACATGCACAGCCCAAATAAATTTTGTGTGAATCAGGGACAGCTAAAATTTGCAATTAATTACATCCACAAGTAAATTGGAAACCCAGATCATCACCACAGCCCTGCTGACTTCAGAACACAGACAACAGGCCTTGCTTATACCCTGACGCAGGGCGTGGCTGTCTCAGGGCCTCATTACAAGGTTATCACAGCTAGAAAGAGCCCTTCATGTATGTGGAAGGATTCTCCACTGCCTCTGGTGGAGTCAGGGAGGGCTTTGTCATTTCATCTGCAGGGTCTGTTTATCTCTCATTCTCACAAGGAAGAAAGTGAGTTGACTTAGAGTCCAAATCCATTTGGACTATTAGATGAAAACATGGAATTTCCCTATCTTTAGGTCTTGGATAAGCCAGACTTGCCAACAATAGCCTCCTAGTTCATGCCAGGGTGCACCACCCCTCCATAAGCTGGAGGTCCCCAGCAAGGTGGAGTCTTGGTGAGGTATAAATGCCCTCCGGGTATCTCCCTTAGGTTCTGCTCTGAGTGTGAGATCAGGATTGCAAGCCAATGTCGTTTCAAGGGCTTTTCTTAGAGATGATATTGACGCCAATGCATGCATCCCATTGCTCTGCATAGGACTGGAAAGATATCTGGCAGCATCCAAGGGGTCTCACTTCTTTTACCTTCCTGTTGCAACACCGCAAAGCTGAGAGCATAGCCTGGAGAAAGAGCAGGTAGGAATATGGGAAAGGACCCAGTTCAGAGGTGGCATTCTTGCATACCCTAGGAACCAGGTGGGCACCACAGTGGATGAAACAGGCCAGGAGGTGATGAGGAGAACAGGAGAGGGAGCACCCTATCCAAGAGGCTTCTCAGAATCCACCCCTTGGTTGCCATGGGGGCATGTAGGCCCTCTGGGGTCATATCATTTGGAGTTTCCAGAATGCCTGCATTCTGGATTACAAATCTTCCCATTTGTTAATGTTGGCAAGGATTTTATTATTATTAAAAACCAAGCAGGCCAAACCAACACATCTGTAGGCAGAATCTGGCAATGGGCTGCCAGTTGGCGACCTCTGATCGGATCCAGCTTACTCTTATTACATGTTTGACGCTTGTATTCCACAGTTATTGGACTCCAACTGGCTGCTGGTACCCAGAGATGGCAAGTAACTGGCCTAAGATCACACAGGAAGTTAATGGCAGAGGCAGGCATACTGTCTGAAAGTGTTAAACTCATGTAGTCCGTCCAATATGACACGAAAACAAAAATTTGGCTGAAAGATGCAGCCTCATGAACAAAAGAGATTAATTCCAAATGTTTTCTTAAAAAGAAAATTAATGCCATCGTTAAATTTTATAACACCCTGCTTCTGCCACGTTTGTAGAAATATCTCCCTAAAACTCACCCAGTAGGTTTCTTCCTAACCACACACTGGTTTTCAGAAACAAATAGGGTTAAAGATGATATTCAACATGTCAGCTGCAGGGGAAAACGTGACGTTTCTCCCATTTTCAAATGACGTGTTTTAGAAATAAACAGGACAGATAGGACTAATACCTTCTCTCTAAAGACATTTCTGGTGCTCCCAGAAACACTTTGAGTTGTTTTGAAAGGAGATGCTTTTGGGATTCCCCAGGACCCAAGGAAGGGATGGCTTGCATTAGCACACACTTAGGCACCCTTTCTAGTGCAATGCCTCATGTAACCAAGGTTCATATATGCCCAGATTCGAAGTCAGGTAGACCTGGGTTCAAATCCAGCTCATAAGCACTGCCGCTTACTAGCTGTCTGACCTTACAGAATTTTCCTCATCTTTAAATGGAGATAAAAGTAGTACCTACCTCAGAGAGCAGTTGGAAGAGCTAAATGAGATCATTTCTGTACAACACTCAGTGTGGAGCTTGGCAGGCAGCACGTGCACAGAAATGAGTCCATTCTCATCGCCATTTTTCCTTCTCTCCACCCTGCAAGGGATGAATGGGGAAAGCACTTCTGAAATGAGCAGTACCCCTGCCCTCATAAAGCCGACCATCGGAACTGGGGAAGGAATGGGAGGAAGGGTTTGCTCGCTCCACAGCAAAGCAGCTGTGCAGGAGCTGCTTGTATTTTCGTTGTTTCAGGGAGTTTTGGGGTGGTTTTTTTTTTGGTACCTGCTTTATTGATATATAATTCACGAAACCTACAATGCACCCATGTAAAGTATACAGATCAATGGGTATTTTTAAGTATATTCTGATATATGTAACCATCATCATAGTCAATTTTAGAACCTTTTTATCACCTCAAAAGGAAACCCTGTACCTTTTAGCTATCATCTTCAATCCCCTCATTCCTCCAGCCCTATGCAACCACAAATCTCTTTTCTCTATAGATACGCCTAATCTGACCATTTCATATGAATGGAATCATAGAATATGTGATTTTTCTGTAACTAACTTCTTCCACTTAGTATATTTTTATATTATACTAAGTTATAACATTGTCAGTATTTTATTCCTTTTTTATGGTCAAATAATATTCCATTGTATGGATATACCATGCCATGTTTTATTTATTCTTTTCTTCAGGCAGTGGACAATTAGGTTGTTTCTGCCTTTTGGCTATTGTGAACATTTGGCTGCTATGAACATTTGTGTACAAGTTTTTGTGTGGACATACGTTTTTATTTCTCTTAGATATATACCTTGGAGTGGATTGGCTAGATCAAATGGTAACTCTATGTTCAACTTTTTGAAGAACTGGCAAACTGCTTTCCAAAGCAGCTGTACTATGTTCCCACCAGCACCATAAGGTTTTGATTTCTCCACATGCTCGCCAACACTCACGATTATGAGACTTTTCAATTCTAGCCATCCTAGTGGATGAGAAGTGGTATCTCGTTGTGGTTTTGATTTGCGTTTCACTAATCCTAATGATATTGAGCATGTTTTCATGTGCTTATTGGTCACTTTTATGTCGTCTTTGGAGAGGTCTACTCAAATCCTTTGCTCACTTTTTAATTGGGGTTGTCTTTTGATTACTACATTGTAAGAGTTTTTTAATATAGTCTAGATATGCCTTATTGTATACATGATTTGCAAACATGTTCTCCTATTCTACAGCATGTCTTCTTACTTTCTTGGTAGTGTCCTTTGAAACACAAAAGTTTTTAATTTTGATTAAGTCCAATTTATTTTCTTTTGTTGCTTGAACTTTCAGTGTCACATATAAGAGTCTGTTGTTAAAACCCACACCACCGGATTTACCACTCTGTTATTGTCTAAGAGAATTATCATTTTGGCTCTTTCATTTAGGTCTTTGATCTATTTTGAGTTAATGTTTATATATGCTGTGAGGTAAGGGTCCAACTGTCTTCTTTTCCTTGTGGATGTCTAGTTGTACAGCCATGTTTTTGAAGGAAGAAAAAGAACTGTGGATTGATGTGGTCATCACCAAGACACAGCTCAGCCCAGTCCACCTTGGAAACCCATTAGTCAGAACAGAACTGACCGACTGGCATAGGTCATTCAAAGCAGAACAGGGTGGAGTTCAGCAATCAAATGCCATTTAGCTCAAGAGACTCTAGTCTGCAAACCATAGAGTGTAACTCTAAAACTCATAAAGTGTGCCCATTGAGTAGATGAAATAATTACCAATAAGGTAGTAATTTAATCACCTTAATTTATACATGTCTCTCTCTCTTTTTTTTTTTTTTTTTTTTTTTTTTGACGGGGTTTTTCACTCTCACTGGGCTGGAGTGCAGTGGCACGATCTTGGCTTACTGCAACCTCTGCCTCCCTGGTTCAAACAATTCTGCCTCAGCCTCCTGAATAGCTGAGATTACAAGTGCACACTACCACACCCAGCTAATTTTTTGTATTTTTAGTAGAAATGGGGTTTCACTATGTTGGCCAGATGGGTCTCAAACTCCTGACCTCATGATCCACCTGCCTTGGCTCCCCAAAGTGCTGGGATTACAGGTGTGAGCCATCATGCCCAGCCTTATACATGTCTCTTACCTCCCTACCATTTCTGGGCCTTTTGGGCAGAAGTAGGATGTAATAAAAAGAGAATTGACCTTGCTCTCAGAAGTCTAGGAGCTGATTCTTGGTGACCCTTGTGACATTAGGCAAGTCACTTAACCTCTTTGAGCCTTAGTTTTCTTATCTCTAAAATATGATAGTAACATCAAGTTCCTAGTCTTATTGAATCAATCAAAGGAAGTTTTTCCAAGGTTTGGGAAAGCACATCGTACCTGGTGTCTAGTTGCTACACGAAGCATGCATGTTCATACTTATCACAATCCTCTTCCCAACTGTACCATTGAGCACACCAAAGACCAACTGTGTCTCTGCTGCTTCAGATCATAGAGGCCAGAACCCTGGAGTTCCACACAACCACAAATCCCAGAAGCACAAACCTGCCTCATAAACTACGCTGTGCTCAACCCATTCCTCCATCCAGATCATTAATCACGGGAAGTCTTGGGAAAGAATGATACTTGGACACACCTCAACTTGGCTAAGGGTGTGCTTAGAAAGTGTTCACCCTCTGCACATCTCACTGTTGCAAATGGTGGCTTCAGTATCTGGCAGGAGACAGTTGATTGGAAAGAAAATTTGTAGCCATAGGACCAAGTGATTGCCCATCCAGTGCGTTCTAAATGTGGGAAGAGAGGACCAAGAGGGTGTGATTTGAGATTTACCCCTGGGCCTGAAATTCCTTCCAGTGGTGCCCTGCCTTTGGGTGAAGGCATAGTGTTGTTGCCAGGATCTAATATCTTATCTGGGGTGGGCAGCAGAACCAGTGGATGTGAAGATATTAGGAGATGTAAGAAGAGCTATGCAAACATAACAAGGCACAATAACTAATGAGTAGCCACTGACATAATCACAGAAGGCCAGAGCAGAGAGGAAGAGCCCCTAGGAATCTTCTATGCAACTCCCTTATTTGGCAAAAGAAGACAGCTAGGGGTCAGAGACACTCAGACGAGGCTCTGAGTAGCTGCAGAGCAGGACACCTAATGCTCATGCCATTTGAGGCTGGGGAACTTGCAACATTTTGATGTGGAGGGTGTTGGAGAAAATGTCACAAAAAGAGACTCAGCATTCAGGTTTGGAGCTGAGGGCACCAGAGAAACAGCTCAGGAGCTATTGTGTTGGGGAGAGAGAGGCCAAAACAGGCTGGTGCAGAGATACAAAGGCATCTGGGTTTTCTGGGAGGTTCTTATGGTTCTCCTCACTTCAGGATGCCAGAAAGAAATGGCGGGATATCCATGACCTGGGCCTGCCTCTGCAACTGACCATCCAGGAGCCACCCCAGAATGACCACTTCCTCCACTGAACTTTGGTCTTCTCACTACAAAGGAGATGGGAGTGAAGGAGGTGAACTCCGAGTCTGACAGCTCTGACCAGTCTCCCCAGTGGGGAAAGCCCAGTCAGGCTTAGGGTAGTAAATTAATCTGAGGATGAACAACTTCATGTGAGCATATTTAGAAATAAGTTTAGGGTGATGATTTTAAGTTCCACCTTTTTTTTTTTAATGCATCTATTCAGGTGACATATTTGACCTGATTAACAGAACATACATGGGCCTAATGTACAGTATTAGGAGATAATTGCAACGGATGAAAGTCACTTGAGTCAATTAACTCTTATTACCTGGAAACCATTTAGAAGAGGCAATAAATTATTGGGACAACACAATTAGCAGTCCCGGAATGAAACAGATTTTGTGTGTGTGCACGGAGAAGTCCCCCCTCCTGAGGACCTGTCAAGTTCAAGGGTACATGTTTGAAGGGATCGCTGTGCCCTTTTGTGTTCACAGGAGTGTGTTAACATGCAACAGGGCTGACATATCCCAGGCTAGACCGAAGCAATGAAATCAGCTTTCGACGCCTGAGAACAATGACGCCTCTGTCACCACCAGTCAATGGCTGCTTCAGTGCCTTGTCCCTAATAGACTCTCACTGAACTTCAGTCAGTTGGCTGAATGATATTGAGGTTGGGTCTTGTGATTCTGTTTAAAGACCATTTCTAACACCTCCACTCCTGAATTTAAAAACCTAAACGACAGCATTTAGAAAGACCTTTTCTCATCAAGTTACAGATTCTATACCAGCATGGATAGAGTTGGGATAAAAAAAAAAAAGTTTTGCCTGAAGATTCTTTAAGGTACCACTGCAGTAGCAAATAGACTCCAAGAGCCTCACTGATCTCTTATGTTTGTTTTCAATCTGTGGGAGATGATTGTGCTGTCCCAGAGCGGGCCCAAGTTTAATTCAATATGTCTTAAGGCTGTAGGATCCTGGGTCCCTGGCACTAAATCTACACACCGTTTGCTTATTAAGTAAGGAACTACCCGAGAATTCTTTTGCAATGATCTGAAATAGCCTGGCATTTGTTTTCACTGACCTTTTAGTGTTTCTATCACCTAAAGCATTTTTCCTTCCACTGCTGCATTACAAGCAGGATTCAAATTCCTAACAGCAGAGGGGGAAAAAAAAAATCCCAAAGCACAACAAATGTTAATGATCAACATTTCATTTTTATCGTGTTGACTATTTCAACCACAAGCTTAAAGAATTATCAAGGCAGACTGCATTAGTCCAAATAAGCTGGAAATAATAGACTGGCCAGAACTAGTGCTCAGAAGGCAGATGTATCGAGTAATTGAAAACGTAATAAAGAAAGAAATAATTGCCATAGGACACAGGTCTCTCTCTTGTGTATGTGTTCCTCCAAATTTGTGGGTTTTAAAAATATATCACCAGATACTTTTGTGATCATCTGTGACTTCTTCAATGATGATAAATGTGCAATCTGATCTTTTAGAAGAATAAACAGTTCCTTGTTAATTAATTTATACAGCTGTCAGTGCAGCTTTCTCTGTCTTCGCACTCTAAGTGTTTCCCTGCCATAGATTTTCTTGCCGTTTCTGGCAAACCTCCAGTGAGAGCCTGGGATTTATTAGGCTGACTTGGTGCAGAGTCTATTGATTGTGGCCCCGAGGGTAATAACTAAATAGAGCCGGAGCAACAAGTCAATAACACCATTGTTGCTGCAGCCTGCATTCACTCGAGGAGTGAGATTGTTTTACAGCAGCCGAGGGTAATCGTGGGCAGATCAGTGTGTTCAACACGAGCTGCACCGTGTTAGTGCTGAGGACTATTTGAAAGCTTTCAGCGGGATCACTGGAGAATTGGGGTGGGATACTGGGATTATGAACCCTGTGAACTCCTTCATTACAGCTTAAAGGTTTCAACTTTAGTTTTTAACATCTGCTGCAACCTCAGGGAGCTGAGGAGTAAGGTTGGTGCAGGGGAGTGCAGAAACGGGCTCTGGGCCTTAGCACGAGGCAGTCTGTTCTGGTCTGTGTCCTGGAAACAAGATGGTTATGAGCAGAGAGATTGTCTCACAGCTGCCGTCTGACATCCATCCGTCTATCCGGCTGCCCATCTGCGTGACATGCCAGCCAGCGGCACCATCCTACCTCCTTATACCCCAGATGCATTCAACATTAAACCATCTAAATAGAAGAAGCCACATTATTATAATTTTCTCACTTCCAAATCTTGAGTTAGGCTGACTTTTTTTTTTTTTTTTTTTAGACGGAGGCTTGCCTCTGTCGCCCAGGTTGGAGTACAGTGGCAGGATCTTGGGTCACTGCAACCTCTGCCTCCCAGGTTCAAGCTGTTCTCCTGCCTCATCCTCCCGAGTAGCTGTGACTACAGGCACGTACCACCACACCTGGCTAATTTTTGTATTTTTAGTAGAGACAGGGTTTCACCATGTTGGCCAGACTGGTCTTGAATTCCTGACCTCAGGCGATCCACCCGCCTCAGTGTGAGCCACTGCGTCTGCCCAGGCTGACTTAATTTTAAAAGCCATTTTCTTAAGGCTTGCTTAGGAAGAGAAACTAAAACTCACATCTTTCAAAGCTTTTTAATTGGTAGAAGTTCACTCCTCCGACTTTTACATATCCGATGATTTTTTTAATTACAGAAAGTAATTTTAATTACAGAAAGTAAAATCAAAGTCTGTGTCAATTCCTGTCACTCTTTTGCCTTTTAAAGAATCCTCATGGATTCTGTTTCTATACATGGAGGACCAGAAAATAAGAGAGAAGTTCCCATATGTGGGTAGTGCTGATCTCTCTCCCAGCCTTCCAGGCTTGCCTTGTCTGGTGCTGTCTGAATTACTGCAGTGGGGATGGATTTCTTAGACCCACCATAGAAAGTTCCAGGACCTTATACCCACAATTCAGGTGCTAAATTGACACCGACAAATCAGTGCCCTTTCCTCAGGTGGGAAGGTGGAGACAGCCACTGAGTAGCCTTTAATTATACAGAAGATTTATCTTTTGAGTCTGACATGAGCACTGGGGGGACAAGGCCATCTCTGGGGCCAGAAAGTGAAAACAAGACTTCACCAAAAAGGATTTAATTCTGATGTAAAACCTGCTCCGTAGAGATGCCTTCCCCATAGTCCTTGGTGATCATCTCATTTTAATTCCATGCCTGACATTCATCCATCAGACGCAAAACTCATTGGCAGGGAAAGGGATGAGAGGCCTCCGTTTCCTGGGCATTGTGGCATGCATCCTCTGGCTTCTTCATTAAGGAAGCGCTACAGTGGATCTCAGTTCTGCCCATATCGTCATTTAACTTTCACAGAAGCAAATACAAAGTATTGGTGATAACAAGTTCCATAATAGCTTTATGGAGCTCACATTACTCTAAAAAGTGGTCTTTCTGATCTATGAGTTGGAATTACCACTGACCTGGATAAACATCACCACATTTTTAGCTTAATACCAAAGCCATCATCTCCATGTTATTGAACTGAAGAACCTTAGAACGGCTTGAGGAAAGGCTGGTGACTCTGAGCACTGGCTAAAGTTCTGCCAAGACCATTCACCATTGTTACCCTAACTGTCCCCCTGATAAGAGATGGCCATTGCGAATTATGTGCCCAAATGTCACCATGTGAACTGAACCGATTACCCACAAATAACCACAACCCCCTGTGGTTGTTTCTGGTCCTCCATGTATAGAAACAGAATAAACACCATCTAGACTTAGTGCAAATCTTTCATAAAGTGTTGTATTTTTTAAAAGAATTTAATTATTCTGTACAGGACCAAGAGCTTTTCACTCCTATTTTACTGAAAAAAAAAAAAAAAAAAAAAAAAAAAAAAAAAAACCTTTGGCAAATCTATGGAAAAAGGTAAAACTTAAGAGGGTTTTTTTAAATTACTTGCAAGAATGAGTCGCCTTAATGAAAGCTTCAGAAGCATGGAGCAGTTCCATCAGGTAGCAGTCCTCCAGGAAAAAAAATTTTTTTAGTTTAGTCAATACTAACATACAACATATGGCCAAAGGTAGACTGCCTCCTTGCTCTACTGGGAGACATAAATAGCTTTCTTATCAGACATTTTTTTGTCTGAATGAAGAAAGTCCTGTCCAGTCTGCTTAGGTTCAGCTCTGTGATCCAAGAAGTTTTTGACATATCAAGATGACCTAAGAGCTGATAAGCCTTGGCACAGGAAAAAAATATGCAAGAGAAGTTCAGAAACTGAGTGACACGTTTTCCTAAAAGAAGGAAACAAAATAAGAATAATAATCAAAAGGGGTTTGTTGAATATTTTCAAATTCTCAAAGAAGATGTTTCTGTTTAGGTGGCTGTGGAAATCTCACGTTTGTTCTATCACCGCTTGGAAAGGGACAAGAGAAAGAAATACCGAAGGGCACGCATACCTGCAGTTCTTTTGAGTGAAATTACCAACATTTCATCTCGAGATTTCCAAGAATAGAGGCCAGATATTTTCAGTCGTATGCACTCTTTAAGGGTCAGAAGGAGTCAGAATCAACTCAGATGGAATAAACATGGGGATAAGCAGCTGAAAATAATAGCTTTGTGTATTTACTAGATGCTAAGAAGTCAAAGAAAGTGGTGTGTGAGCTTGTAAAACAGTTTTATCTTTTTAAGAGGAGACTAGATTTTGACGCAGAGATAAGGAAGGCAGGAACAAACAGTGATTTCTTAAACTGCTACCCATAAAATCGGTTTGTTGTAAATATATCTATATGAGAGATTGTCCTCTCTTTTTCACCGATGGGTCAGGTTATTCTAAGCTCTTATATACTCATGATGCCAAAGGTGTAGGCGCTGGACTTACGTTCAGCTATTTCAGATCATCTGGCTTGAATTATGTCCTTGGTCTGTTAGCACATGCTCACCCCACTATTCAAAAAAATGACCATCTCAGTACAAAGTTTCTTTGGCAATCAAATCTGCTTCAGCATCTCCAGTCAACATACATTTTTCCTCATTTTATATTTCCTTGTTTCTGGCATTTTATAGATTAGAATAATCTGAAAATAGCCATCGGAAAGACTACTCCCATAAACAGGTGAGATTGGCGAGAGAAAAATTGTTTTTCAACATTGTTATTAAATAGAAGCTCTCATGCTCTGTAGAGCCACATTCCCCCATTTACAATGTGCTGTTGAGGCTGAGAACTTCCTGTTCTTTAGACTGCTCATAGATTATTTTTATGTTACAAGCTATTTGTTATTTACTCAGTTCTGAGTTACTGAGGTTGTTTAATTCGAAACTTACTTTATGGTCGAGCGCAGTGCCTCACACCTGTAATCCCAGCACTTTGGGAGGCTAAGGCAGGAGGATCACTTGAGGCCAGGCATTCGAGACCAGTCTGGGCAACCTAGCAGGACCTCGTTTCTAAAAAAAAAAAGAAGGCAAAAATTAGCTCAATATGGTGGCATGTGCCTGTGTCTGTAATCCCTGCTACTCAGGAGGCTGAAGCAGAAGGATGGCTTGTGCCCAGGAGTTCAAGGTTGTAGTAAGCTGTGATCACGTCACTGCACTCCAGCCTAGGAGACTAAGATCCTGTCTCAAAAAAAAAGAAGTAAAATAAAGCTATGATCACGTCACTGCACTCCAGCCTAGGAGCCTAAGATCCTGTCTCAAAAAAAAAAAAAGAAGTAAAATAAAATAATAACCTACCTATATGCCTAGAATTTTAATAATTGGAAACCTGGGTAGCACCATGATCTTGGTGGAAAAGGCATTGAGCAATTTCACTTGGCGTTTGCTCAAATCAGGCACATTATGTCAGAATCAAACTTTTAAGCCTTTGAAAACAAAATGTAAAAATAAGCCCATTTTTCTCCTTTGCTTCTTGCAGAAGGTGTTTTCAGTGGAGGTTTTCTAAAATTATAATAATTGACCATGTGCTGTCTCATGTCCCAGGAACTAGAGTCAGAGTTCAATCTGTATAATCTCATTTAACCCTCTTATTAACCTTATCGACTATGCATTGTTGTTCCCATTGTATAGATTAGGAAACTAGATATCAGTAGAATTAGCTTGTGGCTTTCTGAATGGCTAATAGAAACAAAATCCTTATTATGGTCCACAGGCTGGCAGGATTCCATCTCTGTTTCCTCTGAGGCTCACCTCCTGCCCATCATTCTCCTCCTGGCCTTTTCCTCCCCGAGCACATCAGCATGCTCTACAGATAAAGGGCCTTTGCACATGCCTTACCACCTGCCTGGAATCCTTTTCCCATTCCCACTCACCCCTCCCACTTTACTTTTTAACCTAGCCCATCCTTCAGATCTTAATTCAACATCATGACCACCTTCGGGACACCCTCTCTGGGCCTCTAGACAAGCTTAGTCCTACGGCAGCCTCAGAGGTGCAGCTGTCAACCTTTAGGCATTGCCATCTGCCCCAGGTGTTGGTACCCTCAGGGACCCATGTCGGCATATGAGCCAGGCCATGCTCTTCCCAGGCAGCCCCCAGCCATTGACTGGGCACATTGTGTGGTCCTGAGGTGAGGCAGTTTCTGCCCAATGTGGGATTCCTCTACAGGGCTGTCTTGGCTCCAGAGCTCCTCATTGGGTTGGTTAAGAGTTTGTCAGTTCTGGCTGGGCACGGTGGCTCACACCTGTGATCCCAGAACTTTGGGAGGTTGAGACGGGTGGATCACTTGAGGTCAGGAGTTTGAGACTAGCCTGGCCAACATGGTGAAACCCCACCTCTACTAAAAATACAAAAATTGACCGGGCATCATGGTGTGTGCCTGTAGTCCCAGTTACTTGGGAGGCTGATGCAGGGGAATGGCTTGAACCCAGGAGGTGGGAGTTGGGAGACAAGAATGCAAGAATGCACCACTGCACTCCAGCCTGGACAACAGAGTGAAACTCTGTCTAAAGAAATAATTAAATAAGACTTTGTCAGTTTTGCGGTATGGTCTGAGGCTCTTCCTGCCCAATTCTGCCTCCTCCCCTTTTATCTGCCACACGTATTACGCCCAGCAAACCTCTTGCACACCTAACTCTTTCCAGCATCTCCTTTCCTAGAAGACCCGCCGACTAACACAAGTCCCCTCTTCTAGATGCTCCTCAAATCTTATCAGCTTCTTTTGTAGCGATGACCAGTTGGAAATTCTATACTGTGTGTATGTGATTTTGTTAAGACCTCGAAGCTCCACGAGGACAGGGACCTAATTTTGCTCATCACTGCACCCTCAGACTGGAGCCACGTCATTTCCCACAGACCTCTTCTGATACTTGTTTGACTCTGTGTGTCCAGGGCCATTTCACTGGCTGTCGTAGTTGCGCGCTGGGGTTTTCAAAGCAGCTCTGAGAGTGGAACACTAAAATCTCATGCCGACTTGGAGGCCTCACTGGAAAAGGATGTTGCAATGATGCTTGCATCAGGCCAGCCTCTGTGTTAAGGCCCTTTGGCTTCTTTCTCGGCATGGAAGTGCATGCTCTTTCTCCTTGAGGAGAAGATAGGACCTTAGCAGCATTTCCAAGGCCTTCTGAGTGAAAACAGCTGTATCCGATTTTTCCCGTCGCGGCACATTAGTGAAGTCCAGCTAAAGAGCAGCTTGTAGTTGACAAGACTCTCATCAGAAGGTGTCACTGCCATCAGCTGGAATTACAGTGGGGCCGTTCGAGCTGGTGTCCTAGCCAGATGCCAGTCTGGGTAATTACATTTGGTCTACCTAGATTCCCTCCGGACTTCTCATCGGACACAGTATTCTTCATCTCTGTCCTGAACTGCTATGGAGTGTTTGCTAAGAGCCTTTCAGCTGCTGCCATAGTTCATTCCAGAAATGGATACATTCCTGAAGGACTACTTGTCAGGGGGTGTTGTTGGGGGGGATTCCATCTTGGAAGAGGGCCAACCTGGCTAGGTGGCCCAAAGGCCCCTTCCCCTTCTAATTCCAAATCTATGATTCAGTGATTATAACTCAAAATCTAGTTCATGGAACTGCTGAGAGCCCCATAAATGAAAATACCATCAGATCGAAAGTGCAGAATTTGGTAGGAAAGCTGTTCAAATACACACACACACACACACACACACACACACACACACACACACCAAAAAAGGTAGACACAAATCTGGTTATCCCTGGGACCCAGAAACAGTCACAGTTACGTATCCTCTCTCAGGGTGATTCTGCAGTCATAATTAAGTGAAGACAAAAACATATATACATTGAATGAAAGGCGTGTAATCTTTGGGATAATTCTGATGTAATTAACACAGCAGAGCTGCATTAAGGCCAATGTGCAATGAGTGGAATTTTCCAACATTGATTAAAGCAGACTGGAAGTGAACTGAGTCTTTGTCTGAAAGCTGCCAAATGAAAACAACTTTGGGATATTTAAATTCAGGTTGGAAATTGGTTTGGGTAAGGGATATTTAAACCACAGCTGTTCAAGGGCTAAAAACATATGAGTGTATGTGCATGCACGCATGCACATGCACACCACACACACACATACACACACACACACACACACACGCTGCCTCCTCTGAAAACAAGTTAGCTAAAGGTGTACATTCCTTCTAGGTTCTCATGATCAACAGATGTAAATGTTCACAGTGTTCAGATGAATTATGGACCCTAATGAGATTTCAATACTGAGCAAACAATAAAAATTTATGCATTGCATAGTTGCCGTGGCCTTTGGCTCCATGGCTAGTGTTCTACCTTTTCAACAGCTTCAGTAATATAATATCCAGCTGGCTTTGGAGGTAAGGAAAATTCGAAGGGAGAATTGAAATTGTGAGAAATGATTTGATGGATTACTTTGTCAGAGTAATGCATGGCCTTGGCATAATTACCGTGGCCACCTTAACCCTGGAGGCAGGTGGTGACAAAGGCCTGCAGGGCCTAGGTGCGGAGCCCGATTCCAGCATGTGCTGCTGGCTCTCCCAGTCCCCAGAGTCCTCCCCAGAGTCCGTGGAGTCTGGGCTCTCCTGAACAAATGCCAAACAAGCACATTCCTGTCCTACTCCAACAAGCAGGAAGGACAGCCGAAGGGCTGCCTTCTCCCGAGAACTGTCATGTGTGTCAGAGTGAAAGGAAGGAAACAAAAGGCAGACCAACCTTGAAGCGAAATGGGGTGAAGACAGGGAAAAGGATGAATAATATCTTTTAAAGCAGAACACTTAAACACACATGATGGACACAGGCACGCTCATTTTTTTTTTCTCTTCTCCTCATGTTTTTTTATCAGCTCAGACCTTGAACTTAACGCATGTCTGCCTTGTACTTTATAACGGTCAAATCTTAACGTGATTAATAGCAGATTCCCCGTGTGTACGTGTCAGAGACCACATCTGTAGCAAATCTGCCGGTATATTCCTTACACTAGTTTTACTCTGAAGCCACAAAGTAATTCCTGTTTTGTGAATGAGAATAAACCTATTATGCACTAATATAGCTACACCCAGCATCTGCTTTTCGGGGGGAAAAAAAGTTGCCTATATGATAGGGCAGCTCAGATTTCAGTGTTCTGAAGTGCTTTTCAGTGTGGCCTTCAGCAGTGAGAAACCACTCCCGCCTGTTTCTTGCTTTTATGATGATAACATAAATATATTTGCAGAATGTTGACAAACTCATTTGGAGTAAACAGAGTAGTCTTAATTGTAAGTTCTAATGTTTTAATGCTAAATTGGGCGATAAGTCAGTGTTTCAGTTTGGCACAGTCAACCACACGTTTTCCAGAAATAGCCTTTGACACTTTTTAAAGCAAGTCAGTGGTGTACTTAGGCTGTTCACAAAAGACTTCATTCTTGTCTACAAATGGCAAACCTCCCCGTCATCCCAGAGTGCCCAATTCAAGTGACGTTGGAGAAAAATAGATACTTCCCCTGTTTTAAGGCACTTCTCCAACTGTTATGCTAGTCAAAATGAAAAAAGTTTGGAGTATATGGGGAAAGCATGCCTAAGAAAGGTTATCTTGATTTTCATTTAACACACCCTCCCACTGACTTTTTAAAAGGTCCATCGTACGTATTTCTGCGTAGCTGAAAACACAGATTCCACCCTGGAGAGATCTCAGGGCTGTTCATGTTACACTCTGAAGCCATGTGTTTTCACATCATGGCAAAACTCAAGATGTAGGCAGATCCCTTGGCCCCTGTTGGCTTTGGATTTTAGTCTTTTCATTGTTCTCTACTGTAAACTTATACAGAAAAAGACCTCCACGCCCCTGAATATAAGCACAGCCAGTAATGTTTTCCCACACACGCCAGTGATGTAGCTGAGCAGGACCCCAGAATGGTGGGAAAGGAAAGGAAGTGGGGGCAGAGGTCCACAAAGGCTGTAGATGGGAACAAGGGGCTCACTGGGCTCCCCAAGAGCCTTCCTGGAGGCAGCCATTCCTTAAGAATCTTTGTCAGAGGAATGACCGCAGGCAATTCAGAGAAGTCCCTCCCCAGCGAAGGCAGCTCTGGAGTTGTAAGACCCTGCTATAAAGCCATACGAGGGGCTTGAGTTTTATGCTTCTCTGTACACACCTTTTTTCGGATATATAATTTGCAAATATTTTTCCCCACTCTGTGGCTTGTCTTTTTATTTTCTTAGTGGGGAATTTTGAAAACCAAAAGCTTTTAATTTTAATGAAAATTTATCAATTTTTAATTTTATGGATCATGCTTGTAGTGGTTTACCTAAAAACCTTTGTCCCAAGATCAGAAAGATTTTATTTCTATGTTTTCTTCTAGAAGCTTTATAGTTTAGCCTTTGCATTTAGGACTGTGCTCCATTTTAAATTTTTGTATGTAGTGTAAGGTTATGGTCTATGTTCATTTTTTTAAATATGGGTATCCAGTTCTCCTATTAAACTGCCGTGGATCCTTTGTCAAAAATTGACCATAAATATAAATGTTTATTTCTGGTATTTCTGTTTTGTTCCATTGATCTGCATCTTCCTACCACTCATACTACACTGTCTTGATTACAGTAGCTTCATAGTCAATTTGAAAGCAGGTGGGATAAGTCTTCCAACTTTGTTCTTTTTCAAACTCATTTTTATACATTTCCAGTTCTAGTTGTTTCATTTACATATACATTTAAGAATTCCTATTTCCATTTCACCCCCTGCCGAAAATGCTTGCTGGCATTTTAATAAGGATTGCATTGAATTGTCATCTTAACAATATTGAGTCATCCAATTCATGAATGTAATTGTTCCTCATTTATTTAGATCTTTAATTTTTAAAGTTATATTTGTAGATTTCAGAGTACAGGTCTCTTTTTGTTAAAGTTGTTTCCAAGTTTGGCATTCTTTTTTGATGCTATTATGAATTACATTGTTTTCTTAATTTCATTTGCATACTATTTGTGACTATGGCAGTACACTTGATTTTTGTGTGTTCTCATCTTGTGACCTTGCTAAATTTGTGTATAGTTCTAGTGGTATTTTGTAGATCTCTTAGGATGTTATACATACAGAATCATGTCAGTTGTGAATGACAATTTTCCTTCTTCCTTTCCAATCTGGATGCCTTTTATTTTTAATTTTTAAATGCCAGATTGTACTGGCTAGAAGTTCAAGTACAATTTTGAACAGCAGTAGTAAGAGCAGACATTTTTGCCCTACCCCCAATCAGAAAGAAAGTCTTCAGTCTTTCACCGTTAAGTATGATATTAGCTGCAAGTTTTTCATAGATGCTCATTGTTGAGTTGAAAAAGTCTCCTTTTATTCCAAGTTTGTTGTGAGTTTCTATCATGAGTAGGTGTTACATTTTGCCAGGTGTCTTTTCTGTGTCTAATGAGATGATTATGTGCTTTTTGTTCTTGATTCTATCAATGTCATGTGTTACATTAAGATTTTCAAATGTTAAATCAACCTTGCATTTCTGGGGTAAGTCCCACTTGGTCATGATATTCAAACCTTATTGATGTGTTACTGGATTCAGTTTAATAATATTTTGTAAAGAATTTTGATGTCTGTGTTTATGAAGAATATTTCTTGTAATATTTTTGTTTAACTTTTGTATCCGGGTGATACTGGCCTCATAGAACAAGTTGGCGTATTCTCTCCATTATTTTCTAAGAGAGTTTGTGAAGGAACAGTATTATTTCTTTCATAAATTGTGATATAATTCATTATTTAAGCCATCTGGTCCTGGGCTTTTCTTTGTGGGAAGATTTTAAGTTACTAATGTAAAGTATTTGCTTGTTATAGGTCTGTTCAGGTATTCTATGTTTTCTTGGGTCAATATTGGTAATGTGTATATTTCTATGAATTTTTTCATTTTACCTAAATGATCTGATTTGTTTGCATAACATTGTTCAGAATATTCCCTTGCAATCCTTTCGTTTTTGTTAAGTACTGATGTTCTTCTTTCATTCCTGATGTGGGTAATTTGGATCTTCTTCCCTTTTTTCTTTGTCATTCTAGCTAAAAGTTTATCAGTTTTGCTGATCTTTTGAAGAGACAACTTCTGATTTCATTGATTTTTCTCTGTTACTTTGTACTTTCTATTGTATTAATTTCTGCTCTAACCCTTACTTCTTTTTATTGCTTTTGTCAGGTTTGATTTACTCTGTTTCTAATTTCTTAATGTGGCAGCTTAGATCATTTCTTGAGACTTGAGACCTTTCCTTTTTCCCTAACTCAGCAAATAAATTTCTCTCTAAGCTCTGCTTTCATTGCATCCTACAAATAGTGATAACTACAGTTTGGTTTTCATTCATTGTAAAACATTTTAAAATTTCCATTGTGATTTTTTTAGATTCATGCATTCTTTTAAAAACATGTTACTTAATTATCTAATACTTATGACTTACCAAATTTCTTTCTTTCTTTCTTTTATTTTATTTTATTTTATTTTATTTTATTTTATTTTATTTTTTTGAGATGGAGTCTCACTCTGATGCCCAGCCAGGCTGGAGCGCAGTGGCACAATCTTTGCTCATTGCAGCCTCCGCCTCCTGTGTTCAAGTGATTCTCCTGCCTCAGCCTCCCAGGTAGCTGGGATTACAGGCACACGACACCACAGCCTGTTAATTTTTGTATTTTTAGTAGGATGGGGTTTCACTACATTGGCCAGGCTGGTCTCAAACTCCTGACCTCAAATGATCCACCTGCCTCAGCCTCCCAAAGTTCTGTGATTACAGGTGTGAGCCACTGCCCCTGGCCACCAAATTAATTTCTATTATTGATTTCTAATTTCATGTTGTGATTAGAGAACTTTTTTTATTATTTCAATGTTTTTAATCATAAATTATTGAGACTTGTTTTATGGCCTATATATGGTCTATGCATGTTCTATAAATATTGATTTCTATATCTAGTCTATCTAGTCTTCTACAGCCTTACTGATTTTCTGTCTAGTTGTTCTATCCGTTATTGAGAATAGGGTATTGAAATCTCCAAGTATAATTGTTGAACTTTCTATTCTCCTTTTGTCTCTCAGCTTTTGCTTCATGTATTTCAAGACTTGGTTATTAGCTGTGTATGTTTATAATCATCATATCTTCTTGATGCATTGATTCTTTTCTATTTGTGAAAGGTCCTTCTTTGTCCCTAGGACTATTTCTTACCTTAAAAGCCATGTGTCTGATATGAATATAGTCACTCTAGCCCCTTGTAGGTACTGTTTGCATGTATTTTTTCGTCTTTTAACTTTCAACTTCTATGTGCTTTTTAATCTGACGTGTCTCTTACAGGCAGGATAAAGTAGGGCCTTTTATATTCAGTCTAACTATCTCAGCTGTTTGATTGGAGTGTTTAGTCCTTTCACATTTACATGTTAACATTTAGTCCATTAACATTTACCATGAGATTTTTTTTGTCCTGTTGAATTTATGTCTGCCATTTTGCTATTTGTTTTCAATATTCCTTGTGTCTTTTCTCTTACTCTGTTTCTTCTTTTCTGCTTTCTTTTTAAAAAGATATTTCTGTGTACCATTTTAATTCATGTACTTTTTAATTACATTTTTAAATGTTCTCAGTCTTTGCTCTAAGAATTAGATCTTCTGACTTTTCATAATCTACTTCAGTTTGATACTGACTTAATTCTAATAAAATACAGCAGTGTTATTTCAATATAACAATTTCCTCCCTCTTCCTTGGATACGTATAGATATGACTATGATTACCATGTCTATACATGATATAAAACCAACAATACAAAATTATAATGAGTGCTATGCAATCTAAGGGTTTTTAAACAAATTAAGGGAAGAGAAGAAAAATGTATATATTTATACGGTCTTTTATATTTACCTATGTATTTACCATTTCCAGTGTTCTTATTTCCTTCTGTGGATTTGAATTACCATCTGGCATAATTTCTTTTAGCCTAAAGGACTTTATTTACTATTTCTCATACAGCAATTCTACTAACAAAACATTCTCTTCTTATTTGTTAATCTAGAAAGGTCTTTATGTCACCTTCACTTTTAGCGGATAGTATTTCTAGATATAGAATTCTTGGTTGATAAGTCCCCCACCTCACCCTTTTGACACCTAAAATACATCATTCCACTGTCTTCTCTTCCATTGTTTCTGTGAGAAGTCAGCCATTAATCATATTGTTATTTGCCTGTGCATGATGAGTCGTTTTCATCTTGCTCATGGCTTAGCTGTCAGCCATCATTTCTACCAACATGTTTATCTGCTATTCACTCTCTCTCCCTCCTTCTTGGATTCCCATTACACATATGTTGGTATGCTTGACATTGTCACACAGGTCTTTGAAGCCCTGTTCATTTTTCATCAGTCTTTTTGTCTTTCTCTTCTTCACATTGAATAATTCCTTTAGACAGATTTTCAAGTTCACAATTCCTCTTCATTCCATTCACTGTATATTCAACTGTAGAATTTCCATTTGGCTCTTTTTTATAGTTTCTCTTTCTCTGTTGAAGTTTCCTGTTTGTTAAGGCATTGTCATCATAATTTCTTCAGATTCTTTAAGCATAATTTTCTTTAATTCTTTGAACATATTTCTAATAGTTGCTTGGGAGTCTTTGCTAAATCTAACATCAGAGCCACTCAGAGTCAGTTTCTATTGACTGCTTTTTCCCCTGAATATATAGATCACACTTTTTCTTTTTCTGGTTTTTTTTTTTTTTTGGTGGTTGTTATGTCATTTTTTGTTGAAAATGGGACATTTTTAATAATATATTGTAGCAACTCAAGAGTCTATTATTTCTAAGTAGCTTTCCTGAATGTAACCTGTAGAATCTATCTCCCCTGCAGTCTGCTCAGTTTTTGCTTTTTTTTTTCCCACATCTTATTTTTATTTTATGAGGCTGGTTTCCTAGGGGCTGCCCCTTTCTGTGCATAGCTTAGTGGTTAGCCAATGATTGGGTAGAGATTGTGTTCAAAAACCTCGAACCCATAAAGCTTCCATCCTCCGCAATGATCTGTGTGTGTGTTGCAGAGCACATTCAAAGTTCAGCCAGTTCCCAAGCCTGCCTTAGCTTTGGCTTCTCGCTGGTGTCTCTCGGGTCTTCCCAGCACATTCACATACTTTCCCAGTTCATAAGAGATGCATTCTGTGGCTCTTTCATTTCCAGGATCTCCCCATCACATTTTGGGTCTGTTGCCCCCCCCAACTGTGACTGTAACTTCAGGCTAGCAGAGTTGTGGGTTTTCACCATTCATTGTCCTACCGAGTTTGCTACTTTTATTGACAGTGCTACTAGGGCCCAGGTTTTACTCTCTGCTCCAAATCAAGTCATCCTCCTCTGGCAGCCCCACCCTGGTAAAACCATCATTCTAGCCAACTAAGCTAAGGGGTGAGGTAGGGCTGTTCTTACCCAAAGTTCTGCCAGTTTTCTGTGAATAAGCACTTCTCAATTTGTTTTTTGTCTTTGGTCATTATCCAGAGCACTAAAAGGGTTTTTTTTGTCCATTCTCCAGTTTTATACTTGTTTGAGGGGGGAGTAATTTGCCGACCTCTTCACTCATAGCTGGAAGTCCCCTGGTAGGAGGATTTTTGCTAGTCTGTAGAATGTGTTTGTAGAAAGTGTTTAGGATACCCTTGCAATGAAAGAGTATCCTCATGTTTGTGGATTTGGGTTTCTACTTCCCAGAATCCCAAAGTCCCCTCCTCCAAGAGCATTTGGTGCTTGAGGTTCTCCAATATGGCAATGACCAGCTCTGCAAGCTCTTGTTTCATTCCTTCCACCATCAGGGTGTCACTGCCAGGATCCTATCTGCATGTGCTCACATCAGCTTTGAATCCAGGCAGCTCTTGGCCCATTAGCTGACCCAAAGGCAACAGTTGGGACCTGTTTTTGGCAGAACTGTGGAAGAAAAATGCCCTAGTCATCATCTTGTTTCACTTTCATTTATCTCTGTCATCTGGGAATACAATATAGATAGTATCAGGCATAACAAAAGGTACATTCTGATATTATTTTCAGTTTTTTTGTCTAGACAGGGAAGACTAAGCACTTGGATATCAGAAATACCTACCACAAAAAATAAGAAAGACACGCTCAGCAAAAGGCCAGAGGGGGGTAGCACTGCTTGTTCACTTTCTCTCTATATATTCTTTTCTTTAAAAAAAGAAAGAAGTTTAAACCCCACCACCCACTCATCAGGTGATTGGAGACTGTAGTTGTAAAAATGTGCTGCAGGCAGAAGTTCTGAAAAATCCCAGAAAGTGTTGAAAACATCTCTAAACAAGGTATTTTTCTTCTGCACCTTTCTTGCTAAAGGTCCCAATTGCTGCCAAGAAAACTAGTGAGAATGTTAGCTGCCAAATAAAAAATTTATGACAGTGTTTGGCAAAGGACTATCTCGCTGCTTGTTTTATATATTTCCACAAGGCACTTGAAGGCAGCCTCTTTTTTTCTTGCCCCCCCCCAGCACCCCCTCACTTTGGGTACGCATAACTTACTGAACACTGTTCTGGGTCTGTTCTCTAATAAAAAGCAAACTCCTATAAATCAGGATTAAACAATATAACTTTTTCCCCCTTCAGTAGCCTCCTAGAATGTGAGGGAAATGCTTTCAAATATGATGTGTTGCATAGAAGGGGAAAAGAGATGCTGGGATTGCTTCTTTAGAAGAGACGCCTTTATAGGAAAAGGAATAAGAAACTTTCAATTAAAAACTGTAGACTTGGCCGGGCGCGGTGGCTCATACCTGTAATCCCAGCACTTTAGAAGACCGAAGCAGACAGATGATGAGATTAGGAGTTCGAGACCAGTCTGGCCAACATAGTGAAACCCTGTCTCTACTAAAAATACAAAAAAAAATTAGCCGGTGTGGTGGCGTGCGCCTGTAATTACAGCTACTCAGGAGGTTGAGGCAGGAGATTCACGTGAACCCAGGAGGTGGAGGGAGGTTGCAGTGAACTGAGATTGCGCCATTGCACTCCAGCCTGAGTGACAGTGCGAGACTCTGTCTCTGAAAACAAACACAAACAAAAAAAACAAACTGTACACTCTTAGTGTTAGAAGGAGTCTTAAAAAATCCCCCAGTCCTTATGTGCTCCAACATCTCATGCTTTGCAGATTAGGAAATGGGGGCCCAGAAGCCGAACGTGCTCTGCCTGAGGTCACACAGCCTAGCAGCCCACCTGGGACACGAGCCTGGCTCTCACCTCGGTACCACTCAGCACTGTAGCCCAACGCTGCTTTTGTGTGTTGGTATAATCACCCCTACACACACACCTAGGGCATGTTTTATGAGCATTGGAATTTTGAGTTATTCTCCTTTATGAAAATTAGAACATTTCCTTCTCCAGAACTCTTCAAAAATCCAACTCATTAAAAACCGAGTCAAGATACGGCAGTGATATTACTGAAGTGGTATTGCCAGCCCGTATCCATGAAACCTCCTGGCCGTGTCTGTGAATGTTTACATGAGCCTTTTAAAAGAAGGAAGGCTAGAGACTGTATTTTTAAAAAAACAAAAGTTTTTTTGAACCGAGTTTGGATGTTGATAGTAATAAATATGTAGGCTGAAATATTTTGCCTGCCTGTCTGAGAAAGCAAAGTTATGTCTCGGTCTTTTCAAAACGCTTATCAGATTATGCTTTCAGTTGTTAATTGGTGCTGTTTAGCACATATTTCATCATCAATCTCGCTTACTCAGGAACCTGTGATGCACTCCTGTTCCTTGCCTCACCTGGCTCTGTCACAGGCATCTGCAGTAATTGTCACACGCTCGGTGAAGTAGAAGCACAGGGCTGGGGCTGAGCTGCCTTTTGCCGCGGCTGTGTTCAGGAGGCGAGTATTACTTGATATAAAGTGCTGCAGACAGACCAGGAGTAAGCGGATTATTTCAGACAGCGTTAGGAGGTAACCAGAGGAAGATTAGCTCAACATGAGGCAGATATCATAAGCAAATTAGAAAACCTCCCCAATTAGTACAAGAAACCCAGATTTGTGCTGTTTGTGATCTTCTGCTGAAAGGCAAAGTGTCGATGTTACGGGCTGTAGCCTTGATTCAAGTTGAAATGTTGGCATTTCCTATCAGTGCATGTTAGCATCTGAGGCTGTGTACTGGCCTAATAAATGAAGTAAATTCCCGTTCTCCTGCACAGCTAAGTATTCCCCACTCCAGGGTTCTATACATGGGGTAATGTTTTACTTGGCCCTGGAATGATCGCTAGGGCAGTGTTTCTATACTGAGAATATTCAACACGACTCCAGTGTACCACACTTAATCTCTCTTTTGTTTGTCTTGCGGGACATGTATCATGCTGAAGTCATAAAAATGAAGTGCGCAAAATGCCAGATGCTACAAATGCAATTAGATACTTAAAAATAGCTTCTTTGGTGGCACTGCTTGAACTCTGAACTGGGCCTTGTTTTTACAAACAGGGTGGCGCTTTTCTGCTGTGTTCCTGATTGTGTGCTCCTATAGGAGGCAAGGCTCTGCTTCTAAGGCCACCATGCAAGCCATCAGACTGTTCTAGAATCAGACTAGATGCTGATGTTATATGACCTCATTGTGGTTGCAGGCATGAGGCTTTTCCCTCCAGGTGCACTGTGCACTCTCCTGCTTCTTGATCTCTGAGGGTGCGCAGTCAAGCTGTGTTGGCAAAAGCCCTCAACTGACTGAGTCTGACTTGTATCAAGAAGGTGGAGTGCCCACACCCCTCACTTTTTAAGGTCTATAATGTATTACACAGAAAGTTTTGTTTCATCAGAACTCAAACAACCACAAAGCTCAGAATTTATTCTGCAGTTTTATCCAAGGAAAAAGGTGATGCTTTTGTATTGTGGGGAAGAGGGGGCTGAATCATATTTTCTGATTATAAAAATAATACATGTTTATTACCTTAAAATTTGCAAAATTCAAATAATAATGTAAAATGCAAAAAAAAAAAAAAAAAAAAAAACGTAAAATGCAAAAATTCGGAGATGTTTTGAAAATCATGATCCTGGCCAGCCACAGTGGCTCACACCTGTAATCCAAGCATTTAGGAAGGCTCAGGTGGGACGATCTCTGGAGGTCAGGAATTCAAGACCAGCCTTGGCAACATAGTGAGACCCCCACCTCTACAAAAATAAAAAAATGTAGGCCAGGCACAGTGGCTCATGCCTGTAATCCCAGAACTTTGAGAGGCTAAGGTGTGACTATCGCTTGAGGAGTTCAAGACCAGCCTGAGCAGTATAGTGAGACCCCCATCTCTACAAAAAAATAAATTAGCCAAGTGTGGTCATGCATGCCAGTGGTCCCAGCTTCTCAGGAGGCTGAGGTGGGAGGACTGCTTGAGCCCAGGAGGTTGAGGTTGCAATGAGCTATATTCCTGCCGCTGCACTCCAGCTTGGGCAACAGAGTGAGACTCTGCCTCTAAAAAATAATAATAAAATAAAATAATAAATAAAAATTAGGATCCCAATGCCTAGATACAATCATTATTTACATTTCAGTGTATATCTTTCCAATTTCTGTCTTATATTTGTATATGTACTTTTTGCAAAATGGAGATCGTACTGTATATACTACTTGCAACCCTTGCTTTTTACCTAATATATTATGAGCAAGAAAATTAGTGGTTCTAATGATGGCTAGGATAGAGTCAGATTCTGTTAAACTTTCTGAATCATCAAGAACAAATTTGTTCAATAGTCATAGTAGTAATCCTACTTTTGTATAAGTTTTTCTTTGAAAATGATCAGTACCCAAATAGCATTTGTGACAACTCTCAACTCCCTGTTATTATATGAAATATTATCACATTACCATATTCCTTTGAGTAGAACATTGCGTTTTCTCTGTTTTTGCATGTGTGATCTAATTTGAGCATCGCAAAAACCCATGAAGTAGGAAAAATGGACAGATGTTGTTGTCCCTGACTTTAATCACAAATGCAAAGTAACTCAACTGGCATCACAGCCATTTAGAGATACAGCTAGAAAGCAAGACATTCAGTGACTTATTTTTCTCACTGTCGTCCTGCACGTGGTCCTTGATTTCAGATCTGATTTTAAATACCAGCTTTTCCACCAACTAGCCACATGATCTTGGCTAACTTAACTTTCTCAGCCTCAGTTTCCTCCTCTGGAAAATGGGAACATTGACGTCTTTGCCATAAATTTGTTATGAGGATTAAATAAAAGAAGTTGAGTGAAGGACTTAGGATAGTAAAAGACACTAAAAAAAATTAAAAATAATTTTTACCGTTGTTCTTTTTTCTCCCACATATTCCCTATTACTTTTTTTTTTTTTTTTCTAGGAGACAGTGTCTTGCTCTGTTACCCAGGCTGGAGTGCATAGGTGTGATCTTGGCTTCCTGCAACCTCCGCCTCCCTGGTTCAGGCAATTCTCCTACCAAGTAGCTGGGACTATAGGTGTAGGCCACCATGCCCAGCTATTTTTTGTATTTTTAGTAGAGACAGGGTTTCACTATTTGTTGGCCGGACTGCTCTCAAACTTCGGACCTCAGGTGATCTGCCCGCCTCAGCCTCCCAAACTGCTGGATTACAGGCATGAGCCACTGTGCTCAGCCCCCTCTTACTTTCTTATAACATTGTGAATAAATTAATCTATTATGTTTCATTTTTTCAATGTACTGAATTCTTAGTTTAGCATTATTTTAAATAATCATTATTATATACATAATAATATACAGTAATTCAAGAAAGTGTAGAAATACATAAAGATAGAAAAAAAAAACACCCACCACCCAAATATAAACACTGTTAACACTTGGCTGCGTTTCCTTCCAGTTCTTTTTCTTTCTGTGCAAAGACTTGCCTTTAGTTCAACTGGTGTTGTGAACTAATGAAAGACAGACGGTAGTTAAGCCTGTATTCTGATTATAAAACAGGTACCCCCTTGAAATCCCACTGGGATTGCCAAGAAGCCAATATGAGGGGGTCAGAAAGCTGTCATGGGGCCAGGCACAGTGGCTCCCCACTGTAATCCCAGCACTTTAAGAGGTAGAAATGGGCGGATCACCTGAGGTCAGGAGTTTGAGACCAGCCTGGCCAACAGAATGAAACCCTGTCTTTACTAAAAAATATTTTTTAAAAGATTAGCCAGGCATGGTGGTGGACACCTGTAATCCCAGCTACACGGGAGGCTGAGGCAGGAGAATCACTGGAACTCCGGAGGCCAAGGTTGCAATGAGCCAAGATCTTGCCACTATACTCCAGCTGGGTGACAGAGCAAGACTCTATTAAAAAAAAAAAAAAAGAAGAAAAAGAAAGAAAGAAAGCTGACATGGGTCTGCAGGGGCGTGAGGGAAGGTGTCAAGAACCTGAGGCATCTAAATGAACTAATGAATTCCCAACCCACTGATCTCGTGGTCTAGGAACAATCCAAGTAAAATGCAGCCCACCTCTTCACAAAACTGGCTCCTCTGATATAAAAGAGGTTCTAGACAAGCAGAGACCACCATCTGTCAGGCCCCAGGTTGGCCCTGTCACCCAGGCATGGGCAAGTCCTTGGAAGAATCACTATGCTGGAGTATCTTCAGCCCCTGGGAGGGAAAAGTTCTTCCTGAGCCTGTAAAAGGCCTTCTGTTTAGGCTGAAAGGAAAATTCCTCCAGCCAAGAATCTCCCGTCAGCTAATTTGATAGTTCTCTATCAAGTAAACCATTAGTGAATAGATTGATCCTTTTTCCCCCCTTTCTGCAGTTCTGCCTTGGCTATTCGCAAGGTTTCTCTGAACCAGTTGGGCAAAATTGATTTTTATTAGTTCCACTGGCCTTGTGGAAAATTATCTCATGAACTGGTTTTTATAGGAAGACTCAAAGCATAGCACAGGGTAAAAAATAAGCCTATAGCAGTCAAAACTGTTGTCTGAAATGTCTTCAGACTGGAAGGCTGAATTTATTGCACAAAACAAGTACTAGCAAGGCGGAGGTGTGCAGTCCTGCTCATTATCACTGGAAAGGGGAACCAAAAAGCGGAGTAAAAAATTAAATTTTAATAATGCCAGTGATATTTTCTAAATCTTTCCTGACAGAAAGATTCTCATTATTTTTATCTGTCTCCGAGTAGGTTCTTTTAGTGCCATCTCAGAAATGGTCTCAGCTATGATTGTTTTCCAGGCTTTAAAGCATCTGAAAAACCAAATATATACAGAGGGAAATATGCTTTAGATTGTTTGAGGAAGGGCCGTGACCGTGGTAACATTTCGGCTAGTGCATTTGCAGCCAACATTTGCTGGGAACACCTTTAGCTTTCACAAAAGAGGTCCACGTTGTTAAGACAATCTCTGTAAATCCCCAGACAGAGGGGCCCCACCATCCTCTGCAGTTGGCTACAAGAGGAGCCAGGGGCCCCGAGTCCAAAGTTTGGGTTTATTCTAGAAATCTCTTTGTGTCAGCCATGAAAGGAGATTCAAAAAAAAAAAAAAATTAAGATTGTTTTGATAAGTGTGAAAACTCACATTCCAAATATCATATGATACAGAATGGTTGGGGATCAGAGGGAAACTAAAGGCAGAATCATTCAAGTAGCCAATCTGTGATGATGTGATGATGTTTCGTTTGTTTTCTCAGCTCTGTAGTACCTGTGTATGAGCCTGCCTTGGTCCCAAAAGGAATTAGAACTTTTACCTAAATATATGCAACACAATAAGGTTGAATATTTATAAAACGAAGTAACAGGGAGGCTAGTACACAAACTGTGGAACCGCCTCTACATTTGTAAGAGGTGGCCCACTGATTTCTCTCTGGGCATTCTGGCAGCTGACTTGGAGAAGGCACTGGTTTCAGCAGCGTGAGTCAGTATCTGTGAGATAGAAACTCAGCTTTTTCCCCTACTATGATGAGAGAGAACACTTTTTCATGGGACCTATTGGCAGGGACACACACTGTGCAGGTTAATAAACACCAGGCTCCAAAGCATCCTTCCAGGGAGCACAGCAAGCCCTGCAGGGCGCTCTGCCCGTCCTCAGGCTGGCGGTGGTAGGTCAGTGCGGGTGTGAACCAAAGTAACGCTGTGCAGGTGGGACCTCAGGGGGCTCCGCTGCTCCAGGCTCGACCTCACAGCCTCGAGCAGGAGACGTGGACCCCAGTTCATGAGGCTCCTCCGCCAACACTGTATCTCGGCTGGGCTTTCGACACGTCTTCCACAGGAGAGAGTTTGAGGTTGTTCCCTTTGCTGAGGACCTGGAATGGAACCACCTTATTATGGGTACTTAGGGGCCATCGTGTTGTCTAGTAGCCAGTTAGGGGGTTGGATATCACCGTCCACCTGTGAAAATTAAGGCCAGAGAGCTTGAAGGCAGGGTCCCGAAAGAATGACAGAGTGAAAGGTCGCTCTTTCTTTGCAAGATGCAAGCTGCCTTTTGATTTAGTCCCTATAGAGATCCCTCCTAATTCATGGGTGGTTTTACTACTCATTGCTGCCAAATACAGGACCTGAGAGACTGGTCAAAGGCCACACTACTCCTCGGCAACTTGTTTTCTTTATCAAGCCCACCAGCATGGTTCTTGGTGCCCATCCTCTAGGGTGCTTGGCTCTCATATGTTTACTACCATTTTGAAGATGGATAAACTGAGGCGCTATTTGTTCTTCCAAAGATCACACAGCAAATTGTAGGTAGAAGCTACCCACAAGGCTGCCTTTGCTCCCCACCCTCCAAGTGAGACCTCTGGCTTTCCCATTCCAGGCCTCCTGGCCTCTAATGTGCTGCAAAGAAAATGCACACTGTCCACCCTGAGAGTCACCAGCTGGGCTTTTTCAGCCGCGTGCTGCAGACCCTGCCAAGGTCAGGGGGGCTGCAGATGTGTGGTCCAGCCCTGATCTCTGCTTATGCTTCAAGTGAGAGTCCATGAGGCGCGCACAAGCTGGTTTGTGGCTCCTGTTGACCCTTCCCTGGCCTTTGACTCCACAGTTAGGAATCGGTTATGGGCTAAGTTGGATGATCTCAGTGTAGACCCTGGTCACGGATGCTCCCGCAGAGGCTGAACTTCAGACCTCGGAGAGCCGCGGGGTCAGGAGGGCTGGGCTTCTTCTGCCTCCAAGGGAATCTCCAGGAGGGCGAGGCAGGGATGCGCTCACCACCACCCGCTCTTCGTTTTAATTTCTTCCTTAATAACTAGTCAGAGATCACAGACTGAAGGCCCACAGGGTGAGTCTACCCCACAGATGTGCTTTCTTTGGCCATCCAGTGTTTTGGAAAACTTTGACTTTGTTGCCAATATCTAAAACTTTGGAGATTTCGCAAGGAGAACATCATTTTTGGCTGATCTTGGCAAATCAGAAGGTCTTGAGCTCTGAGCCTGCTCAGCCCCAGCAACAGTCAGCAGCAGCCCCTTGCTTTAGAAAAAGGGCAGGTGCCCAGTTCTCCCAACCCCTGTCCCTGATGCCTACATCCTGCAGACTGGCTCTCCCCACTCTCACACGACTTTCTTCCTTGGTTAGAGAGAAGGATCCGCCTTCATAGGCTGGCAGATGTGGTTTCACCTGCACAAACCTGGGGACCCTGTTATCTGATCGTTACCCCACCCCACCCTCCTCCCAACCTAAGAACTATGAGTCAGCCATCCTACTTATCACTAATGAGCCTTCGGAGAAGGCGTTCTTAACCCGGAGTTCACCTGCTCAGATCTGATTAATGCTGCTTTGGGGTATGTGAAGTCAGTTTAAGATTATGAAGGAGATATCACAAGTTTGAACAGAAGCACACACTCTGCAGGAGTCTCATTCAGTGTCCAACTAAGAAAACAGAGCAGCCCAGGGCTTAACCACAGCAGGACACCCTTCCACCTGGGCTGTGGGCACTCAGCAAGAAGCAGTGGCCCTGGAGCCCAGAGAGACAGAGAGAGAGAGCTCTGATGTTAGGATCTAGAAAACATAACCACATCCCACAAGAGCTGACAGAGATGCAGGTGGCTGATAAGCCTCTGCCAAAATGTTTTTCCTTCCTGACATCAGGAAAGAAGAAGGTGTTAAATAAATGACTATTAGGCAGTAAGTATTGTATGTCAGATCTTACAGGAAAATAGTGTTAAAGCCCATCACAAAAGCCAAGGCAGCCAAGTCTTCACCAATATGTTCCAGGAGAGGCATCAAGGGATATCCCCAGGGAAGCTCCCAGGGCTACAGAGGAGCTGAAGGCAGGGATTCCAGGTGACTAGCTCAGCCTGGACCAGACAATCCAAGCTAATCAGGACCAAGGCCAGATGTGCCCTGTTGAGCCCTGGGCATCTGCAGGAATCTGAGGAGGAATTTGTAGGCTTTCAGAGCAAGGCACCTGAAGCAGGAGGCTGCCTGCATGCTGGGGTACAGCCAGACAAGGAGGAGTTTCACGAACTACTGTGGGGAGCTGGGTGAGTATGATAGTAGTGGAGTAATAATAGTTCCTATAGTTATTTATTGATCAATTACCATTGGCCAGGCACTGATCGAAGCACATCACATTGAATTAAGCCATTTATTTATTAATGTAATTCACTACCAGAATGCTGCTATTATTAGCCCTGGTTTGTTTGTATGTTTGTTTTTGAGATGGAGCTGCGCTCTGTTGCCCAGGCTAGAGTGCAGTGGCATGATCTCAGCTCACTGCAACCTCCGCCTCCCAGGTTCCAGTGATTCTCCTGCCTCAGCCTCCCGAGGAGCTGGGACTACAGGCACATGCCACCATGCCTGGCTAATTTTAGTATTTTTTAGTAGAGACGGGGTTTCACCATATTGGCTAAGCTGGTCTTGAACTCCTGACCTCATGATCCACCCGCCACGGCCTCCCAAAGTGCTGGGATTATAGGCTGAGATTATAAGTGTGAGCCACTGCGCCCAGCCTAGCCCCATTTTACCAACAGGGAAAGCACAGCATTGGCTCTTTGGAGCATGCCAGTTCCTTGTATTGGTACTGTTTTCTTTCCTAAAGAACTGATGGTGGATTGTTCCCTCTTTATTTTGCCAAGTAAGAAAGAGTAATTTCCAACAAGATATTACATTTCCAGTGTCCACAGAAAGACACTGGGACATCTTCTCCTAAAGATGTCACTGCATAAATAAGGAACATTTTCATTCTCACACTCAAACAGTCAAGAGGATGTAATCTCAGAGAAGGAATGCAGTAATTTGACCAACGCTGCATGACTGGTGCGTGTTAGATCCGAGATTCAAATCCAAGCAGTTTGGCTCCAAAAATGAGGGTGGTTGCTCAACCTCCACCCAAATGTAGTCTGTGGCTTCTCTGGAGGCTAAAAAGGATGAGGGGCCATCATCCAGGAAAGAACTTGGGGGGTTACTAGTTCAGGAGAGCAGTAAGTTTGCTTCTCAGTAAAGGGTCAGGACCCAGTGGGAGTGGAAAACCTTAAGGAGATCTTCCCAGGATGCCCAGCAGGAGGTGGGAGGGTGAGGAGTACCTAAGCTGGAGGTTGGGGAGGGGTCATCCTGGCCCAGACACCCATGACGTCTGCCCTGGGCTGAGACCTTTCAGGACCACCTCTGGAGTGGGCCTGGCCTTTTCCCTGGGTAGGCCTGAGCCATCAGATTTAGGTCCTAATACATAAGGATTGTTATGAAGATTCAGTGACATCGTGTATGCAATAAAGCAGAAAAAAACACTTTCTTTTTAAGACTCTCTGGAAGTTGTATTGCTCTTCACAACTCTTGTGGAAAATACTTGGGAGAGCTTCCTTCATTACCATTTCACGGGTGGGGAAACTCGAGGACCTGCAGTCCCTTCCCAGAATCACATAGTGAGTCTAGCTAGTTCTTCCATCTCGTTTTCTTTTCTGTCTAGAACTCTCTTCCAACAAATCCACTACATTCAATCTTCGGCAGACCTGAATCTTTCTATAGTGTATCCCTTCAACTATATGTTTTGTAAAAATGAAAAACCATGTGGTACAAGGTCATTGGCAGCTCCCAGAGAACATTTGCCCTTCTCTCTGCCTCAGACTCTTTGGTGAGGGATCAGGCTATCACCCAATTACCTACAAGAGATAAATTAAGCCCCATAAAAGGTGAAAGGACCCAGCCAATGTGCCAGTGATTAAAGAAAGCTGATGAAATATGCCAAAGAATAAAAATGAATATTACCTTAGTAATGTACTCTGCATTTACATTAGGTACTAAGTGAAGAATTGGTTGACTCTGGTTAATCAATGCCCTGCACCACCAACAAAAATAAACTTGCAGCTGGGTGTGGTGGCTCACACCTATAATCCCAACACTTTGGGAGGCCGAGACAGGAGGATCTCTGGAGCCCACGAATTTGAGACCAGCCTGGGTAACATAGGGAGACCCGTCTCTATTTTTTAAAAAAAATTTTTTTTTAAATACGGAGTTTCACTCTTTGTTCCTCAGGCTCCAGTGCAGTGGGGCGATCTCAGCTCACTACAACCTCCGCCTCCTGGGTTCAAGTGATTCTCCTGTCTCATCCTCCTGAGTAGCTGGGATTGCAGGCGTCTGCCACTACTCCCAGCTGATGTTTCTGTTTTTAGTAGAGACAGGGTTTCACCATGTTGGCCAGGCTGGTCTCGAACTCCTGACCTCAGGTGATCCGTCCGACTCAGCCTCCCAAAGTGCTGGGATTACAGGTGTGAACCAGCACACCCAGCCTCTATTAAAATTTTTTTTTAATTAGCCAGGCATGGTGGCGTGCACCTGTGGTCCCAGCTATTCGGGAGGCTGAGGCAGATCACTTGAGTCTGGGAGGTTGAGGCTGTGATGAGCTGTGCCATGCACTCCAACCTGGGTGACAGGGGACACCTCGTCTCAAAAGCTAAACAGATAAAAATAAGCATGTGTACTCAATGACTGTGTGTCCATAGAAAAGAATATAAAGACGGCAAAGACTCTTCCATCAAAGAACCATGGAGGATCTAGTAGAGATTCTAAGACACATGGTTATAGAAGTAACGATCTGTGTGCCACACAGTGGTGGAAGATGGGGCTGGAGAAGTGGGTTGAGGCTTCGGTTACCTCCTCTGTAAAACTGGGGATGATGATAGGCCCCAGATCACAGGGCTGTTGCGAGGGTTCAGGCGCAGTGTATAAAATGCCAGAACAGCGCCTGGCCTGGAGCAAGGCCCAGCCTCCTGAGCTGCTCCTGCAAGCATCCCTGTTGCCGTGGCTGCAGCGGATGTGCTTGCAGCCGCATTCTCTAGGAGAATCACCAGAGAGTAGCACTGGGTGGGATGTTCCAGCCCCAGGCCTTAAAGACGTTCAGATTTCTTGGATTGGACCTTTTTTGTTATTTTAAATAGAGGCCTATTGGAAGTTTGTCCACTATTTATTTTGCTAAGTAAGAGAGAGTAATTTCCAAAGGGTGAGTACATTTCCAACCTTCAAAGAAGGACATTGGGGAAAAACCCTGCCATCTACTCTCATCATCACTCCATAAAACAAGGGACATTTTAACACTGAAACAGTGGAAAGGACATATTCTCAGAGGAAAGGGCAGCCTCAAGATTGAGTAATCTTGCTTTTAAGAAAAAAGCCACCTTCTAATGTTACTCTTCTTTTCCCACTTCAGCTTTGGCCTGGAGTTTGGAGACCACTTTTCCTAGTCATCCCATGCCACCCCCCCTTCATTTTATTTGTTTATTTATTTATTTAACTTTTTGAGATGAAGTTTTGCTATTTTTTCCCAGGCTGGAGCACAATGGTTCAATCTCAGCTCACTGCAACCTCCGCCTCCTCAGTTCAAGCGATTCTCCTGCCTCAGCCTCCCAAGTAGCTGGGATTACAGGCATGCACTACTATGCCTGGCTAATTTTTTGTATTTTTAGTAGAGACAGGGTTTCACCATGTTGATCAGGCTGGTTTCAAACTCCTGATCTCAAGTTATCCACTCACCTTGGCCTCCCAAAGTGCTGGGATTACAGGCATGAGCCAGTGTAGCCAGCCCTGCTCTTCATTTTAGAGAGAAGTGGGTTTGGGTTGGGCTCATGAAGAGATGGGGCCGCTGATGGGTTTTGAGTTGCCGTCATGTACAGACACCGTGAGTGGCAGTGGCCACTTGAAGGAGAAAGAGTGTGATAGTAAAACAAGGCTGGGCGTGGGGCCAGAAGACCTGGCTGTACCCGAGATGGCTGACCCTGGGCACGTCCCTTCCCCTCTCAGAGCCTCAGTGTCCTCAGCTCTGAAATGAAGAATCTCAGCCGGGTGTGGTGACGCATGCCTATAATCCCAGCTACTCAGGAGGCTGAGGTGGGAGGATCACTTGAGCCTAGGAGGTCAAGGCTGCAGTGAGCCGTGATCATCCCACTACACACCAGCCTGAGCGACAGAGTGAGACCCTGTCTCTTAAAAAACTAAAATAAAGTGAAGAATTTAGACTAGGGCATGAGCACTTTTTCCAGCTCTAGCAATCTACAGACCTGCGAGGAATTCAGTATAGCCTGCATTTCTAGAACATTCATATTTAATTCTCTTCAAGTTCTTTCCAAGCCCTTTGATTGAAGCGAGCTGCCTTGATCCTATCTGAAAGTCCGCAGCCAGCAAAGCTGCTCTGCAGGCCCCCTGCCATTGTTGAGTCCATATTTAAGAATGGCAGTGGCCGTGGTGCCCAGGCTGAAATTTGATGTACACATTTGGCAACGTAGAATACAATGTAGCTACACGTTACTGATCAAAACCCATCGGACTTATCAGTGGGCTCTGACAGGTACTTGTTGGCTGCCTTCCCAGGCTGGGAAGGTATCCCCGAGCCAGCCGATGGGATGCCCTCCCCTCCCTTTTGATGTTTATGGGAGAGAAGGCTTGGTGGTGCTCGGGAGGCTGTCAGCATGAGGCCCAGATGGATACCAGCCTGTGGGAACCAGAAGCCTGGCAGGCCTGGGAAGTAGCAGCTTCCTGGATTTCTGCCTCCACCTTGCCATCCAGCCACTGGAAGTTTCCTAGGCAGCTCCTCCAGCCTCTGACAACCAGTGCCTCTCACCTTTCCTGAAATACCATCTCCACTAAATGATGTGCCAACTGCACACATGTAAAGAGCTTTTCAGAGTGCTTTAAAATCTTTAATGAGCTAGTCCTCTCCTCCCTGGGGTGGTTGGTGAGTTGGCTGATTTTGTTTGGAAAGAAACTGAAACCCAAATGTCATGGAGTGACTTGCTGTAGGTCACCCCAGGTAAATACCGGATTATGGACACACAACAAATTGTCCCGGCCCTGGCATTACTCTAATTGCGGCCTTTGTTGTGAGGCTTCTGTCAGTCATCGACTGCTCATTGTGACACCGTAAGTTCCCATAGGGCAGGGACTGTGTTTCGTTTGTTCTTCAGAGGGACTTGGCCAGGCCGGCCAGACCTGTCTGTACAGCTCGTGCCTTGTCCAAGACCACCGCATTCTTCCGCTGAGGAGGGTGTCCGGGTAGATTGTAGCTTTCTTCTTTTTTTTTTTTTTTTTTTTTTCCCTTTTAAGACAGCGTCCTGCTCTGTCTCCCAGGCTGGAGTGCAGTTGTGCGATCATGGGTTACTGCAGCCTTGAACTCCTGGGCTTCAGCCATCCTCCCACCTCAGCCTCCAGAGTAGCTGGTTCTAAAGGCGTGTACCAGCAAGCCCAGCTATTTTGTTGTTTTTTTTTTTTTTTTTTTTACTTTTGTAGAGACTTGGGTCTCACCATGTTGCCCAGGCTGGCCTCAAATTCCTGCCCTCAAGCGATCCTCCCACCATAGCCTCCCCAAAGTGTGGAGATTACAGTCACAAGCCACTGTGCCCGGCCAGTAGCTTTTAGCTTTTAGATCACCAGTGGGCAGATCAGACAGTGGGCCATATCCAGCCTGCCTCCGGTTTTAGCCACTGTTTAATAATAGCTTTACATTTTTAAATGGTTGCAAAAAACTTGAAAGAATAATTTTTGACATGTGAAAATTATACAGATTCAAAATTATACAACTGAGATTCCAGTGTCTGTAAATAAAGATTGAATTGGAACACAGCCATGCTTATTCACTGACATATGGCAGTGGCTGCTTTGGCACTATGAGAACAAAGTTGAGTAGTTGTAGTTGCGACAGACTGTGTAGTACTTAAAGCCTAAAATGTTTAGTTATGGATTAAATTGCAGCCCCTCACCTTCATTTATATGTGGAAGTGCTAACCTCTAGTACCTCAGAATATGACTTTTTTTGGAAATAAGCTCGTTGCAAATGCAATTAGTTAAGATGAGGCATAGGAATAGGGTGGGCTCCTAAGCCAATGTAACTGGTATCCTTATTAAAAGGAGAAACTGGCCGGGCGTGGTGGCTCACACCTGTAATCCCAGCACTTTGGGAGGCCAAGGCGGGCGGATCACCTGGGGTCAGGAGTTCGAGACCAGCCTGACCAACATGGAGAAACCCCATCTCTAATAAAAATACGAAATTAGCTGGGCATGGTGGCACATGCCTGTAATCTCGGCTACTTGGGAGGCTGAGGCAGGAGAATCGCTTGAACCTAGGAGGCGAAGGTTGCAGTGAGCCAAGATCGTGCTATTGCACTGCAGCCTGGGCAACAAGAGAGAAACTCCATCTCAAAAAAAAATAAAAAATAAATAAAAGGAGAAATTTGAACATAGGCACTCACACAGAGATACCACCTTGTGAGAATGAAGGCAGAGATTAGGGAATGCATCTACAAGCTAAGGGACCCAAAAGATAGCTGACCACCCACCAGCAGCTGGGAGAGAGGCATGGAACAGACTGCCTCGCTGCTGTCGCAGGAAACCAACCCTGCCGACACCTTGACCCTGGACTTCCAGCTTCCAGAACTGGGAGACTATAACTTCCTGTTGTTGAAGCCACCCAGTCTGTGGTACTTTGTGATGCCAGCCCTAGCACACGACTATATTGACTATCTGGCCCTCTACAGAGTCTGCTGATTCCTGTTAAGCTAAGTATTAAGGAAAATTTAGAAACAGGGCAAAGCAACTCTAGTCCTCACTCAGGACCTAATCTAGATATGCCAGGGCTCAGGGACTGGCTCTGGCTCCTCGGTTCCTTGCTGGGCAAAGTGTTCATCTCTCTGCTTATGAAAACTCATCCCTCCTGTGTCCCAGTCCCTCAGGTCTCTTGGATGACTGACTACACCTAAATTGATGTTAGCAAATGGGGGCTCCTAATGGCTGATGATGGCTTGGTAGATTGGCCCAGAGATAGCATCTAGTTTTCCTCCTATTTTTTTTTAACGTTTTTTTTTTTTTTTTTTTTTTTGAGATAGGGTCTTTCTTTGTCACCCAGGCTAGAGTGCAGTGGTGTGATCTCGGCTCACTGCAACTTCCACCTCCCTGGTTCAAGCAATTCTCCTGCCTCAGTCTCCAAGAGGAGCTGGGATTGCAGGCACCTGCCACCACGCCTGGCTAATTTTTGTATTTTTAGTAGAGATGGGGTTTCACTGTGTTAGCCAGGCTGCTGTCAAACTCCTGACCTCAAGTGATCCACCCACCTCCACCTCCCAAAGTGCTGGGATTACAGGAGTGAGGTATCATGCCCAGCCTTTTTTTTTTTTTTTTTTTTTTTTTGAGATAAGGGCTCGTTCTGTCACCCAGGCTGGAATGCAGCGATGCAATCATGGCTTATTGCAGTTTCAACCTCAGGCTTATGTGATTCTCCTGACTCAGCCTCCTGAGTATCTGGGACCACAAGCGCATGTCACCACACCTGCCTAATTTTTTATTTTTCATCAAGATGAGGGTCCCTCTATGTTGCCCAGGCTGGTCTTGAACTTCTGGGCTCAAGCGATCCTCATCCCTCAGCTTCCCAAAGTGCTGGGATTACAGGCGTGAGCCACTGCAGCTGACCTTCTTCCTGTTTTCGTGGCCATTCCCACAGGCAGGAGTTTTGTGAAATGACTGTTGTGGCACATTCCCGCTCAGTCCCCTTATCTCACATGGCTTCAGGAAACTGCCAGCTCTACTCGTGAATGGAAATTCTTATTTTGAGATGAAAAAATCAACAGGTCCTGGAGACTAGTCCCACAGCTGCATGCAAAACTTCCGTGAACTTGGCTGGGACTGACCTGTCCTTCGGAGAAGGACTTAGTGTAGATCCACAGTCAATGTGCAATGCAGCCATAAGGAAGAAGTTGGAGACATGAAAAACAGTCATCACGAAACCCAAGATAAGATCACCAGCTCCATATGCTGGTCTGGATCCGTGCACTCAGTGTATTTGTCTTCTAGGGCTGCCGTAACAAAGTGGCTTAAATGCAGTTATTCTCTCATCGTTCTGAAGACTGGAAGGCTGCAGCCAAGGAGTTGACAGGTCCATGCTCTCTCTCCAAAGGTGTAAGGGAAGAATTCTTCTTTGCCTCTTGCAGCTTCTGGTGGCCCCAGACATTCCTTGACATGTGGCAGCATCATTCCAGTCTCTGCTTCCATCTTCACGTGTCCCTCTTTGTCCTCGCTTCTTTTAAGGACATCAGTCTTTGGATTTAGGGCCACCTGAAATCTGGAATGATTTCCTCTCAAGATCCTTAATGAATCACATCCACAAAGACCTTATTTCCAGGCTGGGCATGGTGGCTCATGACTATAATTCCAGCACTTTAGGAGGCTGAGGCAGGAGGATCTCTATAGGCCAAGAGATAGAAACCAGCCTGGGCAACATGGTGAGACTCTGTCTCTACAAAAAACATAAAACGTAGCCAGGTGCAGTGGTGCATGCCCATAGTCCCAGCTACTCGGGAGGCTGAGGCAGGAGGATCACTTGAGCCCAAGAGTTCATGGCTGCAGTGAGCTGTGATTGTACCACTGCCCTCCAGCCTGGGCAACAGGCCAAGATTCTGTCTCTTAAAAATAAAAAACACGAAGGACCCCGTTTCCAAATAAGGTCAAATTCTGAGGTTCCAGGTGGACACGAATTTGCAGGAACACTGTTCAATCCAGTACAATCAGTATGATTTGAAGTAAGAGGCCAGGCGCCGTGGCTCGCGCCTGTAATCCAAGCACTTTGGGAGGCAGAGGTGGGCAGATCACTTGAGGTCAGGAGTTTGAGACCAGCCTGGCCAACATGATAAAACCTCATCTCTACCAAAAATACAAAAATTAGCTGGGTGTGGTGGCAGCACCTGTAATCCCAGCTACTCAGGAGGCTGAGGCAAGAGAATCACTTGGACCCGGGAGGCGGAGGTTGCAGGGAGCTGACATTGCGCCACTGCACCCCAGCCTGGGTGACAAAGACTGCATCTCAAAAAATAAAAAAGAAAGAAAGAAAGTGATAGAATCCCCAACCGTACTTGTTCTAGTCAATAGGGAATCGTTTGGCTCCTGTAACTGGGAAGCTAAAGTGTGACTCCAGGTTTCAGACACCCAGCAGGAAGCAGGGGTTCAAATACGTCTTCAGGAATCCATCTCTTTTTCTTCGCATTCCTCTGGTGTTGGCTCCCTTCAGGCAGCCTCGTCCAGTTCAGTAGTAAGAATGGCCCCTGGCAGCTCTAGGTTCTCACTGTCCTAACAGTCAATCTCAGTAAAGCGAGTATCTTTTTCTTGTCTACGGCCATACCGCCCTGAACGCGCCCGATCTCATCTGATCTCGAGAGTGTCTTTGTCTTGATTTTCCAGGGAGACTCCCCAGAGGAAGTCCATCTGGCTTGCGTGGCAGACCAGTCCTTGAGCAAATAGCAGTGCAAGGGCTAGAGAGCTGTCATTGGCTGGGTCTGCCTGGGTCATATGCCCACCTGCGGAATCAGAGTGAGGTCAGCCCCCCTGAGTTCTCAGGATGGGGCTGAGGATTCCTCCTAGAGAACTGGGACATAGAAGACCCGAGATGGGCATTATCAGGCCGCATGATAACCACACTGCTCTAGCTCAGAGACAAACATGTACCCAGCTCTGAAAACAACCCTTCCAATTAAAGCGAGAGTTTGAGGCAGATGATGATGAACTGTTTCTCCCGCTCTTGTTTTCATTTCTTTCTGGCAAATACTAACGTTGAATTGGATATAGAATTGAAAGAGCTTTCCCTTCGCCCATGTTTTGGGAAGTGCCTAGAGAGAAGCGGATCCAGGCTCCCTTGCTCAGAGTTTACCCCTTGCTCTCACGGTTGCTAATTGTTACTGTTCTGTCAGACCCCAGAGGTGGGGCATCGTCATTCAGGGCCCGTCAGCCAGGCAGGAAGGCAGGTACACGATGCGGCTGTGACCCTGTACTGTCTGCCACTCTTCAGCGCAGGCTTGTGAAAGAGTTGGGGCTCTGCTGGCATCCTTAAAGGGACAGTGGCTACCAGCTAAATCCTAAAGCTGTGCTTGTCTACAAGCAGCGCTTAGAAACCAGGAGAGCAGTAACCACGTGATCCTGAGCATGTGTAGGTAGAGTCTCTCATTTCTTCACTCAGCAAGCGTTTTTTGAGAACATTTATGCCAAGCTCTGTGTTAGGCATCAGGATACAAAAGACAAGGGAAATTCAGACTGTGGAAGGTCCACTTTTGACTGCGGACTGCAGTCAATATAGTGGAAAGAGCTGTGCATAGTGAAATGGGAGAATACAGTGGGGCATAGTCAGGAAATGCCTCTTGGAAGAGGAGGCAAGAATGCACATATGCCGTAGATCAAGGACTTGGTTTTGGAATCAGGTTGACTCCACCTAAAAATGCTTTTTGGTCATAAATAACAGAAGGCCCAACTAAGTTAATAGAAAAATTAAAAGGTGGTTTGATTAAAAAAAAAAAAAAAAAGAAAGAAAGAAAGAAAAAGTTCACTGTCGGCCAGGTGCAGTGGCTCACACCTGTAATCCCAGCACTTTGGGAGGCCAAGGTGGGCAGATCACCTGAGGTCAGAAGTTCAGAACCAGCCTGGCCAACATGGCGAAACCCCCTCTCTACTAAAAATAGAAAAATTAGACGGACATGGTGGCGCATGCCTGTAATCCCAGCTACTCAGGAGGCTGAGGCACAAGAATCAATTGAACCCGGGAGACGGAAGTTACAGTGAGCTGAGATCACGCCACTGCACTCCAGCCTCAGCAACAGAGCATGACTCCATCTCAAAAAAAAATTTTTTTTTTAATTAAAAATGAAAGTTCTCTGTCTTCAGGACTGGGCTTCTATTTCTCTGCCTGCTGCAGGTCAGCTTCTTTCTTAGGTTGGCTTCCCTCAGTGAAACAAAAGGGCTGCAGTGGAGCCAGCCTGACATCCACACACCAAACTGTCCTGCTGACCCGGCATTTCAAGCAAAGTTGCTGAGGTTCACTCTGCTGGATGGGCTTGTGCCACAGGCCTGCTTGCTCCTGGTCCAGTTACCATGGCCAAGGACATCACGGAATGTACTGACCAATCTCAGCCTCAGTCACAGCTCTACCCCTGGAGCTGCAGTAGCACCAGCTGTTTAGAATAGGGAAGCGAATGCAGCCACCGTACATCTGCCGCACACAGGAAGCAGCCTCCTGGCTAGGCTTGGCGAGGCCTCATGCAGGATCTCATCACTCACCAACACAGTAGCATTGGCTTCAGCCAGAAGAAGCTCCTGATTCCTTAGTGAAAAGTGTCGCGATCAAGATGTCAGAAAAGGTTCTCAGCTTTTGAAAACCAAGAGGCAAAAAACTGTTCTTCAAGGAAAAAAAAATCTTATGAGTCCTCATTATACTTTGGCTTCTGAAATATATTAAACCAGAGCCTCTCTTGGCTTGGCCAGATGCCTCCTCTTGTGTGAGGAGCGTGTCACTCAGGGTAGCTTATGGTACTCGGCAGTAACAGGCAACCCCCAGACCTCACTGGCTTAACGCAAGTCCACCGGGAGTCCAGGTGCGTCTCCAGGACAGCGGTCCTTTACATGATGACAACAGGATCCGGGCAGAAGATGTTACCACCATACTATCATTTGCACTTTCTGGAACAGTACAGCCCCTCCAAATCAAAACAGCAGGAAGAGCCAGCTAGAGAGACAAACGGACATTAGATGCCTCCACCTGGCAGTGACACCCAGAAGTTTTGCTCTGACTTCTTTAGCCAAAGCTAGTTCCATGATCACGTCTAACATCCAGGTGAGTGCCATCCATGCCTAGAAGTAGAGGAGAACTGGATATTGGAGAACACTTCTAATGCTGCCCCAGTGGGATTCCTGGGCTCCTCCTGCAAGAGCTGAGCACTGTGCCAGGTGCCACGCCTGCCCCCTACACTGGAACCAGCCTTCTGTGATTCCCGCTGCCACACGCAGGAGCTCATTTCCAGGCAGGGAGGAGACTGGCAATGGAAAGATTAACCGCACCCTGGGTTCCACGTGGGGATCAGTACTTTCAATAGTACTTTGTGAGTTCAGCCTCAAAGTAAATGGTTAATTCATCTTGTATCAACAGCACTGTGATTCATAATGTAAACTTGGAGAATCCTTGATGTTTCGGGCCCACATTCCTTTTATTTTGGCTCCGCATTCTTTTAAAGCCACAGTGTGCTCACTTAATAGAATGCAGCATGCAAATGCACAAGTTTTTGCCTGGAGGCAATTTAGCCTGGCTGTTTCAATGGATGTCTTCTTTCAAGTGTATATTCTTTCTTAAATTATTTACTGGGTAAACACACTTTGCATTTTCAAAAGGGAGATTAAGATGGCTTGCTGCAGACCTAGTTCAACATAAAGCTCCCCGCCTTGCCCAAAGTTAAGAGGAAGTTACTCTGGGCTTCTCCCCAAGTTCCTTCCCGGCCATCTCACTAGCTGGGAACCCCTTGGCCTGGCTGGTTTTTCGGATTCTCTCCGAACTCTGCATTCTTTCTGCTTTGCCTACAGCAATACGGGCCGGCAGCCCCTGGCTGCAGCTGCATCTAGGCTTCCTCACAGATGGGGCCCACCAATGCCAGCCTGTATTTCCCCCTTCCAAACTGGCTCAGTCCTATCCACCCAGATGCCCTGAGAGTTTGCTTTTCTGGTCCCGACAGGAACCGCCTTTGCACAACTCCTTTGAGGTCCAAAGCTGGGTGGATGGCCCAGCCAGTCAAGCTTGCTTACAGCTCTCTCTGTTTCCACCTCTTTCCCCACCCCCTCTACTCTTCCTCCCGAATGTCTGCCAGCACCTGGTCTGAAAGCAAATGCTCTTTCCTGCTGACACCCCACCCCCACCCAGTACACATGAGTTCCTTCCAGCTTCCGGGACAGGACCCAGTGGTGCTGTGAGAAGGCATGATGGCAGGAAGTTTCATCTTTGGCGGGGCTTGCTTCAACTTTGAACTTGAGCCTTTTCCATGCAGACTCCCTGAGATTTTCCTGCAAATTAATTGCACAGACTTCTCCATTCTCCTTTGAATGGCATGATTACAGTTACCGGAGACTGCGTTCTTTCATGATCACTCTTTGGACAGTTCTCTTTTGAGGACTTGTGTGCCAGCGACTGTGCCACGTGCTGGGGCGGTAGAGATGAATTCCACGTGGTCACAGTCCACACAGGTGGGCCCTCCAAAGCAACAGAGCAGGCGGTAGAGGGGAAGCCACCAGGCCCTGTGGGTGCACCAAGGAGGGGGTCAAGCACAATTAGGAAGGCTGGGGAAGAGCTAAGGATTTAGGGATTCCCGTGTATTCATTTTTCTTACCGTGCCTCAGATTGAACAAGTAACACCCACAGTTAATCCTTTCTAAATTAGCATCATGGATGCCTTGGGGCCCTCAACCCACAAATGAAATGGTTGTCAACCAAGCCATACAAGAGACACACTACCGTAGATTACTTAAGGCAGAATTTTAAAGAGTTTTCATGCTTTTAATCTGTTTCACTGCTGAGTTTCAATTTTGCTGATTTTCTTTGCAAGTCTGATGCGGGTGACTGTGGTAAATAGAGATTTTGACAGTGACTTGGGCAAATGGGATGTGTAGGGACTGTTCTGAAGGTTTCTGTCCCTTCCAGAGAAAAGGGGAAAAAATCAATTTGGATTTTAAACAGAGCCACCAAGTAGCACCGATCAGTGTTCATAATTAGCCTCACTGTATAAGCCGTGAAGTCCTGTTTTTATTTATTTATTTAGGGGACAGAGAATCTTCCTGCCTCTTGAGTAAATATGGCCTGTTAAGTTTGAATTAGCTGTCATCACAGAAGAATTAATGTCGGAGTGCTGGCTTTCTAGTGGGGAAGGGAAAAAATAAACGAGACAGATCTCAGCTGAGGCTTGCGTGATAAATGAAGACCAAGCGGACCATTCATCTCTGGCGAGGAAAGTGGACACAGGCACTAAGGCAGTTTTGCGGAAGACGTGTCAGCAAATGTGATCATTTTGTAACCTGTCAGGAGGAGAAGGAGCTTGTCCTTTTAGGGGGCCACAAGGGAGCGGATTGGTCCGATATGACAGTTTCCATTCAACCGTTTAGGTTTGGAGAAGAAGGGGACGGGTGAGGAGGAATCCAACTAAAACTACAACCTGATGTCATCCTTCCAGGAAATAAACTCATCTAGGAACTAGAAAAGGCTGCAAATACCCTGCAAAGATTTTTTGTGTGTGTGAAGATGCAAAGTAGGGGTGCGGGGTCTCTGTTCTGTGGGGGCCCCGGCTTCATCCCCCCAGCCTCTCTTCCGTGGAAGACCCATGTCCAGCGTTTGGTGACTGGAGTGAACCAGCAGGCGTTTTCTGCTTGGTATTTGGAGGAGGGTTGGATGGGGTTTGCTGCTGGACAGATAGCGGGCTAGACTGCCAGCCAGCCTGTGTCTCTATTTCTGTGTGGCTCTGGGACAGCGAGCGTGGGCACGGCTGTTTGACCTAGGTTCCCTTTGAAACTCTCAACAAAGCATTCTGATGTTCGACCTCTTTTCTCCGAATGAGGTAACAAATTATGAAACGACCTCATCAGAAGCTCTCTGCAGGCATCTGGGAGCGTGTGTCTCCACTCCGGTCCTCCTTCTGAGTTGCTGGTTCCCCATCAGCATGCAGCCGAGCCAGAACCCAGGTGGGGTAGAATCCCTGGAGGTGAGGGCCCACCAACAGACACCTTGAGTACTTTGTATATTTCTCATTTCCATCTTTTTTTGCTGTGGAGCAAATGTAACGTTTCCTCCTGGCGTCACGGAGCGTGAGCCACAGTGACAGATGACGGTTTCACAGCCTAAGCTGCACGCTTGACACTTGCTTCTTAATCCCATCCTTTTCTTCCTTAGTCTCTCTTTTACTTTTCCCCAGGTATTTTTGTGCAGGTAAGTACCTTACTGACATGTGTTTCCTTGGAGTCTTTTACTTTAACAGGAAACACTGCACAAAAAATGAGGCTTGTCTCACCTCTTAAATTAAAAAGAGAAGCTCACAAGGGGCCCTTGATCACTTAAAAAGGCTACATGGTACTCGGAGCCTAGAAAGCCATTTGATTCGCCTTAGCTTTGCAGTAAGCATTTCTTGGAGGGCAGCGTGACAATCGTGTGGAGTCTTTCGTTTCCTCGTGGATCGTTTGTAGAACCAGAAAGCTGCGTGATCTCTCTTTCACACACACACACACACACACACACACACACACACA
>NW_022436953.1:16144759-16147259 GCF_009761245.1 Sapajus apella
CACACACACACACACACACACACACACACACACACAGGCTCCCCCACCCCAACCTGGGAAGCTGCTGTTTGATTAGCCAACCTGGCCTCGGACAGCGTTTGCAGGAAGGCCCTCCACTTATCTGTGTGTGTTTTTTCTCCTTTGCTGTCTCCTAGAATCATCCAGAACCGCATCCTGCTCGTCATCCTAGGGATCATCGTGGTCATCACCATCCTGATGGCGATCACTTTTTCTGTCAGAAGACACTGATGTATCTGCTCTCCCTTGATAAACAGCAACAACGGCTTGTTCTGAGTAATTAAGACAAAATGGTCACATGAATCATTCTCTTGCGCTGACAGGCCCCGGGTGACCCTCTCTCTCCCTCACCGCCGTTGGGCTGAAGTGCAAAGAGTGTAAAAATATTTTCTATTCCTGTTTGCATGTGGTTTCCTTTTCGAGGTTTGTCTTCACCCAGATTCGTTTTTTAGAGGGGAAGGTGAATGTTTATTTGCCTTTTGGTAATGTCATCAGCTAGCCAAAATAACCCAGATGACACTCCTCCTGGCCCTCTGGACGTGTCAAGGGCCATGGTTTGGGAGAGGGCGTGATGAGTCAGTCACGGGAGCTTCTGTTTGTCACACGCCTTTTGTCGCTGAAAAACTCTTCTGTGATGTCCGAGGATAAAAATGCAGCAAAAAGAAAAAAGGGGGGAAAAAAGAGGGGGAATGGAGTCAGTGACCCAGTCCAGCAAGGCAGCCCTGTTCCCCCCCAGGCTTCATGAATATGGTCCTCAACCTACCTGAGTGCTTTCATTGTCGGTATTTAATGTCAGCTGTACAAGAAATTGACTTAGCACTTTGCCTGTTTTTCTATTGCATAAGTTTGTTTTTTTTTTTTTAAGCCAAGAATATTTTTGCTGAGCCTGCCCAGTATTCACTGTTCACGACTTTGATTACAGGCTAAAAGAAATATCTCTTTGCCTTCCCCAAATCCCATACTCCCTAGAATCTGCTGGCAAAGTGAGCCCTGGCACGGGATTTAATTGTGACCTCGTCTTCCCTGACCTGTGTAAGCATCTCTGTATCCTTTCGGTTCTAATATCTGCACTGCCAAAAGCAGTCCTCATACATGCAAAAGGTCTGACAAGGTTCTCTCCACATCCATTCCAGTATGTAAAGAGACCATGAATATTTCAGTAAGAGCAAGAACATGACTCCATCAGTGTGAAATTTCAAATGTGATTATAAATATGGGAGAGTCCTACAGGAAGATCCACCAGAGATAAACTTTATGGAAAATGTTCACTAACCTCCTTTAAAAAAAAATAGAGGATGCCAGATCCTTACAAAAGGAACGGCTTGGGTTTTTGTTTTTTGTTTTTTTTAACTAACAAATGTTAGCAAGGCTTTCCTGAATTCACTATGTATTCAAACTTCTAATACGCTTTGTGATTTTTCTTTTCATTTCTTTCTGTCTGAGGTAACCAGGAATTCCGTTCAAAACGAGCTCATTTGTGATCAGTTTAAAAGTTGCCCAAGCTGAGGTCATTTCCCCCCTAGTCACGAAACAAAACGTGTTTTTCTCAAGACTTCATAGGCACTTACTGGTCCGTACTATCTTTTGAATATAATTAGAAGATTTGGATCCTTGAAAAGCAAACCTGTTCTCTTCATCAAAAATGCTAACCACCTGTGCCCATGGAGCAAGATCACCTGGATGTAGTGCTTTATGTTTTTCCCAACCCAGAAGAAAACCATTATGGTTTAGAGAGGAAATGCAGAATGGCAGAATCCACCAGAGAAATTGTACTTATCGAAACAGGCCAAGGCCTGCATGTGTTCAGATAAATCATTTAGTATTGTGTAAATAAAGCTGCAGCCTTTTTCTTCGGAGGGATGGCGTGGGATTTTGGCCCGGGGAAGCAGGACCGAGAAGGAGCAGGAAGCTATGCTAATTTTCCCGTCGGCTTAAGGGATCCGTCTCAGCAAGAATCTTGTATTCTGATAACGGAATGCTGTACATGCTAACCACATCTAAGAGCCATTAAAAAGCAAGGAAACAAACAAACAACCCTTTTCTCATTCCGACACACGAATAGTCGTTGAGCATTACACCAGCCCCTCTGGTGGCTTCCTTCGAAGCTGTTGATCTTAGCTAAAATGTATAACCAGTTTCCAAGCTGAACTTCACACCACCATCCCGTCTACGAGGTGGCAGAGTCTTCCCAAGGCCACCTAGCAAGCAAGGTTGATCGGATCATCTAAACGTGCCAGCTCCTAAATATTTCACTGAGTCCTGGCGTTCATGTTGAAGTAGACGAAATGAGGGCGGAGGAGTGCATCGCTCAGCTCTCAATAGCTCTTTTCGGTCAAGTTCTATGTCTCTATCAGCTCTTGCCTGTGGTTTGGCCCCAGTTCAACCTTGAGATTGGGAAGAATATGAACAGATAACCCTTGGCCTAACAGCTCCATCAAACCTCCTTGAGAGCAACCTCCTAGGCCAGGCTAGTGAGCGCTTT
>NW_022436953.1:16149759-16158599 GCF_009761245.1 Sapajus apella
GCATGAGCCAGGTGAGACCTGGCCTCAAGCCTCTTAGGTACTATGGGTGTAGGAACAGCAGACATGCCAGGCTTTAGAGAGTCTCAAATCTCGATTTCAATCCAGGATAAATGAACCACATGACAATCTGTGCCGCTTGGGATGACCTTCACACCTCAACAGAAGAGGTACCCAGAGCCATTTTTCCGGAAGGAAGGAAGGAAGGCAGGCAGGCAGGCTGGCTCTGTGATGAGCCATCCCCAATCCAACTCCCTGAGACTAGCTCAAACTCGACCTCACCCTGTGCTGCCCCCAGAGATATTCTGGTGGTTTCACTTTGCCTGCAACCCGTCAGACTCAGACCAGTGGCACCTGCCAGAGGCTGGCCACGTAATGCCAGCAGTCAGGTGGCTCTCAGACCAGATGCAAGCCTTTGTTAAACGGGGCAGGTGACTGCATGGACAGCTCAGAAAAGTTCTTGAAGCCACAAGTATTGCCCCCAGGATGGGTGAGAGCAGCCAGGCCCAGGCAGCAACTGGAGTTGGCAGTGACTGGAGCCAAGACTTCCTGAAAGGGGTGGCTGAGCCAGGGTGAGTGTCCAGTTGTGGAGGAGGGCAGACACAGGGAATGCCGAGAGAGGTCCCATCTCTGCTGAGTTTCCGGCTCATTAACAAGGAGCCGGCTTACCAGAGGCGAGCAGGGCAAAAGCAAGATGGCAGGACGGGGCAGATGTGTTGGGGATTGGGCAGCAAAGGGTGGACAGGTGAGGGACGGAGGCGTTTCCCAGCACCAGGGGATAGCAAGGGCAAGGAGGCCCCCCTTCCTACCCCGAGCCCATCACTGCCTTTCTTCAGGAGGAGCTAAAGAGAGGGAAAGACAAGGTGCGTCTCTCCTGGGCCCCCTGCCCCATCACACACCGCTGCGCCCATGGCTCCTGGGTCCCCAGCTTGCCTTGGGGAAAGCACTTCCTCATCCCGAATCGCTCGTTACTTGTGCTACATAAAGAACGCAGGCAACACGGAGGGGGGAATCGCCAAGAAGCAGAGCTCTGGACTGTGATTCCGTGAACTCGCGCACCCCCTCCTTCCCTTCATCCAAACAAGGCCCTTTGGCGTGAATAATAGCTCAGCGGCTCCGAAGCCGTATTGATCGGCTGCACACGCGGCTCCGCCGAGAGCTGCCAGGGCTTTTCCTGGGGGCAGGACCAGCACCGCTCAGCGCAGCCGCCTCTCCCCCTCCCACTTCCCCGACCTCCCCCAGGTGTGTTCAGGAGGGGACAATACCTGGGGGAGCCCAGGCCCTCTCCAACTCAGTGCCACTTGGTTGCCACAACTTTTCTGTTTTTAACTTATTTTGCCAGGAAAAGCATCTAAGTTAGAGAGAAATGTTTTTTCATGACGAGGCCCCACAGAGTTGAGAATGAACACATCCTCCCACTCTAGCTCCTCTCCAGAAGGTTCTGCCAAAGACCCAAGCCATAGAGGCATCCTGGGCTGACAGCTGTGGAGACCCTGTTATACCCCCAGCATGGACAAGCACTTCGGCATCCTGTACCACATTTCCCCGTCATCTTACGCCATCAGAAAAGAGGAGCCGACAACATGGCCAGGACTCACCACCTCGTTGGGGAATGAGGACTGTTGCAAAATTCAGCAGAGGTGCATCAGCCACAGGCTGGGAGACCAGCAGAGACCAAAGCCTGCCAGCCCTATGCCCTGAGCCTCTGACCAGACTATCCCTTTCTGTGTTTGCACTTCTCCTGGGCACAGGAAGTGGTCAAGGCCTTGACCCTTTGAGGGATGCCAGGCCCCTGTGCGGTGACCCCTGTGTGCTGGTAGATGCCTGAAATCCCACCCCTAAAGGTGGACTCCTTTGGTTTCTGCCCTGGAACACTGGGAAGATGCAGATTCATTTTTTCCTGGACAGCTTCAATCCCACCAGCCACAGATCCCCCTGGGGGAGTTGTCTGACCCCTTCCTGGAGGCAGACTTGGGGTTTGAGGGAGGACAGACTCAGTCTGTGAGGGAGCCTGAGGCATCTTTGGGAGAAGGGTTAGAAGGAAGGGGGGTCTTGGTTCCCTGGGACCAGATCCCTGGAGGTTTCCCCATATCAGCTGCCTTCAGCCTTGCCCTAAAGCCCACTCCCTGGCCAGGCCCCCGTTCTGCTAAGGACTGCGTTCTGGCCCAGTGCTGCATACAGGCAAACACGGGGGCCTGAGAATGGACTCTGACAAGGAGCAGTAATGGGCTGAGGGTCCCCTGGCAGGTCCCACAGCCGCGCCCTGGCTGAGGAGGATCAAGAAAGAGCAGGGAGGCCGGGTCGGAGTTTGGACAGTTCACGCTGGGGCAGGCACACTGTTTTGCTCCTCTGGCCCTGCTGAGGCTGAAAGAAGTCCAAGTCCTCTGTGGCGCACAATTTGGCATTTGGGAAGGACCCAAAGCGGATTCTTCCTGCCCAGAACAGACCTTCCCACAGTGCCACATCCAGGGGTCTTGGCACAGAGGGGACACTGGCCATCAGAGACTCACCACTGAATTTCCACCTTCTCTCATTCACCCACACCCACCCCTCCAGAGCTCTCCACTGTGTTTCTAAAGAAAGAGAGAAATTCGACTGAGAACTAGAGGGCTTCAACAAGCTCATTATTGTCCCTGACAAGACTTCTAAATAATCCAGCCTTTCCCTGTTTGAAGCATGAGAGGTGTAAGCAGATTTATTCATTCATTCAATCAATATTTATTGAGCATCGACTATGTTCCAGGCCCCGAAGACACATGGTGAAGAAGATAGATAAGAAAATAAGTAAGATAGTCTCACAGCACTGGAAGTCAGAAAACTAGTTTCATTTCCAGAATCCTGACTCACTCCAGTCTCGGGCAAGGTCACTCTCAGGGTCTCAAAATCACATTGTGACACCCGTGCCTCTGCCACTTCCTGAGATGAATGCCCTGTCACTGTGAATTACTGGGCTAAGTCCTCTCCAAGCGGGCAGTGCCATGTGTTCATTCCTCCTTGTGATCCCCATGGCTGCTTTAGCAAAGGACCCCCGCTGAGTCTGAGAAGGGCTGATACTTCCTGCAGCTGGGCAGGTCCCCGTCGGCACTGGTCCCACTTCCAGGACTGGCCCAGGAGAGGCCAGGGATAGGAATGGGGACCGTTTAGATCAGGGCTGACTTGGAGGATTTTTTCCCCTGCTTATTAAATGATAAAGGTTTGACTTGGCAGGCAATCAGGAGCCCAAAATATCATAAAAGGGAAAAAAGTTGCCGAGTGGCTAAGAGGTGCACCACGGGAGTGTCACTGGGCCCGCCGGCGAGGTGAATTGCTAAGCAGAGAGCAGCGATCAGGGAGGAAATGGAGCAGCAGACATTTTCAAAGGCTTCTCTCCCCTTCTTCTCTCTCTGTCCCCCATACAGAAAGGGGAAAATAGAAGTCAAATCCAGATTGGGGCGCGTGGCTGATTTGGGCCTCCTCCCGCACCATCCTCCCCCAGACAGCAGAGAAACTTTGATGTCTGGGTGCGTGGCATTTGGGGACGGAGGATCCTGGGCATCCCAGCAAATGTAGCCGCATGTTCCACCTCTGGACGGCCTCTCTGAACTCCTTTGTGAGGGGAGATGAAGCCCTCAGCCCTGGAAAGAGCAGGGTTTTGCAATGAGGAAGTATGAATCGGCATTCCTTGAGCTCAGTGCTGGCCACCTGGGCGATGGGGTGGACCAATCAGGAGCTCAGATTTATAAAACCCTGGAGCTGTGCAGACCCTAGGAAGCCACGGTGGCCTACCTGCTGATTTTCAGATGGGGGAATGGGGACTCAGAGAGCAGATGAGATTTACTGAAGGTCACCCAGTAAATTGGTAACAGGTCCAGGAGCAGATTCCACACCTTCAGCCTCTGGTGAGACACCTTTGCTCTGCACCAGGAGGTGGAAATTCAAACAGCACCAGGGGTTGAAAGTTTTGTCTCAAATCCTCTCTGCCTCATCCCCCAAGCCCAGCAACTCCAGGCTAGGTCTTTCGCCCCCTCAGGCTCGGAAGGGCTGTGGCACAGCCACAGAGCTGGGCACCTTCTCAGTGGTGTTGGCCTTCATATTCATGGTGCTAAAGTTCTCCAATTACTTTTTTATTAAGCCAACATGTACAGAAAAACTCAGTCTTCAGCTGGGCACAGTGGCTCATGCCTATAATACCAGCACCTTGGGAGGCCGAGGCGGGCGGATCTCTGGCAGTCAGGATTTCGATACCAGCCTGGCCAACATGATGAAACCCCATCTCTACTAAAATACAGAAATTACCCAGGTGTGGTGGTGCATGCCTATAATCCCAGTTACTCCAGAGGCCGAGGCAGGAGAATCACTTGAACCGGGGAGGCTGAAGTTGCAGTGAGCAGAGATTGCGCCACTGCACTCCAGCCTGGGTGACAAAACAAGACTCTGTCACAAAAACAAACACTCAGTTTTATTCCTGTTAGCTATGACGATTGTTTCCCTGGATGTCAGTTATTTGCTCTTGAGGAATTGGGGATGCCCTGGGTTCCTCCTTAGCTGAGCTCCTGATGTCACCCAGGGGAAGCGTTTCTGTGCTCAGTTCCTTGCAGTGTCTTCTCACCTACCTAGCAGAGGTCACTGGCCACCCCTCCTCCAAAGGAGTCTTGTGAAAAACAAGGAAGAATTAGAGACCCCACCATGACACTGAGCCCATGGGGCACTCCCAGAAACCCCTTGGCTACTGACGCTAAGGGATGTGACTTAGAACTGAAGGGGAGCCGTGACAGCCCTCCTGGGTCCAGGTGGCTGTGGCTGGAGTGTGGTCACAGCCTGGCAGGGAAACCAGGGGGGCTCTGGTCTTTTCCCGGAGTCTGGCACCTTCCATGCCGAGTTGGGCCTCAGGTCTTGGGGCTCTAGGCCCTGCTGTACCAGCAGCCTGATGTGTGGCCTTGTACACTGTCACACCCTGCTCCAGGCCTCCATTTCCTCATCTACAAAATGGGAAAGTTGGGCTAGAAAAATCTCTCAGGAAGGTAGGTCTCTGCTAGCTCCCAGCCTTCCATGGCAGTGCAAAGGGAACCTTCCCAACAAAGTAAGAGCCAAAGACTAAGATGGCAGCCTGTGGTGTGTAGAACCTTCCGGAAGACCAGGAGACTTGTGAGCTGAGCTTCTAAGCGGTCCAGGATGCAGGGCTGGTGTCACAGGTGTGTGACTAGTGCAGCTACACAAGGCTTCGTGCTTAGGGGCCCCATGCTTGGGAAATAAGGCTCTGCAGTCACTGTCATCAAATTCTTAATAATTTCATCTTTGTTACTGTGTCTTGTAAGTGAAGTCCAACAGGACAGTGGACTGTGAACTGGGTATGTGAAGCCTCCTGTCCGCCTGTGTCCAGGAACTCCTTGCTCCTCTGCCCCCACAGCGCCAGTTCCACCCAGCTCCTACTTCCCCGCCTCCCACCCCACAACCACTGCCAACCTGTCCCCAACCTGGGCACAGGCACACGCTGTCCCACAGCATCTCAGAGTGGGGCATGCTGGCAGCAGTCCCCATCCTGGCCTGGCAGCCCAGGGCACCTTCAGTGTGGGACTCTGTGGGGGTGAGCCTGTAGCCTGCCCAGATCCAGTACCTAGTGTGTCCTGGTAGAAGATTTGTAGTGCCCCTGGGGGCTGCCCATCTGCCGTGGGTTGGGGCAGGGGCCTGTGGGAGGATGCCTGGCTCAACCTCCTGCCTGAGGTCGGGGGCACAACATGTGGGTGCAGCAGCTGACAGGAAGGAAGCCAGAAGATGGGTTCAAGTGTTTGTGTGTTCCCCAAGTCACCGGGATACCTGTGAGGGTCTACATTCCCCTGGGAGAACCCTCATGTCTAGGGTGCACCCCATGGGGTCAGCTCCTTGCCTGAGAAGACTCCCTCTTCCTTCTTTCAGCCTTCCGGAGCCCAGCTTGTCTCTTCTGGCCAGCGCAAGCTATCCTCCCGAGAGAACCATGAAATACAGTGTTCACCTTGGGTCATTCCACATGCATGTTCGATATGCGGATATTTGCATTTGAAACTGGCATTGCACAATATAAAGAGGAATGGTAAAAGTCATGCTAATAATTTAAAATTTTGACTTAGAATGGCGTTAACTAGCAAATGAAAAAACACCAGGACAAGTTGAAAGCGAGACTGGGGAAGGAAGCAAACAGCATGTTTTCACACTGTTGGAACAAGGGGCCCCACATTTCCATCTTGTTGTGGGTCCCGACAATTGTGCAGCCAGTCCTGCCTAGTGAGTCACCTGCCCTCCTGGGCATCCAGTTCCCTATCAGTAAATTAGATCATTAACACCGTGCCTGCCACTCCTGCTCACGGCCACGTTAGGAACCTGCGCTTGGGTAAAATCCAAGACAGAGATTTAGAAACCAGTGTGTGGTGGTTTAGAATCCTTGGAGCCGTGGTGGTGCATGCCTGTAATCACAGTTAGTCAAGAGGCTGGGATTCTAAACCAGCCTCTTGGTTCCTAAAGAGGCTGGGATTCTAAACCAGCCTCTTGACTAACTGGGATTACAGGCATGCACCACCACATCTCCAAGAATTCTAAACCACCACACACTGGTTTCTAAATCTCTGTCTTGGATTTTACCCAAGCGCAGCTTCCATTTTTCTTATAAGGGGATCTGGACTGGCATCCAAAGAGATTTCCATCCCCTTGTGTAGGTTTAACCATGATGGTCAAGGCAGTCTCCCTCCCAGGTATTACTCTCCCCAGGTGCTCTGCCCTAGAAATGAAGCCCTAGTCTAAAGGCAGCCCCATCAGTACAGAACGGGGGTCTAAGCACCCAGAGGATTTAATTTGGAATCCAAGCAAATTGTGAAATGGAAGGACTGGTTAGCCAGAGAGCTGAGGTCTTACAATGTGCAGAGACCAGTCCTCAATATCTGCACGCATCCATTTGAGTTTCAGGGGAGGCCTAGGATTTGGGAGCTCAATACGAAGGTGCCAGCACCAAGGAAGGTGGGTGCCAACTAGATTTGGGTCTAGAGACATCATCCTCTTGGGAAAGGTAAAAATCCTGATTCCACTTATGTTTCCAGGAAGAAGGTATCCCCATGTCAGAGCTGTTCTCTAAGCCACCCTCACGGAGGTTTCACCTGCAGCCTTCAATCTGCTTTGTTGGATGTTTGAGGATGCAACCACCCAAGGGTTAAATGGGTCTAAAGTGGCATCCTATCACATTCTGAAAAAATTAATACTGCTTTAAGGTAACATCTATGGAATGAATGAATGAATGAGTCAGTGTGGATCACCTTGCCTCAAATAGAGTCTAAATATAAGATTTCATACTCAGTAGTGTCATTTCAGGATCAGGAAAAATTAGGTGACTCCCATTTGGTTTCTACAGCTTTTCCCCAATAGCATGTTAAAGTTTTGGCTTTTTATCTTATTTCACTTATTTCATTTCGAGTGATGTCTTCTGGCTCCAGCTCAGCTTCCTAGAGATGATTCATTAGGCGCGAGAGCTGCTCCAGAGTGGGATTAGAACCCGTGTAGTACATAGTCACATTAAACTGAAATCGGCTAATTAATCGCTCTTCTCTGTGTAACTGAGTGATCGCGATCCTTCCCCGAGGAATTGCAATTTCATGGTTCCTAATGATGCTGCGATTACATTATGTGGATCACTTAGGCTGTGGGTGTCAGGAGCGGTCCTTGGAGCCTGTATCAGCGAGGATGGGGAGAAGTCGCTCCTAAAACCGAGGAGATGGAGGAAGCAGTTAGAATGTCTGTTACTAATTTTCGTTAACGTGCTGCCATTCCCTACATCTCATTCAGGCATTAGCTTCAAGTTCCATTTTCCCCCCAGCTCTGTGTGGCACCTTCCCCAGAACACTCACATTTTTTTCTAATATTCACAGGGTTACTGTTTGTAAAAATCTTATTTATTTGCTGTATTCCACCAAGTAATTTATTTTCATTAGCTTTCTTGGAAATGTGGCTCTACATATCGTTAGTACAAGTGATACATTTTGATTGTTGTTTCCTGGACTAACTTGTATTATTTGATGAGTTAAATAAAATGCCTAATTCCAAAGTCGGCTATTCCCACCGTTTGCATTTGAATTGTTTCTCTTACTTCCATTTCCTTTCTAATTGAAGGTTAGTTGGAAATCTCCAGTTCAGTGCTCTGCTACAGTTTCTGTACTGTGAATACAGACGCTGTCACTTTTTTAATGGTGAAACGTGGAAGGATCATATTTAAGGCTGTTTTTGAATGCAGGGTTTTTTTTTCTTTAATTTCCCAGAAATATGGCATTACAGAGCAATTACAGACATGGATCTGGGGCCTAGATAGCCTCAGTTTCCTCAACTGTAAAGCAGAGAAAATAGCACTCCACCCAGGACTGATATGAAGATTCAATTAGTTAGCCCTTGGAAAACACCCCTAGGCATGTGACAAACCATCACACTCATCATGATTAAATGTGTTGCTCGGTAACATGGCAGACAAATATTGCTTGGAGGGGTTGTTGGTGTTTTGGTTTTTTTGTGTATGTACAGATTCCTCATGATTATCGGCTTCAACTACCTAAAGAATGCCTTAATTCCACACCATAGTTCCAGTGGCAGTCAGTCAGAGCACGGTATGTGGAAGGATGCCTTAATGATAGAAAGATACTTCTTTCTTCATCATTTACAAAATTCATTTTTAAAATGTTTTAAAATTATTTGTTAACAATAAATAGAGCTGGTCATGGTGTCTCATGCCTGTAATCCCAGCACTTTGGAAGGCTGAGGTAGAAGGAGTTCAAGACCAGCCTGGGCAACATAGTGAAACCCCTGTCTCAAACACACACACACACACACACACACACACACACACACACACACACACA
>NW_022436953.1:16158609-16270653 GCF_009761245.1 Sapajus apella
ACACACACACACACACACACACACACACACACACACACACACACACAAAAAACAATAAATGTTAGATATGGCACCAGGATCAAGAAGGCAACATCTGAACCACAAAACTGAGTGTCCGCCTTCCCCAGAGCTCAAGGGTACTAAGGGACACTCAGCAATTCCCTGGTAATTAACTGCTGTAGGAACTCAGTCACAGAGAGACCTGGAAAGGTAAGGCAGGCAGTCTTGGTCAGTTGGGCTGGTTTGAGCCTACCTAATGTCCAGCATACAGCATCCTGAAGGAAATTTGAGAACACATTTGAAACACCAATTTTTAAAAATCTATTGATTGGCCGGGCACAGTGGCTCACACCTGTAATCCCAGCAGTTTGGGTGGCCAGGGCACATGGATTGCTTGAGGTCAGGAGTTTGAGACCAGCCTGGCCAACATGGCGAAACCCCATCTCTACTGAAAATACAAACAAACTGGCGGAGCATTGTGGCGCATACCTGTAGTCCTGTCTACTCAGGAGGCTGAGGCAGGAGAGCCGCTTGAACCCAGGAGGTGGAGGTGGCCGTGAGCCGAGATTGTGCCACTGCACTCCAGCCTGGGCAACAGAGCAAGACTCCATTTCAAAAATAATAATAAAAAATAAAAAATCTATTGATTGAGAAAATGGAGACTATGAGAAATGTTAAGTGCTGTGATGAGATGCTTTCAAATGAAGTCATAACAACATCTGTAATCCCAGCAATTTGGGAAGCCAAGGCAGGTGGATTGGCCTGTGGAAATTTGACAAGTGAGACATGCTGGATGTAGTTATTTATTCAGTCTATGTACAATGCTTGACTTCACATGGACCCCTGGACCCCTGGATAACTGAGTGGTTCTTGGATAATCCACTGCTGAGAGGCAATTAAAAGGGAAGTAGAGAAGAAATAGCTCACCTGTGGTCTCCCAGGAACACTGGTAGAATCCTAGTCCATCCTCCTCCACCCCGGACCAAGCTGCCACCTGTAACCTGCCATTCCCACTTCTACTAGGTACGTTGTCCAAGCTCACAATAGCCAGGGTGAGCATTTGAAAATGTAAATGAGATCATAGAAACTTCTGGTTCAAAAGCCACTGACTTGGCATAGCCTTTCGAATCAGAATTCCTTCCCATGGCCCGTCCAGCTCTGCATGACCTGACGCCTGACCCTGGCCAGGCATTTCTCTCTCCCCGCCTCTTGTCTCCACTCCACTTCCCTCCCTCCTTTCTCCCTCCAACACTCCAAGCCCTTTCTCACCTCAGAGCCTCTGCCTGGAATGCTCTCCTCCCCTTCCCTCTTCTCCTTGTCAAACTTGCTCCCCGCCCTGTGTCAAGTTACATACACCATCAACATATACCATCACAGAAGCCTTCCCTCAACCTTCCTTCAATCTCAAAAAGGTCCACCTGATTCTTCCTCAACCCACCTTTTTCCTTATCATAACAGATACTCAAGTATTTATTGCTGTGTTTATTCTTTCATGACCATCATCCACGTTATGTGGATCACTTAGGCTGTGGGTGGCAGGAGCCGTACTCAGAGCCTGACTCAGGGACTGGGAGAAGTCACTCCTAAAACCAAGGAGATGGAGAAAGCAGTTAGAATGTCTGTTACTAATTTTCATTAACATGCTGCTGTTTCCTATATCTCATTCAGGCATTAGCTCCAAGTTCCACATTTTCCCCCAGCTCCAAGTGGCACCTTCCCCAGAACCGTCAAGGAAATTTAAGGACACATTTGAAACACTGATTTTTAAAAATCTATTGATTGGCCAGGCATGGTGGCTCATGCCTGTAATCTCAGCAATTTGGGAGGCCAGGGCAGGTGGATTGCTTGAGGTCAGGAGTTTGAGACCAGCCTGGCCAACATCTTCACTAAAAATACAAAACATTAGCAGAGCATGGTGCAGACGTAGGCTGTTTGATATATGTATATTTTTTTTCTTGTAGACAGGATCTCACTCAGTCACCCAAGCTGGAGTATGGTAGCATGATCATGGCTCACAGCAGCCTCAACCTCCCAGGCTTAGGTGATCCTCCCACCTCAACCTCCCGAGAAGCTGGGACCACAGGCACGTGCCATCATGACTGGCTAATTTTTGTATTTTTTGTAGAGACTTTTTTTTCTAATATGCACTCCCCAGCTAGTCTGCATGCTCTGTGAAGGCTGCTACAAGACCTGTTTTATTTTCCATTGTTTGGTTTCAGAAGAGAGAGTGGCACACAGTGGGTCCTCAGTAGATTATTGTTGAATGGATGAATGAATGAATGAATGAATGGGAGACAGCTTCTATTATTTCAGACAGCCTGCTCAGCCAAAACTTCACCACCAGGAAGTTATCATTTATCCCCATCCAAAAACCTGAGCACTGTGCATGGTGTGGGAGAGAAGACACGTGGGATCCATCTTCCTCCTGGACAAGAGGTGGGGCTGGGAAGAGGCACTGGGCCATCCGCCACACCTGTGCTAATATTCCTGGCACATCAGGGGCTTCTCAAGTGTTTGCAGGCAGAGTGCTGCCTTGGATGAAATGGTATTTACCAGGCACGTCCTTTCATTGTCTAATTTGGTCACCAAGATTCTCCCCCATTTTAAGAGGGAGCCGAGCAGCTTCACAAGGCTAGCCTTGTTTGGATGCATAGCACAATGAATTTGTACCCACCGAGCCTCCAGCGCTGATATTTCAAAACCTACAGTACACTAAACGTAAAACTTTTGTTCAAATTTCAAGGATTTTGATAGCCCAAGTGAATAGACACTGCCTATTGATTTTTCCCTTACAATGACTCTTGGATAACCTATTTTCTCATTTATTTTTAAAGACAGCTCATGAGATTTCATAGCAATTCTGCCCAACCTCCTAATATCAAAATCCCTCCTTGACCCTGAAAATTGTAATTCTGCTATAGATCACAGCTGCTGAATATTACCTTTTACTAAGCTGGTTAAATAAAATATGTCCAAATCACTAGATCCCACAAGCCGTGGCCTGCAAGTCTAATGATCCAGAGGCTGAGGCTTCCACCACTACACACTCAACAGCCCTGCGCTCTTGCCGGCCGACACCAGAGTGTGGGAATCGAGAATATCGGCTTGTGTTTGGAATTTAAGGAGGAGGAGAGAAAAAGGATAGCTCGGCTGGTCTTCAATGATTTTCTTGTAAAACTTTTACAAGGGAGACTTAGGCTGTTTGATGTGTTCTAGACAATCAAATGCCCGCCGAGTCTGCGGCAGAGAGTGGCTGGGTTTTCTCCCTAGTGGAGGAGGGGGCGTATTTGATGTAGGGCAAGTTCAAAACCCCCAAAGCCTTGCACGCTGGTAGGTCAGATTACACTCACAAGCTGGGGGAAAATATAACATGTAAAATGTGAAAAACGCCTCTGACCCTGAAAGTCTCATTGTGCCCAGGCCAGACCTCTTGGTGGACTCTTAGTTTGGCTGGAGAGGGCCCGGGTATCATGTATCCCACGGGGGCCTCTACCCTGCCTGCGCCCCGTTGGGTCTCTGTGCATTCCCACTCTCACCCACGCTTCATCCATTTTAGCCAAACGGGCCCCACACCCTCCCTGCCCACCAAGCTGCCCAACAGCGCATCCACGTCAGACTTACTTTTTCTCTTTCTCAGAAGAACGAAGGGCGGCACTGACCCAAGTCTATTCCAGGGTAGTTGTGAATATTTCAAAGCTGAGGCTTAGATCAAAAGTCACAACCTCTGGCTTTCAGACTGTCCTTTTCCCTTACCTGGGTGGCCCCCGCATCCAATATGGAAATGTTTCCTGGAGAATCTCACTCATTACAGGTGAACAGAGCCTGAAATGACTCTCACTCAGCAGAAATGTGGCCTCTCTCAGCAGTGGCCACGGGAGCCCACTTGAAATGCAGGAGGCTCTTTTGTGGGCCCATGGAGCTCTGTAGCTCAGCTCTCTCCCTGCCCTGGCCTTGCAGTAATTCTGCTAGACCTGGTGCCTCCCCTTACAGGGCGGGCAGTGAGGCTTTGGCAGGTGATGGGTCCATGGATGCGAGGGTCTGCTGATATCAGCACCACGTGAGTCTAAGTGAGCAGGAAACTGTCCATGCAAAACAAATTAACCAATAGCAGAGTCCTCCCCAGCCCTGGTCAAAACCTGTCAGTAGATCAGAAGAGTTCACATGTTACTGTGCTTTAAGCACACTTTATGCCTGGGAGGGCAGGCATGCGGAAGAGGTCCTCTCCTCCCCCTGCCCCTGCTCCTGACAGACATTGCTAATCAATCCTGGCTCTTTTGTCTTCAGAATCATCTTCCTCTCAGCCTCCCCTGCAGCCTCTATTCATGAGGAAGCGTGGAGTTAGGGGATGCAATCTATCTAACCCCTAGCCTCCCATGTCCCACATCCCACATCATCTGCACACCTCTTCCTCTACCTGGAGATGCTCATACCCCTCTCCGATAGCCTGCCTACTCTTTCAAGATTCCACCCAGTCCCTGTTTTCCTGGCCATCATTCTTCTCCCCACCTCGCTGGCCACTAAGGAACCAAGCAGAGGAGTGAATCGGAGACAAGGGGTGTGAAGACTCCTAAGTTCTGGCCCTGGTTTTGCCTCTGAATTAGCTCGATAACCCTGGACACGTCCCTTTCCTTCTTTAATACCCTACTTCCCCATCTATAGATTAATGATAAAGACTCTATGATCTCTAAGGTGACTCTCAACTCCTCCATGTTATGATGTAAATTCCTTTGCAGTTCTCCCACTCTTTGAGCCATTTAATATGGCCCTTAATCATTTCTTTCTCCACCCACGTGAGCTCTTGGAGGGCAGGAATGATGTCTGGGGCTGACGCTATATTTCTCCTTGGGGCATCAAAGTGCTGGGAGGCAGGGCACTCAGGGCCTACTGGTGCCATATTCAGTCCCTGTGACATTGATCTTCAGCTCCCAAGGAAGGAGTGTCCTTAGAAAAATGCAGTAACTTCAAATTAAGCATTGTTCAAAAGGACTGACTCCATCTTCTATCCCTCCAAGGGGCTTCTGAGCCACTTCGGAGCTCAGGACTGTGAGCCAATGAGAGGTAAGAGAGGTGGCGGAGACTCAGGGCCACGAGTCAGACTGCTGATCACTCTCTGGTTGGGTGAGCCTAAGCAAGTTAATCAACCTCCCTGGACCTAGTTTCCTCCCCTGCAAGTTTGTCATGGTAACATTACCAAGTTAGAGCAGTGGTGTGAGGATCGAATGAGAGAATCCATGTGACACACACAGCTCAGAACCTGGACAGCAGTGAGTACTCAGTGAATGGAGCCCATCACGGCCTTCGCCAAGACAGCCAGCCTCCGCCAGGCTTGTTCTCTTAGTTCAAGTGAGCTGATGCTTGCTCTGTGCCAGCGACTAGTCCAGGAATAGGGATGGGAATAAGCAGTTCTTGGCTAGAAGGATGAGTTGAGAACATCAAGAGCACAAACCAGATGAGGCCAAACAAGGAGGTCCCAGTTCTGGCAGTCACATGGGATGCTTCCCAAAGAGACACCATCCCTAACCCCTGGGCAGCTTGTGATTGGTTCCATGCACAGAACCCTCTTGTGGTGCAGCAGACCCCCCGCCCATTGGACAGGGCCACCTGCCCCTGGGGAGAACGCAAGCCACCAGGCAATCAATTTCAGCTCTTGTTACTGCCTCTCCATTCTCTTCCATCGCTCCCTCTTGATCTCCTCTTTCTGCTGACAACAAGATATGGCTGGCATTTAGTTGAGGATTTAAAATCAGGAGAGCTTCTCCCTCCCTTCAGGCTGGAAGCTCGCTGCCCTGGCTCTCTGAGGCCTCTTGAAGCCGGGCGTTTGCTGAGTGCCGGGGAGACCAGCTCCCAAAACCGGAAGGGGCCTGCATTGTTGGACTAAAATAGCAAATGTGCAACATGAGTCTCTTCAGGGGCCTTCAGCAGGCTGGTAGCTTCCGGTGGGTGCTCTACACAGGCCACAGGGAAGCACACTGGAGTGGCCCTCCCTGCCACTTGAGAGGGCCCTTCTATGTACATGACAGTTCTGTCCCTTAGCTAGATTAGTTTATCCAACTGAAAATGGACTTTATGCCTAGCAAAAAAAGGAAAAAAAATAAAATGGCATGTCTGAGTCAAATAAACCATGCTTAGACACATGGCGTGTCACTTCCTGACTGACATAAATCTCATCTGGGGCTTGCTGCCCTGGATCTCCTGGGACAAAAGAGACCTCCCAAAGCCAAAAGGACCCCTCTCACATGGATGGCAGCCACACCCCGACCCATGAGGCCAGAATGCGGAGCTCCAGAATGTCACTTCTTTTCCCCGGTGGCGGTCAATTGATTACATGTCAGTTTCCAAAATGGTCTCAACTCCAGAAGAAACAGTGCACGAAAAAGCAGTTCTGAAAACAGAATTAAGAGCTTGTTAGACACGGGCCTCGGGTCAGGGTAGGTGGCCCATCTGGGGGGCCTTCGAGGACGCATGCTGGGATTCTTTCAAGCCAGCCCTCTCCCCTGCAGTTCTCACTTAATGAAGCTGCTGTGCAGGGCCCTCGGAGGGCCCACGTACTGCAAAGTAGCACCAAGTGTCCCGTTACTGTAAACGGCCTTTTATTTTTAAACTAATGCTATATTTGGAAAGCAGTAATCCTGGGGAAATGATACTGGGACTAATGGGGAACATATTACCTTTCATGTGTTTTTTCTTGTTTAAGATTTCTTTGTTATTATCTGAGTAGCAAGGCTCCGCACACACTCTTGGGCAAAAAATCAAAATAAGCCTTAAAGCAATAATATTTTAATAAGCATCAAATGTCTTCAATGAGATAAAAGTATTATATGGTGTTTTGATATCGGGCTTTAGTTAAAACCTCATTAAAAAAAGAAAATTTCTCAGATGTATTGGGGTTGAGGGGGCAGTAATGTATTTTTAAATTCAGGTGGAGAAAAAGTTCCAGTTCAGGTCAATTATGCTAATTAAATGCCACAAACGACTGAAATTGCCCGCAAATGGACATTATTATTTGTTGCTTTCACTGTTTCCCATTGATCAAAAACAGCAGCTAATGACATTTGAGCCTGCAAAGGGCAAAGCTGCAGTCCGAATAAACATCTGCTGCCTGGACACCAATCACAGCCCTTGGGGTGGGAGAACTAAGCTCTTGTCCGGCCCGCGTCCGGCCCCTGTCCTCTTCCCGGGTGAGGTTTCCGACAGCCGGGGCTGCAGTCACCTCCCTGAAACTCAGATTAGTTTCGTCAATGAATGCCTGGTCCTGTTGCCAGCCCCAACTGGGAAGTGCTGAGGGGCCCAAGTTATGAAATGAAACTAAGTCTTTGATTTCTTCATCCCTGGCCAAAGACCCAGCTAGAATCATGAGCTCTTTAGAACTGAAAGGAAGAACCTTGAAGATCCTTCATTTGGTTATATAAAATGAGGAAACTGAGGCTCAGAGAGGGGAAGTGACCTGCCCGAGGGCACACAGCAAGCTACTTGCAGAGCCAAGAATAGAACAGCAGTTTCCTGATTCTCAGTCCGTGCCCCAAGTGCTCTCCTCTCCAATATTATAACATAAAAGAGAACTTCAACTTTCCTCTTCTGTACCTCTTAGCAAATTTCCCTTCGTTTTCTCTCCTAACTGCATGTCAAATCTTAGTTGGGGGGCTTTAGCACAAACTAACCTGATTCCAAGATTGGAATCAGGCCAGGTGTAGTAGGACTTGAATCTGTCTTCTCCTCTGGTTGACCTAAAAGAGGAGTCTAATTTCAGCTACAGAATGAAATGCAGTTGACTGTGTATAGATGGGACACTGAGGCCTGATGAGGGGAGGTACAGAATCCATGGCTTCAGGCCCATCTGTGGATGCCACGATCCTGACTTTATCTCCTGAGCTAAAGTAGAAACCATATACGCCAAGCTGCTACCAGTCGTTTCTACCTCCAGGTGAAAAAACAGTCTCAGAAGAATGCAGTGGCTTCAAGTTAAGCATTGTTCAAAGGGATTGACTCCATCCTCCGTCCCTCCAGGGAGCTTCAGAGCCACTTTGGAGCTCAGGACTGTGAGCCAATGCTGCAGGAGAAGGAGTCAAAGGAGATCAAAATGCTGGGAAGGGGAGGAGATGGAAGACTGTACGAGGGGCGGTTAAGGATGTCACAGTGACCCACCCTTCCTTTCTTGTCTTGCTGATGTGGATCCTGAAGGACACGACCCCTTCTGCTCCCCAGCCTGCCTGATTTCCAGGCATGGTTGTGTGGGACCCCTCCTCCACAGCTCCATCAGAGCTGCAGCCGACATGAATGAAGACACCCCTGCCCTCCTGAGGGCTTCAGGAATCCTTGGTTCTGCTCCAGCCTCTATCCCAGACATGTGACTCTGAGCAAGTCGCTGGCCCACTGGACCTCAAATTGCTGATCTGCAAGACTAGAGGGCTTGGTCTAGAAGGTTTTAGGTTGAATGACTCCCCAGAAACGGTTCCTGGGTCTTGGGGACATCAGGCAGGCAGCCATGTCCCTAGAGACATACAGATAATTCCTGGCCACAGGTAATCCTGAAGTCCTGTTTGGGGGCTTTCTAGGGAGAGTTTGGGGATGTCTTTGAAGCACCAGGGTCAGGTCAACCTGAACTTGGTTTGCCTCACAGCCATGAAATGAAACCACTTTTGGGTGATGGTAGGAAAGGGGAAGGAGGGAGTACCCAGCCCAGTCCAGGGCTGGGCCAAGGGTTTGACCAGTATCATTCGATTAATCCTCAAAATGGCCCTCCTACAAGGCAGGAACCTTCAGGTTCCCCATTTTCGGATGGGGAAACCAAGGTCAGGATGCTGAAGTCATGCAGCTATTCAGGATCAAGGCCAATGCTAAGGCCCAGGCACACGGCCCCACGTCCTGGCCGTGGTACTGAGTGCTGCTCCCTGGGAGGAAAAGACCCCAAGAGGGCTGGGGCCACGCCCAAGGCAGTTGCTCCTCCCTGATCTGTGGATTCTGCTCCCAAGACAGCCCCAGGTGGGTGGGGCCAATCCCTAGGGAAGGCCTGGGGCAGGCCTCAGGTCCTCCTGTGGTCAGAGCCAGAGACTACTGCAGGTGTCTGCGGGGGTCCCAGGGACCTGGGAGCAGGGCCTTCTGCATAGACTGAGCAAAGACCAGTGTATATGCCTGTTGGGAAGAAAATTTGAGTTATTGAAAAATAAAAAGTGCTTACGAGCTGCACAACATTATGTCATATATGGTGTAGATTACAATTGGGAATGATCCTATTTCAGATTATTTTCCCTAGAGTATTTTGTTGAAAGCATCAGGATACCCCCTCTTCTTAGTAACATAGGGCAGGAAGAGAGTAGACAGGACAGGAAGGAACTCAGAGACCCTTCACTGCCCCTGCCTGTGGGTACCAGGTGACTTGAAGGGCAAGAACAGGGGCACAGGAGATGCCGGACAGGTAGCGAGGCAGAGAAGGAACACGCCTCGGGCACGGGGCAGCTCACTGTGCTTCCAGGCGTCTGGCACCATGGAAGTGCACTGCTTTACAGGGTGTTAGATCTGGATGAAATCCCAATCCTGTATCTCACTAGCTGGGGGCTTCAGACAAGTTCCTTAACCTCCCTGAGCCTCACTTTGTCACCAGCGATGTGGATGATGGTGATGCTGACTTTGGAGGGTTGCCACCAGCATTTGATCAGATCCAGTCAGTCCTGCAGCCTGCAGAGTTTGCAGCTGATGCAGGCACCCCACTTTCTTCCCCAAGGGCTGCTGGCTGGGTCACCTCGAAGCTCAGCCCAAGGAGGGGGCCAAGGGCAGCCACTGAGGCTGGCTCTGCCGGTTGCCTCTACCTTGCTCATGGGTCAGGGATGGAGCTGGAGCCTCGTCTTAAGAACAGGAAGAGAGACATTGGGGGAGGAGTCAAAATTCATTCATTCATCCACTTACAGGGTATGTCCTGAGCCCTGGCAGGGCAAGCATGTTTCCCTCCTTAGCAGCTCACAATCTGGTAGGGGAGGCGGACAACCACAAACAGCTGTGAGCTCTTGTCATTTCCCATTTGAGAAGCACCATGATGGTGATGGGGGTGGGGTCCTAGCCTGCAGGGGCAGCTGCTGAGCTGGAGGAGGTGACACCTGAGCTGAGTCCCAAAGGATGCTGAGGAACCCAGGTTGGGAGGGGTTGAGGGGGGGCAAGGGAGTTCCCGGCAGAGGGAAAGGCCAGGGTGAAGGCGAAGGCCAGGAACCAGGAAGGAGGCTACTTGGGGAAGCAGCCTGGGAAGGTCTGAGCAATGCCATCTGAGCTCTTTGAGGATCCCTGGCTGGTTGGGAAGGCTGGGGGCACATAGATGAAAAGGGGATAAACATGGAATCAGAGAGACAAGGATGGGCTCTTGCGGATGATCTCAAGTGCTCCCTTCCTGCCCCAAAGGGTGATTCTGAGATACAGGCACTGCTGCTGGTGGGCAGCCCCGGAGTCTTTCCTTCTCACCGCACCCCTACTCCCACCTCCATCCAATCCCCCTCCCCCAACATGATTTGCCAGACCTAGCACCAGGACCCTTCCCTCTCAGGAGGGAGGAACTCCTACCATCCTGCTGTCAATGCGACCATCTCACTCTCCTCGAGGTGGTGGCAGGGGTGGCAGGGGATGGAGGGTGGGTGGAGACAGGCAGCTTGGTGTAGATCAGAATGGCCCAACTCCATATACCCAGTACAGCTGAGGGGCCTCAGGCACATTCCTGGACTTATTTGGGCCTCAGTCTCCTCATCTGTAAGTTGGACTGCTGTGAGGATACAGAGCTGAGAGGCTGGATATATAAATGGAGCAGGGCCAGGCTGTATATAAAAACAGGACTCTGCCCCTCAGTCTGCAGCAACCTGGCCAGGAAAACAAGCCCTTAGCTATATAAACAGCCCAGGAAACCAGCTGGCTGTCAGAATGACAGGAAGCCAGGCTGCTATCTCTGGTGACAATCCAGAAACTAAACAATAACCCCTGCCACAATCTGCCCTACATGGCCAGGACTTGATTAACAACTGACAGCTTCCCTAATCTTTGTCTCCATTTCCTACTTAGGACCAACCAGAGAAAGCCAAATATGCACCCCAACCAATCAGATGGGGTGCCCCCTTCTAATTATCCCACCACAGCTCCCCCAAACCAACAGCTTCCACTCGGGGCACACTGGAGCCTTCCCACTCCTCTGCCTGCCTCTGAGTCTCTGCCAAAACGCAAGTGTTGGTGGCTAGGCTAACTCCTTTGCTACAGCAAACTCAGAACAAATAGCCTTCACTTGTTCTCATTGGTTGGTCTCATTTATTTCCACAGTGCCAATGCATTAAAAGCTCCTACTGCCTCCCTAGCACTTAACAGGTGCTTAGTGACATTCTGTCCCTACCCACTGAGACCCCTGGGCAGCTGCCCCACTGCCTGCTTGCCCAAGAGTGTCCAAATCCTGAGCTGTGAGGTAGGCACAGGTGCCCTAAGAATTGGCTGGTTCTCAGAACAACTGAACACTTGGGGAAAAACTGAGCCTAATACAATTCTATATTTCTTTATGTATGGTATTGAGGGAGTAGGATTAGGGAGAGGCCATATTTTTGGGAAGGAGGCCACTAGTATAATGGGAAGAGAGTGGGTTTTGCCTGGGTTCAAATCCCAACCCCATGCTAGCTCTGTGGTCTTGGGCGACAGTTGTCTTAGTTGTTAAGTGGAGAAGATTAAATGAGCTAACTGGGGTTAGATGCTTAGCACGACACCTGGCATCCAAGACATGTGCCTTCAACAGAAACTGGCAGCCAGAAGTGGTGGTGACAACGGGAATGTGTGGCCATCTCAGCCAGCACCAAAGTGAGGGGCCAACGGTTCAGAAAACTGTTCAGGAGGACGCGTGTAGGCACATTCCCCAGAACAAAACACTCTGGAGTCCTCAGCGCACTGTCTTCACCCCAGGGCTTGCCTAGGGTATAGTAAAGACGCTCTACAGGACTCCTGGGATCTACAACTGTGACCCTCTCCCCAACGAGGCCCCCATCTCAGTGGAAGCAAAGGTCATTTTCCAAAGAGCTAAGAGGATAAGTGACATTCTATCACAAGGTGTGGGTCACAAAAATTTGTGTGCGTCATCCCATGTAAGAAGGCTAGATGAGGGTGTTCTGGAAAACAACCGAAATGCTGTTCATCCAGACTTAGTCTTTATATTTTAATAGGAGACAAAGCTCTGAGTCGAGAGAAACTCCATTAATGTAGTCTTTTCAGGTAGTTTGGATAATAATAAATAAGCCTTGATTGAGAGAAGAGGGGCATTGGTTGGGAGCCACACCACCAAGATGGTACCAGGGGCATTGATCATGCAGCTGGCCAACATCAAAGCCCACTAGAGGACCCTCTTGCTGCCAGGGACCAGAGAAAGTGGGCATCTCAATCTGGGTCTGTCATCACAAAATAGAAAGGTGGTAAAGAATTCATTCCAGCCCTGCCCATGGCAGCCACAGTCACTTTCAGAGGAGCAGCACGAGAAGGGGGTACGGCATTCCACGGTGGGGGCAGTGGGAGCCCAGGGACCAGGGTTTGGCAGCATCCCTGGTGGCATCCACTGAGCAGGACATAGTTTCCAGGCACAGGTCTCCTGCCTTCCTGATGCTTCTATCACTCCACAATAGTCTTCCAATAAATCCCATCTCCACTATATCAGTGGCTTGCCACTAAGAATCTGCCCTGATGCAGCCCACAAGCCCAAGGTCAGTGAGAGCAAAAGAATGATTACAAAAAGCAAGCAACATAGTTGATTTTAATTTCATGACATGGTTTCCAACAATTGGATACAGAAACAAGGAATTCTCTAAAATGAGTTGCCTGTTACCAGGTGGAAAAGTGATAGGGTTTCCATAGTAGGGTTAGGATTAGGGAAATGTGGCTTACGTATTCTCATGCTATCATGAGACCTGCCCCACCCTGCTTCCCCCATCCTGGGAAGGCTGGAGAACTCATCTCTGATCACTCATTGGCTTCCCTTTACAGCCAGGTGTTTACCAGCTCACATCAAAGTAGCCAGCCTGCCATGGGACATATTTCAGTTTGGCCGTGCCTTACAAGCTCACATGAATCTCCTTATTTGAGATCCTGAGGTCCAAGGATGAGAACTGGTCCAGGTCAGCAGGCCTGGCTTCCAGCCCCAGTTCTGGGACTAACTGGCATCGCTCTCCTCTCTGGACCTCAGTTTTTCCCATCAATAAAATGAAAAGAACCAAGCTGTTTCTTTATAAAGGTCCTCTGGCTCCAAATTCTATGATGCCATTATTCTGATTATTTGGCAGTCTTGTTTTGTTTTTTGCACTCCATGTAGGTGGACCACAAACATAACACAGAAAACAGGAGACCAAAAGCAGCAAGGATCCACCTTTCATGTTTGGCAACGTGGAGAATATCTATCTTGTAACAAAATTCTGTTGCCTGCCCTTAAGGTGTTAATGGAATTGTAGCTGTCAGGGGGTTGGTCATGAAAACAGAAGCCACTCTGGGTATTCCAAGTAGGAAGGGTTCCAATACAGAGAACTGGACACTTGCACAATCACTGGAATGGCTGGGGAAACAAAGGTCAGGTTAGCAGCTGCCAGAGACTAGTGATTTACAGGAGCTCACCCGGAAGCTGCAAAGAACCCAGCATTCTCAATGGTGGCTACAGCCATCAACCTCGACAGCCGGAAGCACTAGAGCATGCAATTCTAAGGCTTTGAGGTTTACCCGTGGGTCAAGCTGCAGCTGCCCCCAAAGAATAACAATGATTCTCCTTCTTCACCTCCCAATTTCAGCAGTGCCTCTCATTGGCAGACTCTAATGTGGAGCTGTACAGGGAAAGGGATTCTGGGAAATGCAGTTCCAGGCTTCTCCTCTGAGATGCAGACCATAGAAGTGTGTGGCCATGATGCCAAGGACAACACTCAGCACAGCCACAAACCAGGAAGAGCAGAGAGATTTTATCTGAAGGGCCAGCTCTTGGTTCATTGGTAATGGCTGCCCAGAGCACTGTGTGGAAAATAATTTTGAGGCTGTACCTTGGACGAGCAGGAAAAGGTGCTACGACTGATTAGCCATGCCTGGCATGGGTGTGGAATTAAAGTGAGGAATCATATGCAACAAACCTGCAGTCACACTCTAAAACTGATGACTGGAAAGTTCTCTAAAGTGACTGCTAACAGCATTTGCTTCCTTTGTCCCTGAGTCAAACATATATGTTGTAATATGTGTGGAGTTAACACCCATAAACCTGGAGCTCAAGAGGTGCCTCAAAATTAGAGCAGCTAATGAAAAACAGGGCAGGGACACTGAGGAAGCTGTGGGGGTCTCCAGCCTCCTGGAACCGTGCTCTTCACCATCTACACAGTCACGTTCTTCAAGGTCATCACGTGGTCAGCTCTTTCCTAGCTACCCACAATCCCCTGTCCTCATCTCATTTCACTTCTAAGTTTCCAGGCCCAGCTGAGCCAGGCCTACCCCGTGATCTTGGAGAAACCTTCCCCCACCCCATCTCCAGTGAATTTCTTCCCTTCTCCATGCCTCGGTTTCCTCATGGGCATATTTAGGAGTTGGTTTAGATCCGTGGTTTGCAGACTTTGTGCCCAGGAGCCCTGGGGTGTCCAGAAAGAGGAAGGTTAGAGGGATCCCAAGGCATGGAGCTTCGAGAGGTATTACTTTTATCTGTTTTAGATAATGTACTTTGGCTTAAGATGTCATTTGAGAAAAAGGGAAAAGAATCTGCTGCTGTAAATACAAATCAAAGGCTAAAGAACCTCTGGATAAAGAAAAGGTCCCCCTGGAGTTCTTCCAGATGTACCATTCTCTGGTGCTGCTTGGTTTGTCTGCCTCTAAAACACCAGCTCTTCTTCTCTCTCTACTTCCTTTCCTCATTTCTTTTCCTGTCCTCTGTCTGCCAAAGAAAGGAGTTGCAAATCTCCATCTTAACTTCCAAACTTGAGCTGAACTTGAGAACCCAACATGAAGCCTGGATCTTGTCATTATGAGAGGCTCTGAGGTGATGGAAAGCAGAGGGGAGGATAAAGCCAATATGCAATTTTCCCCATTTTCCAAAAATCTTATCTTTGTTGTTGTTGAGATGGAGTCTTGCTCTGTCGCCCAGGCTGGAGTGCAGTGGTACTATCTCAGCTCACTGCAATCTCCACCTCCCAGGTTGAAGCGATTCTCCTGCCTCAGCCTCCCAAGTAACTGGGATTACAGGTGCCCGCCCCCACGCCTGGCTAATTTTTTTTTTTTTTTTTTTTTGAGTCGGAGTTTCGCTCTTGTTACCCAGGCTGGAGTGCAATGGCGCCATCTCGGCTCACCGCAACCTCCGCCTCCTGGGTTCAGGCAAGTCTCCTGCCTCAGCCTCCTGAGTAGCTGGGATTACAGGCACGCGCCACCATGCCCAGCTAATTTTTTGTATTTTTAGTAGAGACGGGGTTTCACCATGTTGACCAGGATGGTCTCGATCTCTTGACCTCGTGATCCACCCGCCTCGGCCTCCCAAAGTGCTGGGATTACAGGCGTGAGCCACCGCGCCCGGCCTAATTTTTGTATTTTTAGTACAGTCGAGGTTTCACCACGTTGGTCAGGCTGATCTCAAACTCCTGACCTCACGCAATCCACCCACCTCAGCCTCCCAAAGTTCTGGGACTACAGGCGTGAGCCACCACGCCCACTGTGTTATTCTTTTTCATAATTGAAAATCACATTGAACCATGCAAAATGTAGATTTTGACATACCAGAGTTGAGAGATATTCACCCTTTCCCGCCCTCACACTGTCCAACGCGAAATTTTGAGAAATGGGAACATGCTGCTTTGAGTTGTTATTTTTAATGTCACTACGATGACTGGACAGTTTTTATTATCGTTGGCAGTGAAAGGCAGGAGGAACCATTCACACATGCGTTTCTGCTCGAAATGTACTTTGGAGTTCCATCTTAGGGAATAGGAACCCTTCTGTTCCTCTTCCCACTGCAGTTTCACCAAGTTCCCACTGCTGTCAACTCCAGAGGACTCTGACCGAGTCAGCCGTAAAATATGTCCCTTCAGGAAGAGGACAAGTTCATTTTCATTATTCCCTGCAGGAGAGAAAGGGCAGAGTTGGGGAGGCCCTGGGATAGCGTGTTTGAAGAATGGTGGCCCAAGTAGACCATTCCGCGCCTGCTCTGCAGGGTCCTTTGGCTGGGGTCTTGGCTGGAGAAGGACATGGCAGGAACCCACACCCACCGGGCTTTGCCCGAATTGGGGCAGGACGGCCAGGCAGACACAGAGCATGCACAGACCCCGCCTGCTGATTGGCTGAATCCTAAGGGCAGTACCTTCTCCCACTGGCTGGTCCAGGTTGGCATAGGTGGCTGGAAAGGGCGGGGCTTATGGTCCACCTGTCTCACCTGTTCTCTGGATCCCGAATTCCCCAACCAAGGAAGAGAGGCTGCCTGGACTTCACTAATGCCTGGCTCTAGAGAAATGCTTTCAGAAGTAACTTGTGCAGCAGTGCCCCTCTCCCCAGGAGGAACAGTAACCCACATAACAGAAGTGGTAGCTTCATCTCTCCTGAGAGCTCCTTGGAGACAGCTCTTGATACAGGGCATTGAGGGCTGAGCTGGAGGAAAAGATTCAGTGGGAGGAGGAGGAAAATCAGGACCGTTTCACTCAGGACTAGCCCCAGGTTCTCCCAAGGTGGAGCTGCTGACCAAAAAACCGAGGTTGGGGGCTAGGCGCGGTAGCTCACTCCTGTAATCCCAGCACTTTGGGAGGCCAAGGCGGGTGGATCACTTGAGGTCAGGAATTCGAGACCAGCTAGGCCAACATGGTGAAACCCCATCTGTACTAAAAATACAAAAATTAGCCAGGAGTGGTGGCACATACCTGTAATCGCAGCTAGTCAGGAGGCTGAGGCAGGAGAACTGCTTGAACCCAGAAGGCAGAGATTGCAGAGAGCCCAGAGGGTCCCACCACATTCCAGCCTGGGCAACAGAGGGAGACTCTGTCAAGAAAAAGAGAGAGAGAGAAAGAGAGAGGAAGGAAGGAAGGGAGGGAGAGAGGGAGGGAGGGAAGGAAGGAGGGAAGGAGCATCCCAATGTCCTTTCTGGAAAAGAGAAGAGGGCTCGAGGCAGAGCCTGTCAGGATGGGAACTTGTATCACAGACAGAAGAGTTTACTCCCAAAATAAGCGAGTCATCTTCCATTCTGTTTGCCATTTCCTTTCCCTTATTATCAGAACTTTCATGTTCTGTTGGATCCCCTCTTGAACTGCATTTCCCCTAAAAGGGCCATAGAAAGTCCTATCTTACAGAAATGGATACCTCATGATCTTGGGAGCAGGCAAGTGATTGATATATGCACAAGCTTGACAGGCAGAAGACTGGGCACAAACACACACTGTTGATATTGGAATAGCACTGGCCAATGGAACTTTCTGTGATGATGTTCAGTAGCACTCCAGAGTTCTCCTTTAACACCTAAATTTCCCATTCTCTTCTATGTCACCTCTTTTCTCTATCCCCTCAAAAGTCCAACAAGCAAAGCCAGAAACTCAAGCAAGAATGGGAATCAAATTTCTGTTTCCCATCAGGAAACAGGAGCAAGGAGGGTCGCCTTCTGATGCCTGGGATGACAAGAGCCAGTGGATTACTCCACCTTTCTCTATTTCCTACAGTTTCAGCAGGCCCTGAAGGATGCATTCTGCATGCAGCTCCTTCTTGTCACCAAGAAATAAGACCAGGCCCTAACTTCATATAGATATCCTCAGGAACATTCTTTCCTAATTGTCCTGAGAATCTTTCTGACCATCACAGCACCCACAATTCACCATGACAAATGGGATAACTTAGTATTCTCTCTTACAATATTTTTGTGTACCCTCATTTATTTATTCTACCATTAAACATTTCCCCAGAATCTCCTGGGTGCCAGACACCATGCCTAGTTACTGGAGAAACATATCTCCCATCTGAGGCACAAGGCATGTAAGTAAAGAATAAACCATCTTGGACAGTCTGGCATACACCAGGTAGAGCAGAAGAACCACCCAGCTAAGCCCAATCCAAAATGCTGAATCATGAGGAAAAAAATAAACTTGTTTTAGGCAATTAACCTTTGGGGGTAGGTTTTTGCACAACAATAACTAATTAAAACATTCTCAGACACAACCCCTATCATGAGACTTTAGGTCTTGTCTTTTTCTTTCAGCAGGCTCTTCCTGCCTTCTTGGCCAGCTCTCCCAATCTCTTCCCTGTCAGCTGCTTATAGTTCTGTAACTGGCAGCAGTCCTGGAAGCACCTGCCTAACCAGTTCTTTGTGTGGCCAGATCAGTGTGTTGGAGGGGCCCAGACAGGAGGTGCCATTGGTCTTCAATTTCCTCCTTTGATGAGGAACCCTTGAGCTGGAGCCATTAAGGGATAGGCAATGATGACTAGGACAATCCCAAACACAGAACCCCACCCCTGCTGTCAGTTACAGGTGACCTATGACATGGTCCCTGGCAAATGACCCCGTTCAGACCCTGGAGAGAGGAGAAGCCTCAAGGGAGACTTCCAGCAAATGGTGGTCTCATGAGAAACAACAGAAGTGATCATATTTAATATCACAGGCTGCAGAAATCGATCATGGCAGTTACAGGAAATCATACATTTTCTGTGGATAAGGTCACCTGGGCTATTGCCTTCTTCAATAAACAATTCAGTTATTCAATCCAGTAAACATTTGTTAATTCTTGATGATTACAACCATAAAGGGAAGCCAGAGAAGTGAAAAAGTGATTATGATGCCTTTTGATAGCATAGAAACAGAAGTACATACAGAGCCCTGAGACTGCCCTGAGGAGGAATGGAATGAATGATAATTTCTGGGGGTATTCAGGAAGGCTCCCAGGAGGAGGTGATCAATGAGATGGATTTTGAAGGGCAAATAGGAGCTCACTAGCCATCTTTAATGGTTGGCAGCCATGATTTGTGGGTGGGTCTACCTGGCTTAAAGACAGAGGGGCAAAGCCAACTTCCCACATGCAATTCCCAACAAGCACACATATTGATCTGATGGCGGGGTGAGGCCAATTCCTGGACCCATGACCAACTTTGGAGATCATGAAACCCACTGAGGTCTTGGCTGGAAGCATCATTAGAAGGCACAAGTGCTGGTGGCATTGACCAATCACAAAGGTTATCGACACTATGTGAGTTTTTGTACATGGTGTAGCAAGACAGAAGGAACCAAGGGAGAACAAATAGAAAACAACATATGCTAAGCTGTTCATCTGCAACTGTTAAGACTCCAAGTGGTGGCAGTGCCAGCTCAGAGTCCTCCACCTGCTGGAGATGTTTCTACATTGTCTTCACACATGGGCATTCATCCCGCAGTGGAGCTCTCTCTGCCTGAGCCCTGAGGCAAAGTTATAAGTCCTGAAACCCCATTTGTTGAGACAACCCTGTCTAGGGAGCTGGAGCTGGGGGCAACCTTGCTCCTTCTTCCACAGTGAAATAGACTGAACCTCCAACACACCGACCAGCACAGATCTTGAATGGTGACTCCTGGTCTAGGGCTGGTCTCTTCTTAGAAAACCTGCCTTTCGACTATAGAGGGCTCTGCCTGGGTATCCATTGGAGGGGGCAGCCCTGAGGTAGGAATTACCCCTTTGAAAAGAGCTAATGTCATTCTTGTCACTTTAAATTAACTCTAGCCAAGAGGGACTGACAGAAACATGGATCCGCGTGAACTATATTTGACTGATATTCTGTCAAATATTGCATGGGGTTGTGATCCACAACTTTTCCCATCTGCTGCTCCAGTCTGAGTCGCTGAATGCACAATGGCATCATTACCATATTTTGTTCGGATTTCCCTCCATCGGATCAGAGCCTGTGAATGTGAAATGTGCCCACAGAAAAAGGCAGCCCTGGTGAGGTGGGTGCAAGGGCGAGGGTGTCCCTCAGTTCTTCCCAAGGGGAGAGCTGGGAAGGAGGATGGCTGCCCCGGAAGGCATCCCAGCCCTAACCCGGGAAGGTGAACATCCTGGAAACAAAAGAGGAAGGTGGCGGATCAGGAGTAAGGAGCGGGATTAAGATCACACAAACCTGCAGCCTTTAGAAACTAGCTTAATCCATTTTATAAAGAGTTGGGAGGGTTTTTCTCTCCATGAATATAATACCTTGCACATCTGATCAGCGTTTTTCCCAGAACATTTCAAAGCTCTCTGCAAATACAGCAGAGTCTCTGTAGATTAGAGCATGGCCTATTATTATCTGGCTTTGGAGACACCCCAGGTCAGCGGGTCACCTGGAGCATTCTGAAATAAGACAATTCCCTACAACAAAAAGCCTGGTGTGATGTGGTTTGTCTAACTAGTGGCTTTCAAACTACGTGAGTCATGGGACCCTTAAAAAAAAAAAACAGCCTGAAGCTCAATTTTGGTTTTTTTTGGGTTTTTTTGGTTTTTGTTTTTTGTTTTGAGACAGAGTCTTGCTCTGTCGCCCAGGCTGGAGTGCAGTGGCACAATCTCAGCTCACTGCAACGTCTGCCTCCCAGGTTCAAGCGATTCTCCTGCCTCAGCCTCTTGAGTAGCTGGGACCACAGGCACCCGCCACTATGGGGTTTCATCGTGTTAGCCAGGATGGTCTTGATCTCCTGACCTTGTGGTCTGCCCACCTCAGCCTCCCAAAGTGCTGGGATTGCAGAAGTGAGCCATTGCGATTCAGAACAAAATGGAGCTATTCTGGCTAAGGGAAAGGGTAAAGGAAGAGGGTGAGGGGGATTAAAGAGGGGTCCACTTGACACCCCATCCACTAAACCCCCAGGACTCCCAAGACCACAGTCTGAAGACTACTGTGGAGGCCACCCACTCCAGCCAGAAGCAGATTTTCTGTGAACTTAACGAAACCTAAGTCTCTTCAGTGCACCTTCTGTTCCTAGGTACCTTTTCCAAGGCTTGGAACTTAATTTTATTTCTCTTGTTTTCTGTGGTTTTTTAAAATGAGGGGCCCCCAAATAATCTAAGGGTCACAAAAGACCAGCTACATAATTTGGGCAGCCAAGTGCAAAATAAAAATTAGGGACACTTCATTCAAAAACAACTAAAATTTTGAAGACAGCAACAGCAGTGCCTTCTTGGCACAGGGCCCTGTGCCACCGCGCAGGTGGCACCTCCATGAAACCGACCCAGGCTTCATGCCCTATGAAACCTCGATCTGCCCGTTTCCCCAACTTTCCAAAGAAATGCCAGCTGATTCAAATAAACCTCAGCCTCTCCTGAGAATTATCTTACATCCCAGTGTGTCAGATTAGGCCACCTTGCAGCACCTGAGTCTGAAGCTCCTCCCAGACAGAGGCGCGTGCTTCCTCCCAACCTCCGCTTTCATGTAGAAGATTGGCTTTAAAATGAAGGACTGCATTTGCAAGCAGAAACTATAGCAGACACATAAAATCCATTGTATTTTCAGGTATTCAGTCTGGAGCAGAACCTAAGAGAATTTGTGGGGTGATCCTGAAAGTCTCAGAGCATTTGACTGAATCATTTCAAGGTGCTCCTTGAGGGCTAGGGCCACACACATTCCTTTTCTAGGTCCCCTGTGATACTAGGTTATGGTAATGATTGAAAACGTGCTTATTGAGTAAACACAGCCTCTCGTCCAACTAGACAATGTGCTCATGGCTCTCTGACTATGCCATACTCATGACAATTGACAAACCTTCTTACTCTTCTTCCCCTGCCCAGAAAGATCTTTCTAGTCCCTCCTTCAATCAAGGTTTTATCTACAAGCCAAACTCCTGTGGAAGTGGTACCTTCAGGCAGCCCTGCCTTTGAGATGAAATAAACTGCTCTGTTTGGGAAGTAAGGGGTGCCCCTTTATCGGGGTGTTTGGGTTAAGGCTGGACACCAATTAGTGAGCACACCCGGCGAAGTCCACCCAGGAAACAGAAACCAGAAAGTATTGAAAATAGAGAGATGTGAGTGAAGGATTGGTTTTTGCAGGAGATGGAAGAGCTGAGAAACCATACAGGGGCTTCTGAACTTCTGAAGCTTCGGAACCAGGGAGAGGCATTTGAACTTGAGAACTTTTGGGAGCATTTCCAGCCCTGGGAGGGGCACTTGGTAGGAACACTCTTTACTTTCCACCACACTTTACACGATAATGGCCAGAGGAAGAATGTTTCTCAACCTCAGTGAAATTTTACTGAAAAATCTTCCCATTGGCTATTTAATATCCCACCAGATAATTTTTCTTTATAACTAAAGAGAATGTTGTGTTTTCTGACTTGCAGATTCACTTCCTTTTATGAGACAAAGGAAAAAAATAAAATGAGAATGAGAATTATATAACCAATCATGTTTCCTTTTTTGCCGTAGCTACCAGGAAGCTCTAAGCTCTAAGCTAAATTTCAAACTTCCCAAATACAGATTTTTAATTATATGTCATCCCATCTTACATTTCTTTAAATTCACAATTTTTAATTTAAAATTCTCATGGATTAAATATTTCGTAGCATAAGACACCTCAACTACTTCTGAGTAGATAAAGTATACCGTGGCTTCTTTTACATTTTACATGATTCCAATGATTCCTGCATCTCTAATTCTTCCCCACATTTAGTCCCTATCTATTTCCCTTCCCCCACAAAACTTCCTAGTGATTTGCCATTTTCCCACGTTGAGAAAGCCACAAGCCCTCCCCACTTCTCCATGGCACTCTCTTGCTCTTAAATTGTTGCTGTATCTCTTTCACTTCCCATTTATCTGCCCTCTTTGGAGATTTCCTCTCCAGCAGGGCATGAACCCTTTCTAAGCACTGCCAGCATCACGGGGCCCACCAAAGAGGAAGCCGCAAGTCTGGACAGAGAAGTGAGGGCTCCTGAGGTGGGGGTTGGCACGTGGGCATTATTGGCAGTCCTTATGGGCTTTGGATCACTGACCTCTTCTGCTCACCTTTTGTGACTAGTGGGCATCCATGGTGCGTACCTACTTAGGAGTGTGGTGTCCCCTCCTCCAGTCTTGGTAACAGCACCCACCCCAGTTTTCCTCTGGGGATGGCTCCTCTCCCACTGCGTTCAGTCTGGATAAGATTGTCTTTCATAGCGCCATGTTCTCCTCGTCCAAGGTACAGCTAGGCAACCTGGCCAAATGTATAAGACTCACTCTTCCAAGGGGGTAAATTTTGAGTAGGTGACAAGTTGGTGCCTGTAATCTCCAGTAACCATGTCTGTGAGCTCCTACTACCTCCAACCCCAGAACTGCCCACATCCTTGTCCTCGCAAGACCTGCTTGCTCAGCTTTTTCTTGGGTCTTTGAGAAGGAGTTTCTGTTGCTTGCAACCATCAAACTCCAAGTGATGCAGGGTCTGATAGTGGGCAAGGCGTATAGCCTCTTTGAGCCTTCGGTTCTGTGTTTATATAATGGAGACACCAGGACATACCTTATGAGGCACGGGGCAAGGTGCTTAGTCCATCATATGTGTTTCACAAATATTTCATCCTTCCTTCCTTGCTCTACTGAACAAGTGACCTTCAAAAGGTAACGGAACATACCCACATTTCACGGGTGGCCAGTGGCAAACATCAATGGTCAAGTCTCCTGAGAGCTTGTGTTATTCTTCAAGACCTCTCTGCTTTTCAAGGATTTCCTTGAGATCTCATAGATGGGTGAGCAGTTGTTTACCTATTTCAATGGAGGAAAAGTAAAATTCCTTTAACAAACAAAAACCTTGACCAAAACTCACCATAAGGAACAAAAGCAACAGATTCTTCAGCTGTGGCCCTTTGCCAAAGCCCTGGTCCCAGCTCCTATACAGCAAAGCTGCTATGCTCTGTGGACCCTCTCTCCAAACTGCCACTGATTTTGTTTTAGAAGGATATGCAGGAAAAGTCTTGGCTTTGAGGGACCTGCTGCCTCCCCTGTGACTCTGTACTGGTGAGCACAGAAGATCCTCAGACCCTCCAAAAAGGCTCAGCAGGCATCCTCAGCCCCAGGCCTCCCTTCTTCTCCACACTGCTCAGCATGAGCTTAGAGCTAGAGGCGGCTGGCCATGTCTGGCTGCCTCCCTGGGTCATCGTATGACATTGAGCCAGGTCTCCAGGGAACACTGTTCACACGGACAGAGTCGGAGCTCAGTAGTGATGCTCCTGAGCCGACAGCGGGCTCCACAGAGAATGCGCTAGCTATTCCAAAGGTCTTCTGGCCACAAAGCCTCCTAACAATAGTAAGTACTGCTTCCTGACAGGTGGGAACTAACTCCATTAGCCCAAGTTCAGTAGCCCTATTTTACAAATGCAGAAACAGACTTTGAACAATTAAGAAACTGGATCAAGACCACACAGCTATTAAGGGATAGAGTCAAGAATCTCACCTTGGTCTCCGTGATTCCAAAGCCTGTGCTATTAAACATGATAGATGTCTCTAATGCTTCGGAGGGGAGGCCAACATGATACCCACTTACAGTCACCAGCTGGGCATCAGCCGCGCGGAGATCATGTAGAGTGCAAAAGAACTGATTTCCAGTACTGCTGTTCCGACGCTGTGTGACTTCGGACAGCCTCATTTCCTCTCTGTTTCTCAGTTCCCTCTTATGAAGGGTGGAGGCACTACACCTGCCATGCCTCAGTGGAACAAGATCATCCATGATGTTCTGCGTGGAAGCACTATGAAGGGCATTACCAGCTCGAAGGAAACCAGTGTCTGGAATGAGGCGACACCAGTCTGTAGCGAGAGCGATTGGGAAGCGGTGGGGAGATTCACTAGGGCTCTGCTGGGACGCCTGCTGCTGAGAATGGCTCTAGAATCCTGCTCTCCCCTCTTCCCTCCTGCAGCTCAAAGCTGGACAGAGTCAAGAATCTCACCTTGGTCTCCCTGATTCCAAAGCCTGTGCTATTAACCACTATGGATGTCTCTAATGCTTCGGCGGGGAGGCGACCATGATACCCACTTACAGTCACCAGCCGGGCACCAGCCACGCGGAGATCATGCAGAGTGCAAAAGATGGTACCAGCTGGGACACTCCTTCCAGGCCTCCTGGAGGGAATGGCAGAGACCAAGAATGGGTCAATAACCACAGGATTCTTAGAGTTCCCAGAGAGTCTGCCTGCCATGGGCCTCCAAAGAGTCCTGCCGGTTCTTCTTCCCAAGTCAGCTTGGGCTTAAAGTCCTTACTGCACCAACTGGGAAGGAGCTAGAGAAGCTCTACGTGGGCTGGGAAGCCTACTTTGTGTTGAACATCCTACTTTGTCACTGTCTGCAGGTCCAATGACCAGAGAATTTTCTCTGACCTTTCTGGCAAGATTAGTGGCTTACCCTCACCCACTCTACACCCACCTCCTCGTGACAGAACAAAGGAACCTGGCTCCTTCCCGCCAGTCCAGAGAGGGTTCCTAATTGGCTTTCCATTAAAGAGAAAATAGACTACTGTTTCCACCTCATTATTTATGAGCCTTTCTGGAAGTGCATTTCCATGCACTCCGGGATTACTCACGCCCATTTTGCTTGGCCATATTTTATGATCTGTTTTATTTATTCAGGGCCTCTATTGGGTACTCACATCTGAAACCAATTAAAAACTGAGAAATAGGAAAAATCAAATAAACACCTGGAGATGTCCAAACCCAAAGTCTTCCTGAAGCTTACTATTGGCAGGACTGGCACGGCCATGCCAACAATAGAGGCCATTGCAAGTGGAGACTGCTCTCCTAAAGATGTCAGGTAATACGGCCACACAAAATGGCAGCCCGCAGATGCACAGACCTCCTGCCACAGAGTCTGGGCTGAGGTTGCCTGGTGCGTTAGTTCCCCTGAGGTCTCCCTGTGCAGGGCAAGCGTGTTGATTATTCATTTTTGTAACCTCCTCTTGGCCTGGCACATAGTAGGAACGCAATGATTCTTTGCTCAGCCTTGTTCTCATGGACACCACGCTTGCTGTGAGTGCGCCTGTGGGGACACTGTCTCAAGAGTTTAAAAGAGCAATATGGAGAACCATCTCTACAAATTTTGGAATGCCTTTTATAAACAGTGATTCCAGCTCGCTCTGGATGGATTCCTGGGGCTAAACACACCCCCTTTCAATCTCAGGAAAGCAGCTACCAAGCCTGGTTTTCCTAGAATCAGACAGTCTCACCTTCTGGAGCCCTGCACTCAGCAAGGTACAGATGGAGGTTCCAGGGAGAAGAAAGCAGGCGCTCCCATCTTGTTCAGGGGAACCTGAGACCATTCACGCAGCTGCGTAGGGTTTGGCTTAGAGTCTGTGTGCATGGACAGCCCACCCTGCCTCTTGCTTTTCCGTATAAAATGTGCAGAAGTCCCCTTTCGTCCCACCTGCCCTCATCTGTCTCCAACTTCAGTATCTGCCAGAACTGACGGCTTCTCTCCGCCCATTTCCCACTTCCACCCCGGAGAAGCAGCGCATTGCTTGGTGGTCTCCGTCCTGAAGCCAAATGCCACCGCTATCCCATTCCTCCCCTTAGACTGAGCTGGGTGTGTGGACAGTGTGGACAAGGACAGAAGCAAGTGGCAGCAGCAGCACCTGCAGGGCAGGCAGATGGGTGGGGGTGAAAGGCAGCACACGGCAGGACTTGGTGGGGCTTCTGTTGGGATTGAAGACAATAATAATGCACATCACATCTGCTACTTTTTTTCTCTCTGGGATATTTATGATACTTGTTGTAATCTGACTTTATACATGCACATGCACACACACACACACAATCAGGGATGGAACTGGGCCCCTGAATTCTTAGGGATCACACTGTTTATAGATTATCTCTCCCAATCTCCAGCCTCCCCTAGTAATTTAGTAAGTCCTCTATATTCATTCTCCAAAGAAACAGAACCAATAGAATCTATCTATACACACATAGAAAGGAAGAGAGAGACAGAGACAGTATCGGAATTGGATCACAAAATTATGGAGGCAGAGAAGTCCCATGATGTGCTGTATGCAAGCTGGAGAACCACAGAAGCCGGTGGTGTCATTCAGTTCAAGTCGAAAGACCAAGTCTGAAGCCTGAGGACAGGGGAGCCGATAGAGTAAGCTCTGGTCTAAGTTCAAAGTCCAGGAGTACCACTGTCCAAAGGCAGGAAGAGATGGATATCCCAGCTCAAATAGAAAGAGCAAATTCACCATCTGCCTTTCCGTTCTACCTGGGCCATCCCTGGCTTAGATGATGCCTGCCCACATTGGTGAGGGCAATGTTCTTTACTAAGCCTACTGATTCAAATGCTATTGCCTTCCACTTCCTCACAGACATACCCAGAAATAGCTTTACTAGCTACCTGGGCATCCCGAGCCCAGACAAATTGACACATAAAATTGACCACCATATCCTTCCTTCCTTCCTTCCCTCCTTCCTTCCTTCCTTCCTTCCTTCCTTCCTTCCTTCCTTCCTTCCTTCCATCTTCCTTCCTTCCTTCCTTCGTTCATCAATTCAGCCAACAGGTTGAGTGCCTCTATTGGCAGGCACTGGCTGCACATCTGATATAAGATACCCCCGCTGTTAGCTGCCAGCCTGTGCCTCCTCTTGGGATAATGCATTTGACAGGCTTACTCTTCACTTTGAATGTAAGAACTATGAAAGTCATCAGCTCTGAGACAGGAAGGGAACTAGGAAACAGACACACTCTATGTGTCTACAAACCACTGCTTCCAAATTTGAGGTCTGTTCTCCTATCTCTTGGTCACATTCTGGCAAACATGACCATTTCTTGCTGCCACAAATGACTGGCCTGATGCTTCCAAATATGCAACGCAAAGTTACCCAACCTCCCTGTCCCCCACTTTCTTCATCAGCATGTGCGGACTGATAGTATGGGGAAGATCCAGGCAGCAAATAGGCAGGTGACTGCGGGGAGTGGGCAGGAGAATGCCTGCCGAGCCACAGACGGGTTCCCACTCAGAGAAAGGTCCAGAGTGTGGCAATGTCAGGGTGGGCTGAGTGAAGCTGAATTCCTCTGTGTGCCCATATTGGCCCCTGGGGAAGACTAAGGATCACTTTTCGGATTAATGTTTCTAAACAGATAAACCAAAATACTAAGATGAGTAAGCCCACTATATTAGAATACACTTATCAAAATATTTTAAAAACTGTAATATAGTAATTTATGTGCTACTTTTTTTTTTTTTTTTTTTTTTTTGAGATGGAGTCTCACTCTGTTGCCTACCACCACACCTGGCTAAGGCGGGCAGATCACTTGAGGCCAGGAGTTCCAGAACAGCCTGGCCAACATGGTAAACTAAAATACAAAGAATACAAAATTTAGCTGTCTGTGGTAGCGGGCACCGCTAATCCCAGCTCCTCGGGAGGCTGAGGCAGGAGAATGGCTTGAACCCAGAAGGCGGAGGTTGCTGCGAGTTGAGATTATGCCATTGTACTCCAGCCTGGGCAACACAGGGGTGGCTTTGGATATCCACAGGTTATGGAGTGCGGGGATCCAGGGACGATCTTGTCTAGACCTCAGGGTCCTGAGACCCCTGCACATTGGGTGGCATCCAGAAGGGTCACAGGGCCTTTGGCAGAAGAGGAAGTCAGTCATTCATAGCTCTGATGTTCGGGGAGCCTCAGAACGGTCATTCTGGTACCCCTGACTTCTCACTTGCTTTTTCAACAACACATAACCCTTCCCTGGGGCTCAGGCATCCAGAAAACAGGTGTGGCCTTCCTGGGGTGTGGGGTGCTTCCATCACCATATCTAAGGGTTTGGCGCTTTTAGAAATCTGAGTGAGAGAGACTGGCTCCTGGCGGTTGCTGGCCCAGGCGCGTTTGCTGAGGAAGTTCTAATGAGAAGCCAATAAATGAACCCCCTTTGCCTTGCCCTGCCTCCAGCAAGCCCGTGCTCCCTCACACTGTCTTCCCCATGCTGTTTTGTAAGTTTTCTTCCTAATCTCAGCCTCAATTCCTTTTTCCCATTCTTCTGAATGTTAAAGTCACGACCTTTGCAGTTTATAGGCCACCAGAGACTTAACTAAATATGTTAGCTCAGAGTCCAAACAAGTAATAGCCAGCCAATTAAATTAATAATCCATATTGTTACAATGTTTAACCACGGCTGTTTCCTCAGCGGTCTGTTTAAATCACAGCCAAGGCCTGACCTATTAAAATGAATAACTGGAATTATGAGAAACTCCATTTAATAAACACAGCGAGGAACGCAGCACAATTGGGCATGAAATATTTATTACCACATGAAGCAGAGAGCTGTTTGGGACTTTCAGATGGGATTAATGAATGCGTTTTAATTTCTGACTCACAAGGTGGGAGGTGGGGCTGGAACCGAGGGCCCTTTGGTAGATTCCTGGAAAAATCATCTCACCTTATATTATCACATTGTGATGGAGCTACTTGTATATGTGTGGGCCTCCTTCAATCCACTGTAATCGTGGCCCTTCAGGGACCTAGTACTTGCTTAGCGAATGTTAGTGGATGGATGTACAGATGGATGGATGGATGGATGGATGATCAGATGGATGGATGGGTGGGTGGATGGATGGATGGATGGACAAATGGTTAGATAGATGGATGGGTGGACTAATTATAGTAAAATCCTTTTGACATCTTGGTAGCTACACTTCAGTGATACAGAACATATAAAACACAGCACGGTGCCTGGCACATTCAAGTCCTGCAGTCAGTAGTAACTATAATTACAGTTAGGAGAGCAAGGTCTCATTAATTTACTAGAAAATTGATTCTCACATTGGACAACTCTTTCTTTGAGAGTTTCAGAGCTGCCCCAGAACCCAGGTTCTCACCCTGACTGGCCTATTTATGATTACGGACACCTGGGAGCCTTATTTGGATTAGAGGTTTTCATTTTACTGTTTTTGGCTTTTATCAGAATTGCTTCCTTCTCTGTTTTCCCAAAGCTCAATGTCTTATCCCTGCTTTTGCCCCAGCATGTCCCTGTTCTCCCTGGTATGGCTACATTTCACAGGGTCTGTTTCCTTTTCCCAGACAATGTCAGCTCTGAAGTTTTGATAACGGGTTTAGAAAATGTGGTTGCTGTAATGATAGCCCTTAGCAAGTTTTGTAAGTGCGGTGATTATTGGGGATCTCTGAACAAGATAACCGAGCCTTTTCTATAGGAGAGCCCCAAATGGGAACAAGATGGCTCAACTCTGCCAAAACTTGCTTTTCAGAGAAAGGGCAAAGCAGGCAGCCCAAGCCCTGTGCTGGTGGAGCACCTTTGACATTGTAAGGTCTGGTGTGGGGGAGTGGGGAACAGGAGGGGGAGGAGACAATGGAAGGCTTAGCCTTGGTTTCCCCTTTTGAGAACCAGTGGGCATATCCTGGAGACCAGAAAAATACCACTCAGGTTCAGTCATCATGTTCGCAGGTACAGAATTCAATGTATTCATAAATACAAGGCGGGCAAAGGGCAGTCTCAGTTTGGATAGAGAGATACTTAAAACTAAAACCAGACAGAGGAATGCACTTTGTAAAGGAGGGTAGATCTCTGTGTTTGGAGATGATGTTGGAGATTTTTTTTTCATTAAGGAAAAGATGGATCTAACTATATAGAGATCGATGGGATCTTGCCACCTCCCTACTAAATTCAAAAGCCCAGCATGGTCCCAAAGAGGAGGAGTGTCACCAGGGGCCTACATGGGCTCACAGGATCTGGCATGGGGAGCTTGCCTGGTCCTGAGACCGTCAAGAGATTGGAACTTCAAAGGTCTCTGTCTATCTGGCAGTCTGCAAATGTGATATCAGTGTTAGTATCTGTTACTTCTATCTCGAATCCTTAAGGATGGATTCGACACGTGGCTGTGTTGGAATCATGTGTTTTCCTATATGATGGAGGAGGCTTATACGGAATAAGAGAACTCCAGCCTTCGTGGTAGAAGGCTTCAGAATTATATAAAGACACAAGGTAGAGCTGCTTCATATCACCCATCCCTACCCTACCAGATTGTACATTCCTACAGGGTAAGACTGTGTCTTATTCATGTTTGTATTGTTCACTGTGTCTTGCACAGTCGCTGGTGTCCTGTAGGTTCTCAAAAAATGTTTGTGGAGAGTAAAAGCCACCATTCGTGGAGGCTGTGTGCTATCCTGAGCTCTGCACTGAGTTCTTTGCCTGTTCCCTCTCATGTACTGTTTCCAACCCCCCTGAGGCTCTCTCTTATCCCCCATGTTAGAATGAGGCCACTGAAACAAAAGAGGTTCAGCCCTTGTCCAAGATCATCTAGATAATAAGGAATTTGAACGCTCATCTATAATATTCCTAAGCCTTTGCTTTCATTGCTATGCCACTCGGTCTGCAAGAGTTGAACTCACACACAACTTAACCTAGCACAGAAACAGGCCGTCTGAGCAAGGCTGTGAGGGTGAGGTCGCAGAGAGAGGAGATGAAAGGGATTCTGGCAGCATAGACTTGCTTCTCTCTTATGGTTTTCTCTTTCACATCTCTTTCCCAAAGCACTGTGGTGTTTTTCCCTGTGCTTTGTGCCTGCCAAGCACATTGTTACTAACAGATCATTCTAATGCATCCATGAGGTATGGCAAGAAGGCCAAGAGCAGAGAGCAAGAGGCCTGGCTCTTGGCCTGGCTCTGCCACTGATGTGTGGTGTAAACTTGGGCATGCCATCTGGGCCCAGCTTCCCTGACAGTACCCAGAGGGAGTTGGATTAGCTGATCTTCATCTCTCTCCGGCAATTCCTCAGATAGGCCATCATCAGATTAATTGCCTTCTCCTGGCCAATCTGGATTATTCTTCGAGAGTCAGAAGATGTGACTGAGGGGCTTATGACAGTGTCTGTGCCTGTCTACAGGATCCGGGAGCCCAGGTCTGGCTGCATAAGTAAGAGACCAGCCAACGGTACAGGAACACCAAGTGAACACTGAGTGTGAGGTCAGGCCACTCTGGGACTTTCCGAGGTCCACCCTGACCAATAGCCACCAAGTTCCTATGTGCTTTCGCACTCTAGGCTTTGGTTTCACCTGTACATTGAGGATGATAAAGCCTGTGCTACTTTCTTCCAAGGCTGTAAGAGGGAATAACTAATATCACAGATGCTTTGAAAGGTTGGAATGCACTAAACAAATGTGAACAATTAAATTATTATTAAGTTGATTCCTCTCTGGGAAAGTTGAAATACCTCCATTAAATCAACTGTACCAAGCCCCTTTTAGAAGCATAGATGATGATTTTGGTCACATAATATATCAATCATTGGATTTTGTATTTTGGATCTAATCAGAGCTGAGAGCTCATCAATTCAGCTTAGATATTTATCCCAACAAAGGTCAACTTTTATGCCACAGTAGTTTTCTAAAAAGTCTATCAATGAAGAACGTGCTTAAATTAAGGTCTATTCATATCATGGAATAATGCTACATGCTAAATAACCCTATGCACTAAATAATACTACATACTAAACAATCCTAAATACTAAATAATACTAAAGTGAAAAGTCAAATTGTTTTATATGTGTGTGTGTATATATATATATATGTGTGTGTGTATATATATATGTGTGTGTGTGTGTGTGTGTATATAAGTGTGTGTGTGTATGTATATGTATTAGTCTGTTCTCACACTGCTAATAAAGACATACCTAAGGCTGGGTAATTTATAATGGAAAGAAGTTTAACTGACTCACAGTTTCACATGGCTCAGGAGGCCTCTCAATCATGGCAGAAGGCAAATGAGGAGCAAAGTCACATTTTACATGGCAGTAGGCAAGAGAGTGTGTGCAGAAGAACTGCACTTTATAAAACCATCAGATCTCATGAGACTTATTCACTATCATGAGAACAGCACAGGAAAAATCCACTCCTATGATTCAGTTACCTCCCACCAGGTCCCTCCCATGACACATGGGAATTACAGGAGCTACAATTCCACATGAGATTTGGGTAGAGACACAGCCAAACCATATCGATATTCATTGTACAATCCCATTTGAAAAATATAGAAAAATATACATCTATGAGGAAGTGTATGTGTATGCATATGTGTGTGTGTGCATGCATGCGTACTCATGAGAACATAATAAAAGGTCTGGAAAAAACTGCATCAAACTATTAACTGTGGTTGCCTCTGGAAAGGAGTGTAGGATGATGGTGATAAAGAAAGGGTTTTGTTTTCCACATTTTACTTTGTATACTTCTAAAACTCTAGTTCTTTTTTTTGTTTGTTTACAGTAAACATATATTACTTTTATAATTAAAATGCTTTTCAAATGACCTAGAAAGGGAGGCAATGAGACTCAGCGTTGTTCAGGCCCTAAGGGTCCTTGGCAGGGAATGCTGGTTGACTCTTGATATCCTTCTCCCCACCATCCTCTACAGAACTTCAATTTCACATTTCCCAGACTCCCTTGCAGCTAGGTGTGGTCATGTGATACGTTCTGGCCAATGGGAAGTGAGCAGAAATGATTTGTTAACAGCCAGTCCATGGCCTTAAAGGGAAGGGGCTCTGGCACAATTCAGCCTCCACATATAACTTTGGACTCTTTAGGCCAAGATGGCTACATTAAAGAGAAATACACTTCTATCTTGTTTAAGCCTCTGTTTTTTTAGATCCTTATTTCAGCAGCTGAAACTTTATACAGTCCAATACAGAAACCTTGAAATTAATCAGTAAATATTAAGGCATGTGCCCAGCCTCTGCCACACCTTAAAGGGGGGAAAAGAAACAAGAGACTCACTTCTTCTGCCCAAGGAACTCAAAACCTAGCAGATAAGGCAAGTCTAATTCACTTTTCTTTTAATTGTGCAGGAGAGTTTATCAGCGGATGTGTGCCACACACAGGAAGGTCTTCATTTCAATGCAGTGCATTACATGAGTCCTGCCCTGCAGACCAAAAGAACATCAAGGTGGCTCAACCTACCAATCTGGAGGGAGTCAGGACAGCTTCCTGGAGGAGGTAAGGCATGTTCTTGTTTTGTCAAAGGATGAGAAGTTGGTCATACAAAATATATGGCAAAGAAAAGAGAGCATCCAAACGGAAGAAAGAGATGGACAATAGGAAAAGACTTTTGGGTCCAATACCTTGGCAGGATGAGTTTTGATGGTAAAAATAAACAAATAAATAAATAATGGCAGGGCCTAATGACCAAAGAGTGAGAGGAGGGAGTCCCTCTAGCTGCTGCTGAGTTGTTCCTTGTGATTTCTATAGTCACTGCAGTTAAATATCAAGTTATAGTTAAATATCAAGCTGCATATACTTACAAATGCACCCAAATGTCCATCAAAAACCTATATGAATTGCTTTCTCTAGACCTAGCATCTATCTTTATCCAAGAAGCCCTACCTTTAGTGAGAAAGAGCATTTAAAGACCATAATCTGGGTTCTCTTTGTTGCTGAGTTGGTTGTTCTTTCTAAATGTTTAAGTGGAATGTGCTGAAAAATAATTTTTTAAGGGAAACTACATCATGAGTTTAAACAAACAATCCGATTCTAATTCTATTGGGTTTTTACTTATTTGATTTTATATATGTATTTCTTTTATGGTGAAAATCTTGATTCCTAAAGAGCACCAACATAATTACTTATTTCGAACACATAAAATAGTTTTAAAATAACATCAATATTAATGCTAACAATATGATTTTAAAGGTACAAAATGAGAGTAGAATATTGTCATATCAGAAAGCAAGCAGTTATCAAAGACTTCTGTAATTGTGTCAAAGGACATAGAACTAACCCAAAGTGGCTCCCCACTAGCCAAAGGTGGAGAAATCTGCACAGTAAAATAATAACTGCTTAAAATCAAAGCACATCAAATATGTTCCAATCCATGAGTTCACACTAATACTTTTCTTTAAAACTCTCATAGTTAATTATTGGAGATGGCTAGGGACCTAATTCATTTTCTGAAGACTGGCAAGTAAAGAAAGAATCAAGTATTTACCTGCCCTACTAGCATGAACTATATTTCAGAAAAATCAAATAGTTGATGTAGGAAAGTTCCTTTTTATGCAAGATTCTCAGCAAATCAGTGTGAAAGAATGACAAAATTAGAATATCACCTTTTAACAACCTCTAATAAAATAATGGACCCAGGCAATGATCAGCAGTGGTTCCTGATATTATCCAGTGAGAAGTAAATGAGGAACTGGATAGTGAACAGACCAGGCTGATGATATCTGAGCCTACTGATCAATCTTATAATAAATAACATTAAATACTCTCTCACATAAAGTAACACAAAATGCACAGGACTCTTTATGAAAGATTTTTGCCAGAAAATCAAACCTGAATTGGATCTTGCTGCTGGCTCTAATTACAATTGACAGAAGGTACGGGGGAGAGAGGAACAGGTTAAACAATACCCACACGATGCAATCAGCAAAACAGATTGTGGACTCTCTATCAAATGACAAGCTAGTTCTTTCAACAAATAAAGGTCAAGAAAAAGAAGAGAGAGAAGAGGAAACTGTACATTAAAAGAGCCTTAAGATCAGACACAAAAGGCATGTATTATATGAATCTTTTTATATACAGTATTCAGAATGAGCAATTCCATAGAGACAGAAAGTAGATGAGGGGTTGTCTGGGACTGAGGGAGAGGAGAGCTGGGAATAATTTTACTCAACAGGTATTTTTCTGGGGTGATGAAAAAAAAATTTTTTTTGAGACTGAATCTTGCTCTCGTCGCCCAGGCTGGAGTGCAGTGGTATGATCTCAGCTCACTGCAACCTCCACCTCCTAGGTTGAAGCAGTTCTCCTGCCTCAGTCTTCCACATAGATGTGATTACAGGTGCCCATCCCCACACCTGGCTAATTTTTATACATTTAGTAGAGACAGGGTTTCGTTATGTTGGCCAGGCTAGTCTCAAACTCCTGACCTCAGATGATCCATCCACCTTGGCCTCCCAAAGTACTGGGATTACAGGTGTGAGCCACCACACTTTCCCTGATGAAAACGTTTTGAAAATAAAAGAGGTGGTAGTTCACAACATTGTGAATGCACTAAATGCCACTGAATTATACCCTTTAAAATGGCAATTACATGTTATGTGAATTTCTCCTCAATAAAAGAGAGACAGATAAAGACTTAAGAGATATATCAACCACATGTAAATGTGTGGTATGGATGCTGATTACAATAAGCCAATTATAAAAAAATAAAAATAAAAACATGAGACAATCAGAGACTTATGATAATTGACTGGATACTTACTGGTATTTTAATAAATTATTTTTTAAAATTTGATAATGATATTTTGGTTATATTATCACCAAAAAAATCATTTTATGTTTAAAATATATACTGAAAATATACAATTTATATGATATCTGGAATTTATTATAAAATAATCTGGTATATTTGTGTATGTGAGGAAGAAAAAGTAGGAAGATATCGTTTTTCCTATGGAGGGGAAAGCAGGGGGAGGAGAAAAGAATGGGGGCACATCTTCTGCCTACATGAATTTGGGTTTCTTTTTTCTCTTGTTCCCAAGGATATAAACAGTGTACAAAAAATAAGAAATTTTAGGCTGGGCATGGTGGCTCATGCCTATAATCCCAGAACTTTGGGAGGCCAAGGTGGGCGGATCACCTCAGGTCAGGAGTTCAAGACCAGCCAGACCAACATGGCAAAACCCCGTCTCTACTAAAAATACAAAAATTAGCTGGGCATGGTGGCATGCGCATGTAATCCCAGCTACCCAGGAAGCTGAGGCAGGAGAATCACTTGAACCTGGGAGGCAAAGGTTGCAGTGAGCCAAGATCGCACCACTGCACTCCAGCCTGGGAGACAGAGTGAGACTCCATCTCAAAAAAAATAAAAAGAAATTTTAAAGGGGAGGTTGAAATAAAAACACCACCAACAGTAAGAAATCAGACATAAACAATAAAGTGTGGGAGACCAAAGGTGCAGGGAAACTTATGCCGCTTCAGTTTTGCATTTTTCTCTTTTTGGAGATGGAGTCTTGCTGTATCACGCAGGTTGGCATGCAGTCGCGTGTTCTCAGCTTACTGCAACCTCTCCCTCCCAGCTTCAAGCAATTCTCCTGCCTCATCCTCCCAAGTAGCTGGGATTATAGGTACCTGCCACCACACCTGGCTAATTTTTGTATATTTTGTAGAGACGGGGTTTCACCATGTTGTCCAAGCTGGTCTCAAACTCCTGACCTCAGGTGATCCACCCGCCTCAGCCTCACAAAGTGCTGAAATTACAGACATGAGCCACCGCACCTAAGTTTTTCATTTATCTAAGTGGATTTTGAGTAGTTTTGGAATTCCAAATAATGAATTCCTATATCATTAAAATCACCTTTGCCAAGAGAGTAGATCTTAAATGTTCTCACCTCACTGCAACTTTCGCCTCCCAGGTTCAAGCATGTGAGGTGATGGATATGTCAATTAGCTTGATTTAATCATTTCACAATGTGTGCATATATCAAAACATCACATTGTATTCTGTAAACATAAACAATTTTTATTAGCCAATTATACCTTAGTAAAGCTGAAGGGAAAATTAAATTTTTTAATTAAATAAATAAAATGTCCTTTGCTTAGTAAAATGACTTGAGATCTGAAATTTATTCCAAAGTTACCTAGGGTTGAACTATGGAGGAAACAATTTGGGCTCCTGGTTGACAGCTCTTAAAACTGGATAACCAGGTACATAGGGGTTTGCTTTAATTTGTTCTGTACTTCTGTGTTTGGAATTTTTCTTCTTCTTTTTTTTTTTTTGGAGACAGAGTCTCACTCTGTCGCCCATGCTGGAGTGCAGTGGCATGATCTCAGCTCACTGCAACCTCAACCTCTGCCTCCTGGGTCCAAGCAATTCTCCTGCCTCAGCCTCCTGAGTAGCTGGGACTAGAGGTGCCTGCCCCCATGCCTGGATAATTTTTGTATTTTTAGTAGAGATGGGGTTTCACCATGTTGATCGGGCTGGTCTCGAACTCCTGACCACAGGCGATCCACCCACCTCAGCCTCCCAAAGTGCTGGGATTACAGGTGTGAGCCACGGAACCTGGCCAAATTGCTGGACTTCTTAGCCTCCACAAGCACATGAGCCAGTTCCATATATATATTTATATTTACATAAATATATATATACACACATATGTACACACAATATAAATATATATGGAACTGGGTCATTGCTTATATACATATATTTTGTGTGTGTGTGTGTGTGTGTGTGTGTGTGTGTGTGTGTGTGTGTATTTTATTTGCTCTGTTTCTCTGGAGAATCCTGACTGATACAGTAATTGTCTGGGGCCGGGGGAACAGACTTTAGCCAAGAGATTCAGCACAGCTAATTGGTTCATTTAAGAAACAAACTCATGGCCTTTCCCTCTTTAGCACCTTCATCAACCTGATTCCTGTGTCACCCTACCTTTGATAGCCTGCCATGCTCCCTCCTACATGGGCCGTCTCCTTCTCAGGGGAAAGGAGCATGAGGAGGTTAGCGGATTTGGCATTCCCAGCCTGAAGGGCGGTTCTTCTCATTTGGCCACTGCCTGACACTTTCTCTTCCATGCATGTTGGCCATAAAAGTGCCTGGAAGCAGAAATTACTATGAATATTCATGAAGTTACATTATGAATAATACTTCTGTAAAAATGAATAGTCTTCACCCTGGGAAATGGAATTCTTTGCTTCCACTTTGGGTCACTTGGAGATTGTCAATAGCAGTGTTCAGCACACTATAGCCTATAGGCTGAAGGTGGTCCACCATCTATTCTCACATGGCCTGCAAGCCAAGACTGGTTTTTTCATCTGTAAATGTTTGAAAAAGAAATCAAAGAAGAAGACTACTTTGTGATATATAAAATTATATGAAATTCATATCTTAGTGTGTATAAATACAGTTTTATTGAAACACAGCCACTTATATTTGCTTATATTTTTCCAAAGTCTGCTTTCATGCTACAAGGACAGTGTCAAGCAATTGTGATGGACAGATGACCCACACAGCCTAAAATATTTAGAGTCTAGCACTTTATAGAAAAAGTTTGTTGACCATTGGGCTATAGGCTTGAGGTTCTCCTAAATGCATTCTCGGTGATTCCAAACTCTTGTCTCATAGAGCAGAACTTCAGTGCCATGCATTGCCAATAGGCGAAGCTATGCACCACACACCAGTCTGAAACCACCAGAGTTGCAGCTTTGGGATTTAGAAAATTCATTCATTCATTCAACAAAGACTTAATGAAGACCAACTTTCTGCCACACACAGTTTTAAGTTCTAGATTTATAGAAGTCTACAAAACAAGCAGAAATGTCTGCTTTCTTGTAACTGAGGTTTTACTGAGAGGAGATGACCACAAACAGGATGGATAATACTACACAGTATGTTACGTGGAAATGGGTGTGAGGAAGAAAAATAAAGCAAGGCAGCAGGTAGAGAGTCACAGATGGGGAGAGTAGCAACTTTAAATCAGGTTAGGTGGCTGGGTGTGATGGCTCATGCCTGTAATCCCAGCACTTTGGGAGGCAGAGGTGGACAGATCACTTGAGGCCAGGAGTTTGAGACCAGCCTGGCCAACATGGTGAATCCTTGTCTCTACTAAAAATAAATAAATAAATAAATAAATAAATAAATAAATAAATAAAATTAGCCCAGCATGGTAGCACACACTGATAGTCCCAGCTACTCAGGAGGCTGAGACATGAGAATCACTTGAAGCCAGGAGGTGAAGGTTACAGTGAGCTGAGATTGTACCACTGCACTCCAGCCTAGGTAACAGAGTGAGACTCTGTCTCAAAAATAAAATAAATAATCAATCAGGTTAGGTAACAATTTTTCCCTTGTCAATGAAGTCCTGAAGGAGATGAGAGGGCAGGCAGTCCATGAATATGTCTGTGATAAGAACATTCCAGGCACAAGGAACAGCAAATGCAAAGGTCCTGGGGTGGACTGCACCTGTCATACTCAAGGAAGATCAAAGGCAATGAGTAGTAGAAATTAAGGTCAGGAAGGCAAGGATTAGACCACAGCGCATATAGGGCCTTGTAGGTCACAATGATGACTTGGCTTTTATTCTGAGTGATGTTTGAAGCCAGCAGAGGAATAAGAGCAGATAAGTAATATAATATGATTTCCAATTCCTGATTTAATATTTGTTTGAAATATTCTACCGCTACTTTACATAAATGAAGCATACTTTGCCTTTTATTTCGATATATTACCTTGAAAGAAAGTTGAAATGTATGAGGGTAAGTATAAAAAGTTGAGTAACAGGAAGAAAGTATGTCCATGAGCACTTCAGTTATCCATTGCCACATAACAAATCAACCCAAAGCTTAGTAGTTTAAACAAACAATGATTTCTCATTTGTCATGATACTGTGGCTTTAGCAGGATCAGCCAGGCCATTCTATTCTCTTGGCATCAGCTGAGGTCACTTGTGTGGCTGAATTATACTGGCAAGTAAGCTGGACTGGCAGGTCTAAGGTTTCACCCCACACATCTGGAACTTTGTTGTTCCTCCATGGGCTTCTCCCCCCAGCTATCTTGTGCTTCCTCACAATATGGCAGCCACAGAGTCTAAAGATTTTCAGGATTTCTGCAAACGTTGGCTTCAAGAGGGAAAACAGAAGCTGCCAGAACTCTCAGAGGCTAGACCTATAACTGGCACAGCATCACTTCTGCCATGTTGTATTGGACAAAGTAAGTCAAAAGGCCAACCCAAATTCAAGGCTAGGAGAGATTCCATCTAGTGATAGTTGTTTGATGGGTTGAACAGCATGCACGTACTTGGACCTGAAATGATCTGCCCACCTTGGCCTCCCAAAGTGTTGGGATTACAGGCATGAGCCACTGCACCCAGCCTAAAGGAGAAAAATTGTCATTTTATAAAAACCAAATAATCACAGTGGTTTTTCACCTCTCATCTAGCAAGACAAGGTCCGGGTGGTAGCCTATGGCCCTGGGTGCTTGTCTTCATTCTTAGCCTCACTCCTTCGTCTCTGAACTATGACTTAAAACCACGAGCTCTAAGGTCAGGCTGCCTGGCTTCAAATCTGTATTTTGCTGTTTAGCAAGAAATTGATGGTGGCCATCTTTGGAGACTGTCAGAATGGGCAAGAAACACTGATTCCCTCCATCACCATCATGGCATCCTGGGGTGCCCTTCTCTCCTTTTGGCCATTGTGTATGCATAATATTGATCAGTTTGATTGGTGGATGGAAATTGACTAACTTTATGTTCTTCAATCATGCATTTCCCTGAGGCCTAGAAATTATTCTGAGAAGCTCCCTGACCCCTATACATGAGCTCCCTTACAGCCTGTGTTCATTTTCCTCCCTAGCTCTGCAGGCCCACCATCCCCATTCCTGGGCATTGCCACACTCTGACAGCCAGCTGGGCTAATGTCAGAGAATGGGACAAGTGGTATGGCATTCTGCAGAATTTGGGGAATGTGGTACAGCTTTTTCCACGGAAGAAGCCAGAGCTGCCCAGGCTGGCCAAATATGCACCCAGCCCTGATAATAGTCCACCTTCCCAAAAGGAAAGCCAGTGAAGGACTGTGCATTTAAATTACCTCTAGGCTTCACAAACAAAACAAAACTCTTCTTTCTAGAAATAATTTTAGATTCACGAAAGAGTTGTAAAGATAGTACAGAGAGGTTCTCATCCCCTTCACCCAGCTTCCCGTAATGTTACGCCTGTAGTCCCAGCTGCTAGGGAGGCTGAGGTGGGAGAATCCCCTGAGCCTGGGAGGCAGAGGTTGCAGTGAACCACCTCACTCCAGACTGGACGACGGAGTGAAACCGTCTCAAAAAAACAAAACAATAGCAAAAAAAAAAAAAAAAAAAATGGCATAACACTATTAGCTAAACTACAGACTTATTTAGATTTCCCCAGTTTTCCCACTATTGTCCTCTTCCAAGAGCCCATCCCGGATTCCACACAGCATTCAGCCTTAGCCGTCCTGTCTCATTAGTCTCCTTCAGTCTATGACAGTTTCTCAGTCTTTCCTTGTCTTTCACGACCTGGATAGCTTTGAAGAGTGGCACTCAGGTGTTTTGTAGAATGTTCTTCAATTTGGGGTTGACTCATGATTTCTCCTAAGTCAACTGAGGTCATGAGGTTTGGGAAGAGGTGTTGTGCCATTCACAGGGTATCATATCAGGGGCACATGCCATCAGCCTGCAATATTACTGGTGATGTTACCCTTGATATTAACCTTACCTAAGGTGGTATTTGGGAGGTCTCTCCACTGTAAATTCACTCTATTTTCCTCTCCATTCTCTATTTGTTAGAAGCAAGTCACAAAGCCCAGATCACACTCAAGGAGATGAGAATTGAACTTCTGGAGGGAGGAACCTCTGGGCTTTTAAAAATACACAGCACACTAGGCAGGGCTGCCAGGAGCAGGGAGGGCCCCAGGCCTGTCCACTGATTTGCTGGTGACCTTGGGTGAGTCACTCTGTTTCTCAGAGCCGGGATTTCCCTCCCTCTTATGAAATCCATCATGGTATCACTGCCCCACAGCTGTCACCAGGAGCCTCAGAAGGATTTAGCCGGTAACACTGTGAGCTGCTGGAGTACAGACCTGTTGGGGGACACAGGGTCCTTTTTAATGACACTGGGGTCCTATTCCTGGTCTGCGAGCAGTTTCCAATTTTGATGCTCATCGTCCCCCTAACAGGAGTGCCCTCAAAGTGGTGAGTCCGTCATTATTTTTACAAAATGGTCTTGTGTTATAAACATGCTAACAAGGACTTTGTGTAGCAGGAAATACCATGGGGAAATAGTTTTGTCAAGTGAAGCATTATTTTGCAAAGTGAATAATTCCCCTGAATTAGCCTTTTTGTCTAAAGTCAGCTTTTCACTTATTGGATTTGCTTAAACTAAGGGGCTCTAGGAATTCCTTCCAAAGTACACACCATCTTTGTGCAAATGCTTCTGGACAGACAGAATGTTTTCTATGTTGATGGTGATGAATTACCTTAGAATCATAACTTACAGTAATTATTTTACAGCCTTGTTGGTTGACTCTCTATTAGCAGAGAATCCTGGCCAACGTGTATTCTGTCACTTGACACTAACAAGAACTAAACCCCAAAAACTTGCTCTTTGGTGACTGTAGCAAAGATAATGACTGGTGAGCTGTTTTTCTGGGAGTAGGTATATCTGCTGGGATTAGACATTTTCTCATTTCTTTTGACATCACACCACTCTATGCAGGCCACCATGTCTGGGCACACAGGCTTTGCATCCTGCACAACTCCAGGGCATCACTCCCAGGGATTTGGATGGTGCTCCCTAGAGTTCAGCAACATGGCAGCCCTGTCTCCCACCCTGTGGAGCCTACTGTTGAACTCACCCAATTACTCACCCAGCATCTGTTCTCTGATAAGCCTGGAGCAGGGCTGATATAGAGCAAAATGCCACTGGTCCAAGACGCTGGTGTTCTCTCCAAAGTCATCTCCACAGACAGTCACCAAAGGCTTCTGGCAAGGTAGGAGAAAATGTCCATTCTACAGTTTTCATTTGTGGCTGTGACTGGACCCCACCTGGACAAGATGTAATAACGTACGTACTTTGGAGATCCTCTAATTGTCTTGAGAATAGCACAAATCCCTGGGTTGTGTTGGTGAAAGGGTGTTTGAATGTTCCTTTGTTGAACAAGAGTCAAAACAGACAAGAAATTTTAGTGCTCTCTTGGCATTTCTTCATTTTTCGACATACAAAAACCCTCAAAAATGGAAGTGACCCATAGCATCCTTCATCCTGAGAAAGGCTCAGGCCAAGAAACACCCACCTCACTGTTTCAGTCTTCTACTCTTTTTTTTTTTTTTTTTTTTTTGAGACAGAGCCTTGCTCTGTCACCCAGGCTGGAGTACAGTGGCACAATCTCAGCTCACTGCAACCTTTGTCTCCTGGGTTTGAGCAATTCTCCCTCCTCAGCCTCCCGAGTAGCCTGGACTACAGGCATGTACTGCCATACCTGGATAATTCTTTGGTAATTTTAGTAGAGACAGTGTTTCACCATGTTGGCCAGGCTGGTCTCAAACTCCTGACTTCAAGTGATCCACCCGCCCTGGCCTCCCAAAGAGCTGAGATTATGTAACTAACGTGCTTTACTCTCTCTGTTCCTAAGCACCTCCAATCCTTTGCCTATACAGTGCCTCCTACCTGGAAGGTTCACCCTCTTTCTTCCCTGATTATCCAAGTCTTCTCTTTTTCAAGATTCAGCTCAGCCATGCAGTCTTTAAGAGGACCTTTCTATAACCGCCTTAGTCCCCAAATGCTATCCTCATCTACTACTCCAGAATTGCCTCTTTGAAGAGGAAAACATTGCTCATCATCCCCATAACAGGTGTGCCACCTGCTTATCATGATGCATCCCCTCACCATGCCCTTTCTTGTTAAATGAAGTATAATGATGGGCACGCATTATTTTCGCCAGACTAGGATTCCCTCCTCCCTCTGATAAAGGATCTAATTTTCCTTTAGGGATCCACTGCTCTCTCATCCTCTCTCACCTGCCTCCCAGCACCCTAGCTGGCTCAGAAGAGCACGTGTGCCTAGCCAGTCAGTGCCTTCCAGTCCCTTGGTCCGATGTTTGGTTCTGGATCTATCAGGGCCACTGTATAAAAATGACCCACCCAGGAGTGGAGCCACATCAGAGGAAAGAACAGAGATGGATAGTGATGATGATGATGTTTAAGCTCCTGGATTCAGCTGTACCTGAAGTTAGAATTAATGAAGTTAGACTTTTCTGGTACCTAAGCCCATAAATTCCTCCTTTGCTCTGGCTACTTTGGTTTCTGCCACTTGCAATGCAAAGTTCTTTGTGGATAGGGATCATGCCCGATTTACCTTGACATTCCCCTATGGCAAGCATAGTGCTTGGCGTATGTATACTAAGTGTTTCACAAGTAATTATTGCTGATATAGGGGAAAATATGCTAAACCAGCCAGTTCAAAGGGGGAAAATGTTGTTTTTTTAAAATTTTTAAAAAATTTTTTGAGATGGAGTCTTACTCTGTCACCCAGGCTAGAGTACAGTAGCACAATCTCAGCTCACTGCAACCTCTGTCTCCTGAATTCAAGCGATTCTCCTGCCTCAGCCTCCCTAATAGCTGGGATTACAGTTGCATGCCACCACATCCAGCTAATTTTCTATTTTTAGTAGAGCTGGAGTTTTACCATATTGGCCAGGCTGGTCTCAAACTTCTGACCTGAAATGATCTGCCCACCTTGGCCTCGCAAAGTGTTGGGATTACAGGCATGAGCCATTGCACCCAGCCTAAAGGAGAAAAATTCTCATTTTATAAAAACCAAATAATCACAGTGTTTTTTCACTTTTCATCTAGAGAGACAATGTCCAGGTGGTAGCCTATGGCCCTGGGTGCTTGTCTTCATTCTTACCCTCATTCTTTCATCTCTGAACTATGACTTCTTAAAACCAGGAGATCTAAGGTCAGGCTGCCTGGCTTCAAATCAATATTTTGCTGCTTATAAGCTCTGTATCCTTAGATAAGATATTTAGTCTTTCTAATCCTCAGTTTCTTCAACTGTAAAATGGGGAAGATGGTAATATCTATGGCTTGGCTTGCTCTGAAGAGTAAATGAGCTGTTACTATTTTTTTTTCTTTTTCACTCTGTCACCCAGGCTGGAATACAGTGGCACAATCATGGCTCATCACAGCCTCTACCTCCTGAGCTCAAGTGATCCTCCCATCTCAGCCTCTTGATTAGCTGAGACCACAAGTGTGTGCCACCATGTCCAGCTAATTTTTAGCAATTTTTTGAAGAGATGAAGTCTCTATATGTTGCCCAGGATGGTCTCAAACTCCTGGGCTCAAGTGATACTCCTGCCTCAGCTTCCCAAAGGGCTGAGATTATAGGTGTGAGCCACCACGCCACCACATCCAGCTTATTATATCCTAACATAATCCTTTTTTTTTGGAGACAGGCTCTCACTCTGTCATGCAGGCTGAAGTGCAATACATGGCTCACTGCAGCCTTTACCTCATGGACCCAGGTGATCCTCCTGCCTCAGCCTTCAGGGTAGCTGGGACTACAGGCACGCACCACCAGGCCCAGCTAACTTTTTGTATTTTTTTGTAGAAACAAGGTTTCACCATGTTGCCAGGTTCATCTCAAACTACAGGGCTTAGGGGATCCCCCTCACTCAGCCTCCCAACGTGCTGGAATTACAGGCATGAGCCACCATACCCAGCCTGTAATTCTTAAAATACCGACATATCCTCCCTAAAGTCCGTACCATGTAGCTGTTTCCTGTTGGATCCTAGGCAGGACTTTGGGACCAGGCCATGCTGTGAGAAAAGGTGCAGGAACGGTGTCAGAATTGGGACAGTCAGCCAGAGGAAAAGCAGGTGATCTCCCAAGTAACAGATAAAGAAGACCTCAGGTTCCCGTTAACTGCAGTCTTATTCTTCTACCAAGAATAAGGGCACCACATCCTCAGACTTTACAGATCTAATTTTTCTCCTTCATGGGTGGAGCACTAGCATGAAGAACGTGAGTTCTGGCATGAGACTGATGGTTCAAAGTCCAATTCTGATCCTTCACAACACTTTGGCCTCTCAGACCCTCAGTTTCCTCATGCGTAAAATGGGGATGACATTACCAACTTCAGTAAGAAGAATCACTTAGAACAGTAATTACTCTGGTCATCATTCAACACAGACCTTTTGAGCCTAGTCTGTTACAAGCCTTCTGAAACATGACAGGGTGAACAGTACACTCATGCACTCTAACCTCATGGACCTTAGACTAATGAGGAAGAGAGTTATCGGTCAACAGATTCTAACAAAGCATGGTGAGCACTTTGGTAGGGGAAGTAAAAGGAACTCAAGATCTTATAATGGGAGGTATACAACATAGGTTAAGCATTTAGAAGATGACTAAACAAAGAGGAGGAGCTGAAGGACTGATAAGGAGCCCAGAGTGAAATTGAGGAAAGCAAGACTTCTGTCTCAGCCTTGTGATCTGCAGGGCATCCCTCTCATCTCTAGCTCCAGGGGTAATTTCAGCCTCTTATCATGATGATTGAGGTGGCCCAGTTTGAAGCTAAACAGCACATGGCATTTCCACAGCAAATGTTTTGGGATGATTCAATCAGAGCAAAGATAAAAACTCTTTTTCCCCGTGGATATGACCAAAAAAGCCATGTTGTCAGCCATCTTCACAACTATGTGGGAAATTTGGCTGGGTACCAAGCTAATACCTCAGAAGGGGGCAAAGGTTGAAGAATTGCAGAGCCTGAGCCTTGATCAAACTATACCTGAAGCTTACTAACCACTGGTCTTTTGACTGATGCATGAGCCGATAAATCTTCTTTGTTTAAGCCAGCTTGTGCTGAACTTTTTGTTATTTTTAAATGGAATTATTCTAACCAATAGACAAGAGGAGAATAGTTTGAGAAATAGGAAGTAAGTATAATAGTACCTGATGATATCGGCATGTCCAGCAAAACAAGGACAAGGAGTGTCCATTGGATTTGGCAACATGAAGATCATTTGTGAGCTGGGCAAGGTAAGTTTCAGTAGTAGGAAGTGAGGTGACAAGAAGGAGTCTATGCAAGCTTGTACTGTACAAGTAAGTGGTCAGAGGGCCCCCTTGATTGTGTTTAAGGGACACGAGCAATCCGTAGTCTCTGTCATCACAGTGGGATTGTATTTTGTAAGATCTTAAACACTCTGTCTCATTGTCCCACTATCTATCAAAACATTTCCCCAAATCCTTTAACTGTTTGGACTCTGGGCTGTCCTGTAAGTTTACCTATAGCAAGTACAGTATTTCAAGTAACTATATAAGAAGCTTCCAGGCCGGGCGCGGTGGCTCAAGCCTGTAATCCCAGCACTTTGGGAGGCCGAGGCAGGTGGATCACGAGGTCAAGAGATCGAGACCATCCTGGTCAACATGGTGAAACCCCGTCTTTACTAAAAATACAAAAAATTAGCTGGGCATGGTGGCACGTGCCTGTAATCCCAGCTACTCAGGAGGCTGAGGCAGGAGAATTGCCTGAACCCGGGAGGCAGAGGTTGCGGTGAGCCGAGATCGCGCCATTGCACTCCACCCGGGGAAAAAAGAGAAAACCCCAGCCAAAAAAAAAAAAAAAAAGAAAAAAAAAAGAAGCTTCCAGTTGGATTCAGTTCTGGTCTTTTTCCCACTAATATAGTTATTGCTTCTTAACATTTTGGGGACAGGGAGTCACATAGCACTTAGAAAATTAGAGTAAAATTATGAACCCTCTCCCTTGGAGAGAAAATCTCCCCAAATTCCGTATACATTTCTGAGGCTTCATGATCACTATGCAGCTGGCCTCACAGATGATATAGGATACTGCCCAAGCTTGCTCTCATTTATAAGCTCTAGTGAATCAAAGTTTCCTTAACTGGAGTCTTGTTCCAATGAATGAAAGACTCCAACTCATCAAACTAGCTCTCTCTTCCTGCCAATAGCTCCTGGAATTCTGGCTTTCTCCTTCAACCTGCAGATATTGGTCAAGGTGGAGTTTGTAGCTTTCTCGCCCTGTCAAAACACCCACACCAGCCTCTCTGCTTCCCTTCCCAATTTCTCCTTCACCAAGCACAATCTCTAGCCCTGGCCCTAGTAAAGGCCATGGATTTAAAAGGTGTGTATGGTCATTACTCTCATTCATCTCTTCATTCCTGGGATTCCACCTTCCGAGTGAGCCACAGTTCTCAGGCATCTGTCCCATACAATCCTGCAAACCACACTCAGGAATCAGGAAGTGAAGACATACACGTCCTAGATGTGACCTGCCACTGACACATTCCCTACCTATGGCCCGAATTGCTCCCGTCATGCTGCTCCTTCAGTATAAAATCATTCGCTTGTCCCAAAGTGCTGGTTTCAGCTCAGCTGAGAGATTTGCTGGTGAGGAACGGAGCGTTGTATAATCTGGGGGTAGCTCTGGCCCTCTGATCTGGAGTAAACTCTTTTGCCCAAAAGGTATGCTTCCCACCCAGGCTGAAGAAAGGGATCTGAAGTATTTTCTTTTGACCTCTGTTAATATTTATAATGATGTCCTGATTGTTTGCATACCCACCAGTCATCCTCACTAGCTCCTTTGAGGTGCAACCATGGATAATGCACCCGCATGTATTACAGATAATAACATTAACAAGAGTGAGTGTGGCCCGAGCTCTCTGCTCTGACAATGGAGTTAGGCACTGTCTATGCCTCTCTCTCTCCCAACACTATGCAAGACTATTACTAACCTCTCTTAAGTTTTTTTAAACTTTTTTTTTCTTTTTTGGAATCAGAGTCTCACTCTGTCACCCAGGCTGGAGTGCAGTGGTGCAATCTCAGCTCACTGAAACCTCTGCCTTCCACGTTCAAGTGAGTCTCTTGCCTCAGCCTCCTGAGTAGGTGGGGTTACAGATACATGCCACCATGCCTGAATGATTTCTGTAGTTTTAGTAGAGATGGGGTTTCACCATGTTGGCCAGGCTGGTCTCAAACTCCTGACCTCAAGTGATCCGCCCTCAGCCTCCCAAAGTGCTGGTATGAGCCACTGTATCCGGCCTTAAATGTTTCATTTTGTACTAATTTTGCAATTCCTCTTTAAGTTTGAATTTATAGAAGAATTGCAAAATTAGTACAAATATTCCCATATATCCTTTATCCAGCCTGTGCCCAAATGTTAACATCTTATACAACTACATTAAAATAGTCAAAATCAGGAAATTAACATAGAGGCAATATATAACTAGTCTATGAAACTAACTACAGCTAATAAGAGCTAATCTCATTCAAATTTCACCAATTATACTACTACTGGACTTCTTCTGGTCCAGAATCTAGGGTTTCATGTTGCATTCAGCTGACATGTCTTTAGTTTCCTTTCATCTGAGGCAGTTTGTCCTTGACACTTTTGAAGAGTACTGGCCAGTTCGTGATTTGTAGTTCATTTGGATTTGTCTTATGTTTCTTCAGGATTAGAATCAGGTTATGCATTTGTGGCAAGAATACTGCAAAATAAATGCCGTATCTTTTTCAGTGCATTGTATCAGGAGGTACATGACGTCAATATACTGTATCTCATTACTGGGAATGTCAACTTTGATCACTTGATGAAGGTGGTATATACCAGCTTTCTCCACTGTAAAGTTACTATTTTTCCCTTTGTAACTGATAAGTATCTTGTAGGGAAACTCTTTGAGACTATGTAAATATCCTGTTCCTCAAGATACTTTTCCCACTAATTCTAGCATCTATCAATGATCCTTTCTTGAAAACAATCATGACTGGGGTCTATGCCAAATGCTGATTCTCTATTTCCAAATTTCTTTCTCCGTTGAGAACTGGAATTCTGAAAGGAAAAGCTTTTCTCCTCTCCATTTTGCTTATTTAATTATTTATTGACATCAGCATACACTCATAGAAAGTTATCCCAATTTTTTCAATGTGAAAACTGAAGCTGAAAACTGTTAGATAATATGGTACCCACAGCCACAAAGCTAGGATGAAGGAGAGCCAGGATTTAGTCTTGCACCACCTAAGTGCTTAACCGATACTTCTTCATGACAATGCAAACTTTGTAACTTAGCATGGTTACCTCTTTGCTTTAATTACCAGGTGATACGATTTGGCTGTGTCCCCACCCAGATCTCACCTTGAACTATAATAATCCCCACGTGTCAAGGGTGGGGCCAGGTGGAGGTCATTGAATCATTGGCGGGCAGTTTCTCCCATACTGTTCTTGTGATAGAGAGTAAGTCTCACGAGATCTGATGGTTTTATAAATGAGAGTTCTCCTCCACAAGTTCTCTTGCCTGCTGCCATGGAAGATGTGACTTTGCTCCTCATTCACTTTTCACCAAAATTGTGAGGCTCCCCAGCCATGTGGAACTGTAAGTCAATTAAACCTCTTTCCTTTATAAATTACCCAGCCTTGGATATGTCTTTATTAGCAATGTGAGAACAGACTAATACACCAGGAAATTCCAATTTAAGACCACCTTCAGTAATATTGCTGGTTTGTACAACATGCAAATTTTGCTACTACATTCTCTTATTATTGTATCCTATTTCTCTCTTGCGCCCATGTCATTATCTGTGTTTTATTTTCTCAATCACATTTGTATTTTTTTAAATCACTTTAAATCTTTTTAGGGAGAAAACAAATAATAAACACATCTCTGAGGCTAGGACACCATAGACTTATTATTACTTAATGTGAATCACTTTGATTGCTGAATGATTGTTTCTTGACAATGGTGGCCACAAGTGGTCCTTGAGACTTGTCCACAAGGACAAATTCACAGAACATGTAGAGACACACATCTTCTTTCCTAATAAATGAGTGTGCACAGATGAGCATATCAGAACGTAATGATGACAGCCAGGTACCAAGTGCTGAATGCCGAAAGATGATATGTGGAGGGAGGAACATTTTTAATGTTTCATGCCTCTTTAAGATGGAACCCCAAATGGCTTATTCTGGGACATTGGAGATTAAAGAGGATGAGGGGGCAAGCAGTGAGCTCTCTGAGAGTGCAAGTATTCGAGCAGAGACTTTCAGCAGACCAAATACAAGGACTTTTGCAGGGCATGCCAATGTCACTTGAAAGATGTGGATGGTAGAACTCTGGGCTTTGTTTCCCAGGCTTCATTTTCCCTCCTTCTGGGAAGCAGGTCTGAAGTTTGGAATGCTTCTCTCCTCTACTGTGACTGTATAGTTAGGGTAAACTTAATTCGCCTATAGCTCCAGGTCTTTAAGCCAATAAGTTTCACCTGTCTTCAACCATAATGTCTGGTTCAGTTACCTGCAGGTAATAACCCAGAGTCAGAGATGTGATGCCAGCTCCTAGGACCTTCTAGGAAAGAGAAGTTCATCTCCTCCATGATACTTTATGGAAGAGTTGCACTGTCTTCCCCAGTGATGGAGGGCATTGAAGTAGGGAGCCATGGCAGCCTGATGATAGAGTCAGCTTGAGGCTAAGCCAGACAACGGGAGCTAAGAAATGCAACTATGGTCTGAGCCGGGGCTCTCTCCATCAGGACCTCCTGGACAGTTACAAGATCCAGCAGTTTGCCATTCTTTTTTTTTTTTTTTTTTTTGAGACAGAGTTTCGCTCTTGTTACCCAGGCTGGAGTGCAATGGAGCGATCTTGGCTCATCGCAATCTCCGCCTCCTGGGTTCAGGCAATTCTCCTGCCTCAGCCTCCTGAGTAGCTGGGATTACAGGCACACACCACCATGCCCAGCTAATTTTTTGTATTTTTAGTAGAGACGGGGTTTCACCATGTTGACCAGGATTGTCTCAATCTCTTGACCTCGTGATCCACCCGCCTCGGCCTCCCAAAGTGCTGGGATTACAGGCTTGAGCCACCGTGCCCGGCCTGCCATTCTTTATTAAAACAGTTTGGGTAGAGGTTTTGATCATTTGCAACTGAAAGAATCATAAATGTTAAAACTAGATGGACAAAAAATCAGATTTAGTTTCAGAACCACTGAAGGAAATTTACTAAACACACAGAATGCCCGGGCAGTTTTGATAAACATCCCCTAGTAATTCTTGTGCACACCCAGACCTGATAGCCGCTGATCTCTGCTAAAACACATTAAGACTGGCCTTTGAAGGGTCTGTAGTGTGTCCTTTTGCTCCCCCTCCTCTCCTTCCTCCTCTGCCCCCTCCTTGCCCAGGTGAGAGACCCCCAGGGAGGAGGCCTGGCCCCAGTCCCCGAGCTTCAAGGCTTTCTATTTATATGTGAAATTGCTTGCGTTTTTCCTAGTTAGTGGCAGATCTGCCTGTTTGATGTTAATGAGTTTGTGAACCCAACAAAAACATGAAAGACGAGGTTCTTCCAAAGAGGAAAAAGAGAAAATAAAGTGCCATCCAAAATGGGATGGGCTTGAAATCTGCCTTGCAGCTCACCAGCCCCTTTCTCTGTCTTCCCAAAGGAGCCCCTTTCATCCAATCGAAGAAATCAAGATAAAATGCCAGCTTGGTGAATATCCCGAAAAAACAAACTGATCTGATTTGCCTGGACAAAAAAAAATGAGGAATTTGGCTGATCAAAGTGGGCACAGCTCCCTCTTAAGCCCCACCCACCCCATCAGGCCTCCTGTGGACAAGAAACACAAATCTCTCCCACATCAGTGCCGCTCCCATATTCATTTTCAAATAGCCCCTTGCATCCCGGTGCAAATCTTAGCTGTCTCCTAATAACCCACTTTAGGACATGGATGTTCTGATCTGATATTATTAAATGGAAAGGGGCCGCTTTCTAATCTGGAGAGAGGCAGGGGCATTTGTAACAGCCAGAATCAAAGGCCTGGTCTCTTTCTGTTCCTAATTATCAATAGTGTTTTATAACCTTATTAATATTGATACACAGTATACTGAAGATCTGTTAAGGCGTAATGTATGTGGAAGATAATTAACAAGATCCGAGTCAGATCAATCGCCTATTTGACAGCCAACGGTGTGTGGCTTATAAATTATACATATTCTAGGTATTGCTCGAAATGTTTAAAGTTTCAGTCCAATCCTTCCGATCCAGCGCTGGGGGAAGGCATGAACCTAAAGGTACCGTCCCCAGCCTATTGGAGCCTTCTCTGCACACACAGGACTCACTCTTACTTAAAAATCAAAGGGTTCTGTTAACTGCCAAGATCTACACAGAGCATAAAAACATACCTTCTCCTTGTAAAGTGCAGAAAAACAAAAGGTGAAATCTTGTAAGAAAAGAGATGATTAACAAAAGGAAGCTAATTTGCCTTTTGATTTCTGAGAGAAGGTAGCAGTTGGGTGTTTCAAATCGCAGAGCTGATCTTTCCTGCTGATGCCAGTCTGTAACAGAGTAAGATATTTGGTTGCTGTGAATGCAATTAACAATTCCAATTAATGTGTATGTTTGGGTGGATTGAAGAGCTTAAACTGGCTGGGCCAGGTGCAGTGACTGTCTGTAATCCCAGCACTCTGGGAGGCCAAGGTGGGCAGATTGCTTGAGACTAGGAGTTCGAGACCAGGCTGGGAAACATAGTGAGAACCCATCTCTACAGAAAAAAAAAAAAAAAAAAAAAAAAATTTGCCGGGTGTAGTGGCACATGTCTCTAGTCCCAGATACTTGGGAGGCTGAGATGGCAGGATGACTTTAGCTCAACAGGTCACAGCTCCAGTCAGGGTTGAGCCACTGCCCTCTAGCCTGGGTAACAGAGCAAAATCCTGTCTCAAAAAACAAACAAACAAACAAAAAAAAAAACTTAAACTGTGCTCTCTTGCTCTTGGTCAAATACTGTGTGTTGGGGTGTGTGTGTGTGTGTCCATGTGTTGTGAAGTCAGTGAAAATTATTTTTTCTCTGACAGCATTCCTTTAGGAACAAGCTGTCCCCCATTCTATAATAATCTCATTGGGTCCATGCAATTCAGCTGGGTCTGACCCCACCCTGGCAGGCATAATACCCAATTTGACCAATCAGATTCTCCTCACCATTTATTTTTCAGTCACCGGAAAAGACGGTATGATTTCCCACTGGGTTTTTAAGCAAGAAAGTTATAAGTCTTTTACTGCTCGTGGTCTCTTTGCTACCAGGCAGAGAGAACCTGCCTGAGAAGAAGCACTTCCGAGGAAAGCACAACCAAGGCATGAAGAGAGCTGGGTCCTGCCAGCATCACTTGAGCTCCTGGATACAGCTGTGCCTGAAGCATACACTGGAACTCTCAGTTACCTGAGCCAGTTATTACGTCCCCTTTTCTGCATAAGGCAATAAGAATTGGGTTTCTTTCACTTAACCGAAAATATTCTAGCTAATGCGGGCAATTGAGGCAACATGTTCAGCCCTTATTCCATTCCTCTCCACAATGCCAATGAGAAAGGTAGGCGACCACTGAGGTTCAGGAGCTGGAAAAGAAGGATGAGCCACCATAAAAGAGAGTGCAGCCCTTTCATCAAGACAATGGGGGCCTGATGTGGCTCACACCTGTAATTCCAGCACCTTGGGAGGCTCTGGTGGGAGGATCACCCAAGGCCAAGAGTTTGAGACCACCCTAGGAAACATAGCAAGACTGTCTCCAAAAATATTGAACCAGGAGTGGTGGTGCGCACCTACCTATAGTCCTAGCTATTCTGGAAGCTGAGATGAGAAGATCGCTTGAGCACAGGAGTTTGAAGTTACAGTGAGCTATGATTGTACCACTGCACTCCTGGACAGAGTGAGACTCTGTCTCTAAAAAAAAGACAGCGGGGCTGCGATGAGGAGCTGTGACCTGGTGCTGAACCCTGCGGATCTCCAGCATCCATCATGTTTAACTGGGGAGACTGCAGGGCTTTACTGCAGAGGCTGAGGCCTCCATCAAAAGGAAGTCAGGGTTTCAGAGAGTCCTCCAAATCAAGCAACGTCCTGGCCTGGACTAGGGAAAGTGACAACCTACTCAAAAGGAACAGCTCCCTGAGCCTATGCATTCCTTGGGATTTGCAATAGGTCATTGTGAGGACATTGCGTGATGTTGTGGTGCCCCATGCATTGTGGTGCTGGGTTCGTGGAGGTTCACCGTGATGATTTAGGGTAGCCTCATCTTATTTGCTGGCTAGGTCCTAAGACCAGTGTTAAGGTCAACATCACAGATGGAGTGACACAGGACTACCTCTAGCCTCTGTAGGGCTTTGGCACAAATTGGAAAAAGGCACTGCCTTTGGATAAACAAATTAGAAAAATGTATCTCCTCTAGACAGAAAACTGCAGCAGAGCACAGGGCCTGGAAAGAGTAGATCTAGCAGGAATTTAACTGCCATTTGTCCCCTTAGGCAGCATTTTGTGCAGTGTACAAACTGGCTTCACTTTAAGAAAACCACAACTAGAAATCATAAATGATGCACATTGGCTTAGGAAAGCAAAAGAAACTGTAACTCCAAAAAGCAAACCCGTTTCTCAAGAAAAGCCTTGGTTCCATATCAAAAAACTGGTAAAGAAAATATATGCTTATCATGTTTAAATTTTGTTTTGTTTTGTTTTTTCAGACAGAGTCTCGCTCTGTTGCCCAGGCTGGAGTGCAATGGCGCGATCTCAGCTCACTGCAACCTCTGCCTCATGGGTTCAAGCGATTCTCATGCCTCAGCCTCCCAGATAATTGGGATTACAGGCATGCCACCACACCTGGTTAATTTTTGTATTTTTAGTAGAGACAGAGTTTCTCCATGTTGGCCAGGCTGGTCTCAAACTGCTGGCCTCAAGTGATCTGCCTGCCCCCACCTCCCAAAGTGTTAGGGTTATAGGCTACTATGCCTGGCCACCATGTTTAAATTTTTAAAAGCATTTGGAGTATATGCACACAAGTTGCTTTATAAAGATTCTCCATCTTAACTGACTTTTTGTGATTAACTGCCAACTTCTGCCCTGACCCCATCACACAGCAAGCCTTCCACAGTGATCTAGTCATCCTGTAAATCCCAGAAATCATCCTTAAAATGTGTGGTAGTGCCAGATTGCAACAAATCTAGCACAGCCTATGTTTTCTTTTTTTCCCTAGGGAAACAGGCTGCTATTTCTTCAGTTGAGCCTGTATGTGTGAGGGCCACAAAAGGCTGGATGCCATCCTCAGGGTAGGAGCCATAAGTGAGATCCTATGGGAAGCCCTTCCAGAACACAGGCTTTCCCAGGGAGGTGCCAGGCAATCACCTACATGGTTTAAATTGTTCTCTCGTCGAGGCGTAGTGGCTTATGCCTATAATTTCAGCACTTTGGAAGGCTGAGGCGGGCAGATCACGACGTCAAGATTTCTAGACCAGACTGACCAACATGGTGAAAATCCGTCTCTATTAAAAATACAAAACTTGGGCCGGGTGCGGTGGCTCACGCCTGTAATCCCAGCACTGTGGGAGGCCGAGGTGGGTGGATCACGAGGTCAAGAGATAGAGACCACCCTGGTCAACATGGTGAAACCCCGTCTCTACTAAAAACACAAAAAATTAGCTGGGCATGGTGGCGCGTGCCTGTAATCCCAGCGACTCAGGAGGCTGGGGCAGGAGAATTGCCTGAACCCGGGAGGCGGAGGTTGCGGTGAGCCGAGATCGTGCCATTGCACTCCAGCCTGGGTAACAAGAGCGAAATTCCGTCTCAACAACAAAAAAAAAAAAAAAAAAAAAAACTTAGGTGTGGTGGCGCGTGCCTGTAATCCAAGCTACTTAGGAGGCTGAAACAGGAGAATCCCTGGAACCCAGGAGACGGAGGTTGTAGTGAGCCAAGATTATGCCACTGCACTCCAGCCTGGACAGACAGAGCGAGACTCTGTCTCAAAGAAACAATCAAATAAAGTTCTCTGTGCATTTGTGGCTATGTAGCCAAGTTTCTTGTAACTTCAATTTTTATGTGCTGGGATTCTGCCCCATATCCACTTATATACAGCAATTCATTCCTTATCACTTCTATTACTTCTACCAATTCCAGAGCCACATGGTGAAATAATGGGATCTCCCACTTAGAATCATTGAGCATTAACAGTAGGAGTGTGGTCAATGAGATTATCATCCCAATCCTTCCCTCCCTTCCTTCTATAGGATTATGATCCCCCTCTCATGGCTTTACCAGGACATAGTACTTCTCTGTCGCTAACATTGGGCTTGGCCATTGATTTGGCCAATGCAGACATGACAGACAGGAGATATGGGCCAGTAGGAACAGATATAGGCATAGGAGATTTGCATGCTGTGATGAATGATGCTGGCTTTATTTGTGGCCATTGGTGAGCCATGAACAGTTTAGGGTTTCCAGCAGCATTCTTGTGATTATGACACTTCGCAAACTTACACACAGCTATCAGAGAATTGGGTAAGACAGGTACTGCACTTTTTTTAAGGACAGAAATAGGTTAGTGCATTTGGCTTGCTGTCTTTTGTTTCTGCCATATGCCATGAAAAGAGCATGCCCTAAGAAGCCACTGTTCTAAGGAAGAGACGAGATGCAGGGAGAAAATCTAGACCTACCCTACTGTCTGAAACCAAGCCTAGTCAATCCATAGCCAAAATCAGTGCTGCCTCAACCAACTCACATGACCATGAACTGGAAATATATGCATTTGTGTTGTATGCCACTGAGACTTCTGAGCCTTTTGTTACACAGCATTCTGGAATAAAAACCTAACTGATACAAAGGGATATAAAAGAGTTTCTAATCCAACCCACTGATTTTATACCTAAAGTTACTTATTAACTCTGTGATATATATACTGCTTAGACAGTTTCTGGTCTCAATTCCATTATCTATGAAATGAAAATACAGCACCGGACCAGGGATAGTGGCTCACGCCTGTAATCCCAGCAACTTTCTTTGGGAGGCTGAGGCAGGTGGATCACCTGATGTCAGGAGTTTGAGACCAGCCTGGCCAACATGGCAAAACCCTATCTCTACTAAAAATACAAAAATTAGCTGGGCGTGGTGTTGCACACCTGTAATTCCAGCTACTCGGGAGGCTGAGGCAGGAAAATCACTTGAACCCAGGAGGTAGAGGTTGCATGAACAGAGATCATGCCACTGCACTCTAGTCTGAGTGACAGTGAGACTCCATATCAAAACAAAACAAAAAACAGTACCTGTCTTACCCAACTCCCTGATATCTATGCAGAAGTTTACTGGGTGTCATAATCACAATAATACTGCTGGAAACCCTAAACTGTACACGGCTCACCATTGCCCACAGAATAAAGCCAGCATCATTCATCACAGCACGCGAATCCCCTATGCCTGTGTCTATTCCTGCTGGCCCATACCCACTTTGTTTCTCACAGTACTCACACACCCTGTTTGCTGCCACTTGAGATATTTGCCATTTCCCAAACTGTCTCTGATCTTCTCCCCACGGTTTTTCTCTCGTTGGTCCCTTTCCTAACGAAGCCTTTTCCTGCCGTCTCACCTTTTGGAAAGCTTCATGGCGTAACTTAGATATCACATCCTCCAAATGGCTTCCCCAGTCCCTTTAGCTAAAGTTAAGATGTATTTCCTTCCAGATGCTTACCACCTTTTACTTGTGTTACAGGCATTGGGCCTGAGTCCGTCACTTACACTAAGTGAGAACAAGCTTTACGAGAGCAAGGATCCGTTTTTGTTCATCTGCATCTCCCATGGACCCTAGCCCATGAAGCACTATGTGTCTGCTCAATGTGTGTTGATAGATATCCTAGCTTTGAGAAGCATAGTCACTGTGGCACACTCTGGTGGTGTATTTCTTCCATGTTTGAGTGTCCTCCGCAGTGGATAAGCAATGGTACTGACCCACATGTGAATGATGACACAGCTGCCATTATTGAGCACTTATTCTGGGACAGGATCTGCACTGAACATGCTGTACATTTTGTATAATTTAAATCTCTCCACAGCCCTCTTGGTTGTTTCTAAGATTTGCTTTATTTATTTATGTATTTATTTATTTATTTATTTATTTTGAGACAGAGTCTTGCTCCGTCGCCCATGCTGGAGTGCAATGGCGTTATCTCAGCTCACTGCAACCTACACCTCCCAGGTTCAAGAGATGCTCCTGCCTCAGCCTCCTGAGTAGCTGGGACTACAGGCGCACACCATCATGCCTGGCTAATTTCTGTATTTTCAGTAAAGACAGGGTTTCACCGTGCTGGCTAGGCTGGTCTCAAACTCCTGACTTTGTGATCCACCCACCTCAGCCTCCCAAAGTGCTGGGATTACAGCCAGGATTTGCTTCATTTAACAGATGAGACATGGCAAGGACTGTTATGCATCATCCCTTTCTTCCTGAGCACCTAGCTAGGCCACACTTCCCAGATTCCCTTATGGTTAGGTGAAACCATGTGACTGGTTCTGCCCAATAGAATGAAAGGGGAAGTAGCATGTACTACTTCCAGGCCAGGACCATAAAAACCTCCCCTGCAAAGCTCCCCACTCATGTTCTACCGGTAGATGTAGAGGATCTAGCGAAGGACCTTGAGGTCTAGAGGATGGTGGAGCGTCGAATGCAAAGAGCTTGGGTTCATGACTTACCCTCCAGGGGAGGTCACCTGCTGAATACTCTTGTATTGAGCTGTAATATGATCATGAACTAAATTTCTATTGCATTTAGCCATGGAGATTTTAGGGTTCTTGCCGCTGTTACGAGGAAACAGATTCCGTTTAAATGACTTTAGGCTGATTATATAAGTTAGTGGCAGAGGGCTAGGATTTTAACCCAAACCTAGCTGTCTCTGATTCCTGTGGTTCTAATTACTACAATCTACTGCCTCTCTGCTAAGAAAAACAATGCAAACAAATGAAAAAAACTCAAGTGCAAACCCAAGATTTTCTAAGCTGTGACTACCCTGGCTTTGGAATGTTGCACCCAGCAGAGTTTTGTGAAATTGCCGAATGATTGCCTACTTGAAGGGAGTGGGGAGGCAGAGGGAGATGACATGTGTTGATTGCCCACACATGCCAGGCACTTCACATACATGTTATTTCTCTTACTCTTCACAATAACCCTCTGGGACGGTATTAATGCCACAGGCTCTGAGAAGCTAAGCAATTTGCTCATGTTTCCACGGTGAGGAAGCCACAACACTGAGATTCGAATTCATCTCCCTCTGCTTCCAAGTCTAGTGCTGCTGCTTTTCATTACCACCTCAAGGAATATATCGTTTCAGGATCTGTTTCTTTCATTCCTCAACTAATTGATTCATTTAATCTTTATTGACTGCCTACTATGGGTTAGGCACTCCGCTGGTCTCCAGGAATCAGGGCCAGACCGAGGGTGAGGCAGGAAGGGCATCTAAGGCACTACATCTAAGGAGGCACTAGCTCTCAGGTATTCACCCTGCATTCCCACAGCCCTGACAGTGAATACCTTTTCAAATTTTGTGCTATAGGTAGTTGGTTGACCTCACCCTACTCCCATCCCTGAAGGAGCAGTGAGCAAACCAGACCAGCAGTCCACCCTCAGAGCGCTAACGTTTCAGTAGCAGACATGCAAGCTAAGGGGATTCTAGTTATCAGGCAGGTCACCCCCAACTTCCTCCTGGAAAACCACCATCACCTTATTATACTCTCAGAGTCAATGGTCAAGAGCTCAGGCAGGCCCCAGAGGGCATAACTTGTCTATGTTCCACATGTTTCGGGAATTGGCTGGAAGATGTGCAACTTAGGGGTGACAAGGACAAGTGGGGGATCACCTGGAGCTTTGCTACTCATGCATCTGGCATCTGGGCTGTGATGAGTGGAGGGTCAAGCCCAGCTGGGACTGTGCAGTGGAGCACTGCATGTGGCCTCCCCAGGTGGCCCAGGCTTCTCACGTCCTGGTGGCTGTGTCCCCAGGGGACACATTTCAAAAGGGGGCACCCAGAGAACGAGGGGCAAAGCCACAAGTCTTCATTTATGTCTCGCACCCAATTGCTCAAAGCAGTCACTAGTCTGCCCAGGTCAAAGAAGAGGGAACAAAGCCCCACCTTTCAATGGAAAGAGTGTGAAAGCATTGGTGACCATTTCTTAAATCATCACAATAACCAAAAAATTTAAAAATGAATAATTCTTCTACAGAGGAAAGGAATATTGTTCTATGAAAGTGTGTAGCAGAGAACTGAACTGATAATAGTAAATATGCTTCATTCATTCAACCACATTTATGGAGCACCTGCAAGGAATCAGGCCATCAGCAGAGGGACTGGAATAACAGATACTCACAGGGGAGGAACAGCTTTGCCTGGGAAGGCAGCGCAGGTCTGCCTTGCTTTTGTCTGTCTTTATATGCAGCCATAAAAGTGGTGCTGATTCATTACATGAAACTGGTTCAAACATGTGTGTGAATTGTGTCCTGAGCTCATCACCTATGCTTGTCTTGAGGAGGAGTTGAGGGTGACAGAGAAGGAGCAGTTCTTGGACCTGAGAACTTGGAGTTTGTGCTGTTTAGTATCATCACCGCCATCATTATCAGGAACACACTGCAATTGATGCTACTTTGATGTCCTTAACAATCTCTTGCATGTCTGAAGTGTTATTGGTCAGGGTTCTCCAGAGAAACAGAACCAAGAGGAGATACAGATATGCATGGATGGCTAGAGAGATGATAGATAGATAGATAGATAGATAGATAGATAGATAGATAGATAGATGGATGGATGAAGCAATTTATTGTGGGTCTTGGCGCATGCAATTATGGAAGTCAAGAAGTCCCACGGTCTGCTGTCTGCAAAGCTGGAGAATGAGGAAAGCTGGTGATGTCATTTGGTCTGAGCCAAAGGTCTGAGAGACAGCTAACGTGTAAGTCCTGGTCTGAGTCCGAAAGTCCAAAAACAAAGATCTCCAATGTCCAAGGGCAGGAGAAGGTTGATGGCCCAGCTCAGGAAGAAAGCGATATCCCTTCCTCTGCCTTTTTGTTCTATTCAGGCCATGTATTGCATGATGCCATCTTTTTTACGCAGTCTACTGATTCAAATGGCTAAGCTGTTTGGAAACACTTTCACAGACATTCCCAGAAATGTTTTACCAGCTATCTGGGCATCCCTTAGCCCAGTCACGTTGACACATTAAAATTAACCATCTTGTGAAGGGACTGTGGGTTCCAAAAGCTCAATCACACTCCTTAGCTCACATGGAGCTCACCTCCAACCTCCAGGGCAGGAGAGTAAGCATCCCCCACACTCTCAGTTTACAGATGCAGAAACTGAGCTTGGAGAGGTCAAACCAAGGACATCCCCCAAATCAGACAGCTAAGCATGGCCTCCAGACTCTGCACTGGCTAGTGCCTGCATAATTTTTTAAATTCTCCAGTTTTAACATCACCAGTCATCAGAGAAATGCAAATTAAAACCACAATGAGATATCGTCTTACACCAATCAGAATGGCTATGATTAAGAAGACAAAAAATAACAGATGTTGGCAAAGATGCAGAGAAAAGGGAACGATTATACATTGATGGTGGGAGTATAAATTAATATAACCTCTATGAAAAATAGTATGAAGATTTCTAAAAGAACTAAAAAGAACTACCATTCCATCCAGCAAGCCCACTACTGGGTATCTCCTCAAAGGAAAAGGAATCATAACAAAAGGGTACCTGCATTCTTATATTGACCACAGTGCTATTCACGATAAGAAAGATACAGAGTCAACTTCAGTGTCCATCAACAGAGGACTGGATTTCTTTTTTTAAGTGGTATATATACACAGTGGAATACTACTGAGCCATAAAGAAAGAACAAAATCCTGTCTTTTGCAGCAACATGGATGGAACTGGAGGTCCATTATCTTAAGTGAAATAAGCCAGGCAAAGACAAATACCACATGCTCTCACTCATAAATGGGAGCTAAACCATGTGTACCCATGGAAGCAGAGTGTGGAATGATGGACAGTGGGGACTCAGAGAGGTAAAGGGGGTGGGAGGGGCTGGATAGTAGGAGGTGGCTTGGTGGGTGCAATGTCCATTGCTCCAATGATGGAGGTACTGAAGACCCTCACTTCACGACAATGCAATATATCAATGTAGCCATATTGCACTTGTACCCCATGAATATACACAAATAAAGCTTTTTTAATTTAAAAACTCTTTAGTTCCTTTTCTACCAAATTCCTGTCTCTTCCTGCCATCCCTCAATCCTGATTTCCCTTTAAGGCCATCCACTTAGGAATAAACAGATAAGGCCAGGTGCGGTGGCTCACACCTGTCATCCCAGCACTTTGGGAAGCTGAGGCAGGTGGATCACCTGAGGTCAGGAGTTTGAGACCAGCCTGGCCAACATGGTGAAAACCCGTCTCTACTAAAAATACAAAAGGCCGGGCGCGGTGGCTCACGCCTGTAATCCCAGCACTCTGTAAGGCCGAAACGGGTGGATCACAAAGTCAGGAGTTCAAGATCAGCCTGACTAACATGGTGAAACCCTGCCTCTAAAAAAAAAAAAAAAAGCCTGATGTGGTAACACACACCAGTGATCCAGCTACTTGGGAGGCTGAAGCAGGACAGTCATTTGAACCTGGGAGGTGGAGGCTGCACTTCAGCCTAGGTGACAAGAGCAAAACTCCATCTCAAAATTTTTTTTAAAAATGAAGTCACTGAGCACCTGTGTACCAGATGCCATGCAAAGCATCCACGCATGCCAACTCAGGTAATCTTTCAACACGCTACAACACAGGTGGAATTATCTTCACCTTATAGATAGGAGTAAACAGCTTAGGAAGTGAGAGTGACTTTCTCAAGGTCACAGAGCAAGTAGGTACCTTGTGGAGAAGAAACTGAGCCCCCATCAGTGACTTGAAACCAACCTGGGTACCGCTGCCCATGGCTGCCCCTCCTCCACCCCAGTTCTTGCAGTGGACGCTCGGTGACCGAGACTAGGGTGCTCTACCCTTGCCTCGGATGAGGTGAATATTCACCGTTATGACCAGCTTGGGGAAATCGGGCCTCGCTGACGTTATCAATTATGAATGGTCCTGGGCTAAGCCCCTGCGCCCTGGGACTTGTGGAAAGGCACTTCCAGTGGGAGGGCAACGGCACGTAGGGTCGCTCGCCTCTCGTTTAACTCTTTCCCTGCCGCCTCAACTCTGGAGGCGGGGTTTGGGCTTGGGCTTCTGTTTTGGGCGTCTCTGCCAGGCTTGTTGTGTAGGGCAGGCCGGGTTTCCACACCGATCCGCTCCCTCCACTTCAGGCCTCATTAGTGCCCGCAGCTCGGATTTACACAGATGTAAATCAGGTCATTAGCACCTCACGTTCTGGTAAGGAGGTGTGGCCAGAAGGGAATTTAAGGGCGGCAGGGGGTGGGGGTGGGGAGCAAACTTTGAGCCCAACTTAATGTTTAACCTCCCGGACAATGGGATTGCCAGGCTTCCACACCTCTATTCCAGGCAGCTTCTGGGGGAAAGAGTCGATAAATACCCACAGATAACAGACGAGGCTGGGGGCGTGGCAGGAAATGGGTCGCTAAATTATACATCAGATGCAAGGTAGCTAGGCCCGCCCAAAGGGCAGCAACTTCTCCAGGGAAAAGCTTCCAGAACCCCCGGTTCTCTCCCCATCACACTTTACTCTTCCTTTGTCTGGAGAGAGAAGCCACTAATGCCTCTTAACCCGGTGTTAACTCTTTGTGAGGTGGGAATCTGAAGGGAAGATAATTCTAGAAGAGGGGAAGAATGAGAGAGAGAGAGAGAGACCTATTTCTGGTAAATAATTAACAACAAAAACTGTTTCCCTAAAAAAAAGTGCCCAGCAGAACTTTCGACTTCTCCAATTTGGGAAGTCAAAAGTTTAACAGGGCGCCAGGCAGCTGATGCCAAGATGGGTCTCCGGCCACATAACACTGGCCACGCCTGAGCTCAGCTCTGGACATGTTCCTCCTGAGGAGACATGGCATCTGGGTGACAGCAGTGGCCTCTAGCTTTCTTCCAGAGTCCCAGGCAGGGAGGCAGAAGCCTCGGTTCTGTCACTGGGTGTTTGGAATGGGCTTCACAGAAGCATGAGTATGTCATCAGGCTGATCTCAAGTCCAAACATAAGAAGCATCAGTTTGGGAATCATACCTGGGTTTCCATTCTGGCTTGGTAATTACCTGCTGTGTGACTTCATACAAGTTACTTAACCTCTCTGAACCAGTTTACTTAGCTACAGAAAGAAGTCAACACAACTGCTTTGGGAGAGTTGTTGCCAGGATTAGACACAGTACATGTCAGGGGTCAGCAAACTATGGCCTGTGGGCCAAATCTAGCAGGGGCCTGTTTTTGTCTCTTTATATAAAGTTTTAAAGCAGCCGCTGCCTTTGAATGACTGGTTGTCCATGGCTGTTTTCATGCTGCAACAGTGGAGCTGAGTAGCAGAGACCCTGTGGCTCTCAAAGCCTAAGATATCTACCTAAGTAGGAAATGTGGCTGACCCTGGGATATGTAAAGATGCAGCTTGGTGCTTCAAAAAAGTTTGAAATGTGGCCAGGCGTGATGGCTCACACCTGTAATCCCAGAATTTGGGAGGCTGAGGCGGGCAGATCACAAGGTCAGGAGTTTGAGACCAGCCTAGCCAATATGGTGAAACCCCATCTCTACTGAAAATAAAAAAAAATTAGCCAGGTGTGGTGGCACATGCCTGTAATCCGAGCTACTCAGGAGGCTGAATCAAGAGAATTGCTTCAACCGGGGAGGCAGAGGTTGCAGTGAGCCGAGATCACACCACTGCACTCCAGGCTGGATGACAGAGTGAGACTCTGTCTCCAAAAAAAAAAAAAAAAAGAACAAAGTTCAAAATGTGGAGAAAATGTGCAGGAGGCGGTGGTTAATGTCATTAATATCATCCCGGGGCATCCAGGTCTTGTCCTTCTCTACTCTGGGAAGTGTGAGTCTTGCTTCCCTTAAGCGTTTTGCTCCTCATCTACCCTGCCTCCACTCACACTCTCCCTAAGAGCTGGTAATTACATTTGGGATAGGGGCTTTTCTATGCTGCAGGAGATGTTAATGACAGCACCTTGTTAGGACCAGGCAGGCCTCTACCCTGGGTGGTCACCAGGCCACTTGACAGATGGCAACCTGGGACCCAGGAAGAGAAAGTCCTAGAAGCTGGTGAGATCAGTGGAGGCCCAAGAAACAGACCACGGCTGAACTCTTCTTAGGAGCAAGTTTGCCTTGAGATGAGGGACAGGCAGGGGAGAAGGAGGGAGGGCAGCCCTTCTAGACAAGCACCTGGCGTGCTTCAGGAACTGCCTGAGCTGCCTTGGCTGTGGAAGGATAGCTCAGATCCCTCCCAGAAAAGAACAAGGCACATTCACTTCACTCCTGCCTTCTTGAACACAGCATCAAGTGTATGAATTCAGTAAATCCCTAAGAAGTCAACTAACGCGACGCATTGAATTTGGCAGACGGAGGGAGACCCTCTCAATAAACATCGGTTGACCAATAATATTTCCTTCCTTTCTGCACAATTTGCTCTTCTCACCAAGGGTAACTCACTGAATTCTCACACCCACTCTGGAGGGAAACATTGTCCCTGCTTTACATAAGAGGAAACTGACATGAAATCTCGGTTCATCTGAAAACCCTCAAAGCCTTGTTGGTTGCCTTTCTCTCTTTTAGCTTGTTTTACGGTATGTACGAGTGAGGGCCTAGATCGAATGTATCATCCCCTCACGGTGTGACAACAGGAACTTTAAAAGTAACCTCAAAGCTCTGCCCACAAATGCCTCCACGCCTACCCTCATGCCTGTTGAGCCGTCTTGGTCTTTCCCTATAGGCAGCATCTGGAAGAATTGCACCACCCTGATGAGAGCCCGGCTGAAAAGCCTTCTGCTAGTGGTGGTCTGAGCAGTATTTATCCAATAACTCCAAGCTTTCAAGTTCTGTACGCTTGTTCAACCACACTAGCCAGAAATGCCAAGTCCCTGGGACACCAAAAGCTGCCCCTTCGCACCATGACCTGCCACCTGTGGCGGGCATTATGTTCATGGCTTTACATGTGCAAGTAGCATGGTCCTTAAAATGATTTCATCACATTTTCATAATGTAACTAAAGCATTGCTTGCTTTTTTCCCACTCTGTCTCTTAAGTATATGATAGAATTTTCCGGAGGACATATGAGGCAGAGGATGTCACCACTCTGATGGCCAATGGACTGTATTTTCTAGGATTTTCTAAGGCAAGGTTTTTGGGGGGTTCAATAATTTGGAGGTGGGGGCAGGGTCTTGCTCTGTCTCCCAGGCTGGAGTGCAGTGGTGCAATCACAGCTTACTGAAGCTTCAAACTCCTGGGCTCAAGCAATCCTCCCACCTTAGCCCCCTGAGTAGCTAGGACTACAGACACATGCCACCATGCCCAGTTCATTGTTATTATTATTATTATTATAGAGATAGGGTCTCACTTTGTAGCCCAGGCTAGTCTCAATCTCTTGGGCTGCAGCAATCCTCTAGCCTCAACCTCCGAAAGTGCTGGACTGACAGGAGTGAGTCACTACGCCCAGCCACTCAATAATTTTTATGAATGTTAATGGGTCCTAAGATCAGAATGTTGTGGAATTTTCTTTTGGCGGGGTTTTCTGTTGTTTTTTTGAGACAGTCTCACTCTGTTGCCCACGCTGGAGAGCAATGGTGCGATCTCAGTTCACTGCAGCCTCTGCCTCCCGGGCTCAAGCAATTCTCCTGCCTCAGCCTCCTCAATAGCTGGGATTACAGGTGCTCACCACCATGCCCAGCTAATTTTTAAAAAATATTTTTAGTAGAGACAGGGTTTTGCCATGCTGGCCAAGCTGGTCTCGAACTCCTGACCTCAGGTGATCCACCTTTCTCAGCTCCCAAAGTGCTGGGATTATAGGCATGAACCACTGCTCCCGGCCTGAGATCAGAATGTTTGAGAACTGCACTATTATGGTCTCTTTTTTAAAACCCTCACAACAATCTATGGGGTAGGTATTATCATCCCTTTTTACAGATGAGGAAACTGAGGTTCAAAGAGGTAAGTGACATGCCCTAGGTCTCACAGTGAGGAAGCAGCTGAGCTGGGATGGGAAGCTGGTTCTGTCTAGACCAAGACAAGTTCTTCATGACCGTATAGAATGGTCTCCCTCCAGCTCTCATACAAAGACACCTCTCTGGAGATAGAGTTCATGGCTTGAGGTACCTGAAGTAAGGTTCGCTTCCTGCCGACTCAGAAAGATTGGGGAGTGGTCCCTGGCATTATCCCTTGGGTTCGTCCATTCTCACCATGCTGATAAAGACATACCCTAGACTGGGTAATTTATAAAGGAAAGAGGTTTAATAGACTCACAGTTCCACATGACTGGGGAGGCCTTAGAATCATGGCAGAAGAAGGAAGAGCAAAGGGACCTCTTACATGGTGGTGAAAAAGAGAATGAGAGTCAAGCAAAAGGAAAAACTCCTTATAAAACCATCAGATCTTGTGAAACTTGTTCACTACCACGAGAACAGTATGGGGGAAACTGCCCGCAAGATTCGATTTCCTCCCACCGGGCCCCTCCCATAATACATGGGAATTATGGGAGCCACAGTTCAAGATGAGATTTAGCGGGAGACACAGCCAAACCATATCACCCCTAATGTCCTTCCAGCCAGGCCTCCCCAGACCCAGAGCTCGAAGTTCCTGCCGTGACCAGTGAGGGCAGAAGACAATGACAGAGAGGCAAGGAGGTCAAAGGACCTACCACGTCCATTCATTGCTTTCCCTCAGATTTCAATTTTCCTTTTTTTTTTTTATTTGGACACAGAGTCTAATCAGATTTCACTGTGATGGCTTTGCCAAGAAGAAAAGAAAAGAGAAAAGAAAAGAATAGAGAAGCAAGGAACGGAGAGAAGAGAGGAAAGGAGGGCAAACCTTGTCAACACTGAATGGGTTGGCTCAGACTTCCCTGATTCCGACATCTGGCTGCTAATGGCTGCCTCCAACAGCCTAGGCCAGGGCTCTGCTTTGTTTGTGGTGTAAGACAGGAGGGCACCTGCTCATCTTTTAAACAGTGCCATTTAAAATAGGCACCAGCCAGGCCAGATGCAGTGGCTCACATCTGTAATCCCAGCACTTTGGGAGGCTGAGGCGGGTGGATCACAAGGCGAGGAGTTCGATACCAGCCTGGCCAATATGGTGAAACTCCATCTCTATTAAAAATCCAAAAAAATTAGCCGGGCACGGTGTCACTTGCCTGTAGTCCCAGCTACTCAGGAGGCTGAGGCAGGAGAATTGCTTGAACTCGGGAGACAGAGGTTGCAGTGAGCCGAGATTGGGCTGGTGCACTCTCACCTGGGTGACGGAGCCAGACTCCATCTCAAAAAATAAAATAATAAAATACGCACTAGCGACATCATTGGCTAAGGAACCCTGAGAAACAGAGTCCCTGACTTTTGTTGTTTCTGTATGTGTGTTTTTCGATTTGTTTTGCTGGGGGTATTTTGTTATTCTACTCTTCAAAAGAGGCTTGTGCAGCCCAAGAAGGCCTGTATTCCTAGCCCATTTCCCTCCCGTGGGGCTTTTGTGGACTTGCTCCTTGGGTTGGTCTTATTGTTCTTGTCCAGGAATTGGGGCTGTAAAACGAAGAGACTGGATATTTAAAAAGAAAAAAATGTGGCCAGAGTGGAGATGCCCTGAACGACTCAATACTACCTGTGAACATAGAGTCACGGTGGCCCTTGGGGGTTGGCATTCTTTTTCTTCTAATATCAGCTCAGTGTCAAGGACACCCCCATCCCAGACAGAACCATGTCTCTGATAAAGGTTTTGAAATGAATAAAGTTTTGAAAACAACAAAAAAACGAAACAAAACAAGTTAATCTAAAGAACAAGGTGGCCGGGCGCAGTGGCTCACTCCTATAATCCCAGCAATTTGGGAGGCCAAGGTGGGAGGATCACCTGAGATCAGGAGTTCAAGACCTGCCTGACCAACATGGAGAAACCCTGTCTCTACTAAAAATACAAACTTAACCAGGCATGGTGGTGCATGCCTGTAATCCCAGCTACTCGGGAGGCTGAGGCAGGAGAATCATTTGAACTCGGGAGGCGGAGGTTGTGGTGAGCCAAGATGGCACCATAGCACTCCAGCCTCAAAAAACACAAAAACAAAGAAAAGAACAAGTTAAGGGTGACTTGCTTTGTAGCCTGTGGTTTCTTCTCCAGCCACTGGTGGTGTATCATCCTGAAGGTCTCCTCATCAGCTAATTGTCCCACTCATGTTCTCCCAGCGTGCCAACCTTGCCTCCTGCACCCTCCCTCTTACTCTTCCTGCCTCCATGACAGTCCAAGGCCACACTTTACACTTGGAGCCACCCACTCTGAAGCACAATTATAGGAAAGTATTTGTATCGTTTTCTCTAATGATTTAATGGTCTGTCTTCCCAACCACACTGTAAAACCCTGGAAGGCATGCAATATTGTCAATTGTATCTGTTTCTCCTGCGCTTCTAGGCACCCTGGAATTGCTCAGTATGTCATAAGAGCCAGAGTGCTGGCCAGGGATGAGACCGCCCTTTACCTGTTGGACACCGCATCTCCAGGGAACTCAGAGGCATCTCCAGCAACTCAACACCTGAATGTGTGAGCTGGTTCCTTACAACAATCCAATGAGGCAGGAGGTGTGAGCAGATCCTTTTTACAGCTAAGGAAACTGAGGCACAAAGAGGTTGACAGCACACTTGCCCCAAAGAGAAGGTAAGCAGCAAAGCCAGAATTCAAAGTTTGGTCTGTCTTAAAAACCCGTGCTCTTAACAACTATGTTATTAAGCAACACTGAGGAAAAGCTGTGAGTTTAATGAGTGAGTTCTACTATGGTGTTATCCCAATTTAGCTTATTGAAAAACTGAGGCAGCCAGACGCAGTAGCTCACGCCTGTAATCCCAGCACTTTGGAGGCCGAGGCGGGCGGATCACCTGAGGTCAGGAGTTCAAGACCAGCCTGACCAACATGGAGAAACCCCATCTCTACTAGAAATACAAACTTAGCCAGGCATGGTGGCGCATGCCTATAAATCCCAGCTATTTGGGAGGCTGAGGCAGGAGAATCACTTGAACCTGGGAGGCGGAGGTTGTGGTGAGCTGAGATCACCCCATAGCACTCCAGCCTGGGCAAGAGCAAAACTCCGTCTCAAAGGAAAACTGAGGCAGTCGGTGGTTAAGACAACCTACCCACATTGTTGGGGACAGCTAGGACCTGCTGGGAAGGTCTTGGGTGGTAGATCTCTGTGGGAGTGTGAACTGCCAAGGCTGCCAGGTCTAGAAGAGAGGGCGTGGAAGGCGCTGGAGTCTCAGGTGGACCGCTCTCTAGTAAGGGCTGACAAGATGATGGTAGAAAGACTTGAAGCTCCTGTGGGTGCCTTCGTAGGTTTGCCTTTGAACTCGCTGTAACTCGGTGCCAGCCTCCATTTCAGGTCTGTTTTTCTTTCTTTCTTCCCTTTTGCTCATCCTGGTGGAGAGCCCAGGGTGTTTTTAGTGTTTTGCTTTTTCACTTTCCCTCCTGCACTGTGTGACTGTGGCAGAATGTTCCGGGAACATCTAGTTAGAGATCACTTCGTGTGCTCCAAGGCCCGAGGACATGCTGTCCTGGCCAGGAGGCCACCAGGAACTGTTAATATAGCAGCAGTACCAGCCTCCCGGGGTTCAGGGGGCACTGGGTGGGCCTGGCCCAGGCCCTCAGGACTACCTCGGAGGCTCTGTAGACAGACCAGACACCAGGTGACATGGGGGTGGCAAAACCCTGAGCAGGGGCCCAGGCTGAGAAAGCTCTGGCTTCAGGTTCTACTTCTTCCCCAGCCAAATTCGGCCTTGGGCTTCTCCTTGGCCTGTGCAGCTGTCGAGGTTCGGATCAACTCTGGTGGCCTAGAACATCTCATTCTGGTCCTCTTTGCAAGCATCACTCTGCAGATCCACCAAGGGGCATTCAGAGTTCCATTCCCAATAGGGACACCTCTCCTCTATCAAGATTTCTAACCTGCTAGGCACTGTGCCAAGTACTTTCTATATAAGTTTACCAGATAAGATTCAGGATATCCGTTCAATTTGAATTTTTTAGTGTAAGCATGTCCCCTATCATATCATGTCCTGTGCAATATCTGGAATGCAAATCACTATGTCCAGTTGCTGTTATTAATACAGCTGCTTTTTTTTTTCTTATAAGAGAGAATTTTGTCACAGAGCTTCAAAGCAATAGAGCCAGGATTTGAACTCACAGTATTCTGACTCCAGAATCTGTGCCTCAACCACTGTGCTATGTGGCCTCAAGGGTAGTGATATGTCATGATTAAGCCTGAAGTCTCTGAAGTCACTGAGCCTCCCTCTGCCTCAGTTTCCTCCTCTGTAATGGGGACAACAGTAGTGTCTGCCTTAAAGAGGTGAGGACTGAATGAGTTCATACAGGTCAAGGACTCAGAACTGTGCCTCTGACTCCTCATGCATGGGATGCAGAGAAGTTGGATCCACAGAGGTTTGGGTGGGAACTAGGATTAGCACCCAGGCGTACTAGCTTCCTGGTCCGATACTTACTGCCCTGTTAAATGCACCATGAGCCAATGCTTTTGTGGGGGTAGATGAGAAGGTACACGCTGGGGAACAGGTTACGTCTTTTCTGCCTCTCGTTGCCCTCTTGGGCGTGGGCTGTGTGTTTGTGCATACAGAGCTAAAATTTTAAATTTGAAATAACCATTGGGCACAGGCATAGCCAATCAGAAGGGACCCTGGCCATAGTGCTGAAGTGGGGTTCAGATAGCCTTTCCCTGGAAGCCAAGCATTAGGCCCTGTAATGACTAGATACTCAGGAGGTCTAGGGGACATGGGGCCCAGGCAGAGGGGCCAGGGCAGCAGGGAACAAGGAACCCTCAGGGAGCTCAGGGCAGTGGCTCTTTGTGAATCAGGACCGACACATTTCCTTTATCTTTTTTTTTTTTTTTTTTAAGGCTAGGTCTCACTCTTGTTGTTCACGCTGGAGTGCAGTGGCGTGATCACGACTCACTGCAGTCTTGACTTCCTGCATTCAGGTGATCCTTCCACCTCAGCCTCCCAATTACCTGGGACTATAGGCACACACCACCATGCCTGGCTAATTTTTAAAAATTTTTTGTAGAGATGGGGTTTCATCTCTACAAAACTGGTCTCAAACTCCTGGGCTCAAGTGATCCACCTGCCTCAGCTTCCCAAAAGGCTGAGATTACAGGTGTAAGCCACCACACCTAGCAGGAGAGACACATTTCAATATCTTAACAGCCAACACAGCCGTAGCCATATGTGTTGGTGAACTTCAGACCCATGTATCAAGCTGTTCAGGAAATAGACTGTCTCCATCCACTAGAGAAAGAAAGGTTAAGGGATAATGTGTTTGAACCATGCTTGGTCGGATCCCCTCTCCTGTGGAACGGTGAGGCAGTCATAACTGTCTGTAATTAAACAGTCAGATAGGCAGGGGTCAGTTCCTGTCAATCATAACAGGCCTTTGCTGTCAAAATCTGATAAAAGGCAGGCCACAGTGGCTCAGGCCTGTAATTCCAGCACTTTGGGAGGCCAATGTGGGTGGACTGCTTGAGCTCAGGAGTTTGAGACCATCCTGGGCAACATAGCACCTTGTCTCTACTAAAAATAAATTAAAAAAAAAAAAATCAGCCAGTGTGGTAACACATGCCCGTCATCCCAGCTACTTGGGAGGCTGAGGTGGGAGGCTCACCTGAACCCAGGAGATCAAGGCTGCAGTGAGCTATGATTAAGCCACGGCACTCCAGCCTGGGTGACAAAAGGAGACCCTGTCTCAAAAAAAAAAAAAATTCTGATACAATATGGTTATCCCATGTTATTATGATTTCAACAGGAAGAATAATTGTAAAAGGTTTTTAGAAAGAGCCCTAGACTGGCCATTAGGGGCTTAGATGCTAGTCCAGTTTCCAGTTATGTTCCTGTGAGATGTTGAATAAGCCATTCTCTTTTCTATTTTTTGTTTTGTTTTTTTGTTTGTTTGTTTTGTTTTTGAGACAGAGTCTCATTGTCACCCAGGCTCGAGTGCAGTGGCACAATCTCAGCTCACTGCAACCTCCATCTCCCAGGTTCAAGCAATTCTCCTGCCTCAGCCTCCCAAGTAGCTGGGACTACCGGTGTGCGCCACCACAACCGGCTGATTTTTTTTTTTTTTTTTTTTTTTTGTATTTTTAGTAGAGACGGGGTTTCACCATATTGGCCAGGCTGGTCTCGAACTCCTGACCTCATGATCTACCCGCCTCAGCCTCACAAAGTGCTGGGATTGCAGGCGTGAGCCACCATGCCTGCCTTTTTTTTTTTTTTTGAAATTGAGTCTCGCTCTGTCACCCAGGCTGGAGTGCAGTGGTGTGATCTCAGCTCACTGCAGCCTCCACCTCCCAGGTTCAAGCAATTCTCCTGCCTTAGCCTTCTGAGTAGCTGGGATTACAGGCACCCACCACCATGCCCAGCTAATTTTTCTATTTTTAGTAAAGACAGGTTTTCACCGTGTTGGCCAGGCTGGCCTCAAACTCCTGACTGCAAGTGATCTGCTCGTCTTGGCCTCCCAAAGGAGGGCTAGGATTAAGGCATGGGCCACCTCGCCCAGCCAAACAAGCCATTTTCTAATTTTGGTTTGTGAAAAGAAAGAACTGGGGAATGGATTAGCCACAACTGATTTGGTTGCAAATGATAGATAATCAACTCAAACAGGCTTAAGCCCCAAACCGGATTCATCTGTTCACAGAACTGAAAAGTTCAGATGATGTCAGTGTCAGGTATAGCTGGATCCAGGGGCTCAAAGAAAGTTTCTATGATTTGGCCTGTTTCTCACACTTTCATAGTAAGTTATGCCCACTTTATATGGTGACTCCAGTAGCTCAGCCCACCATTATCCTTATAGCTGGCAATTCATCAGAAATAGACCTTCTCTGGCCAGGTGGGTGGCTCACACCTATAATCCCAGCATTTTGGGAGGCTGAGGCAAGGTTGGGAGTTCAAGACCAGCCTGACCAACATGGTAAAAACCTGTCTCTACTAAAAATTAAAAAAAATTAGCGTAGTGGCACATGCCTGTAATCCCAGCTACTCAGGAGGCTGAGGCAGGAAAATCACTTGGACCTGAGAGGCGGAGGTTGCAGTGAGCCGAGATGGCGCCACTGCACTCCAGCCTGGGTGACAGAGTGAGACTTCATCTCAAAAAAAAAAAAAAAAAAAAAGAAAAGAAAAAAATGAAATAGACCTTCTCTATTCAATAGGTACATCCAAAAAAATTATCTTTGGACTGATGGGAGTCATGTGTCCATCCTAAATGAATTACTAAGGCTGGAGGGATAGAGTATGCCCATTGTTCAAGTCTGGGTTAAATGTCCACTCTTTGGAGCCAGGAGCAGGTTATCCCCATCACAGGTCTGAGAATACAAGAGCATTGGTTTCCCAAAGATGAATCGGTGCTGTGAGGCAAGGAAGAAAGAAAGGAGGCTGTTGCTGGGAAGCCATGGCAGGCATCTACTGCAGCTGGCTCTCAGGTGGCTCCTAGTTCTACAATTCTATGATTTTGGAGAATAACGTTCTCTACTTTCTGTCCTTTGGTAGCTTACAAAGAGGATGACATAGGGTAGAAGATAGTGTTCTCTTTCTGATGCTTTACATTTTTGTTTGTTTGTTTTTTTAATGTATTTATTTTTAGTAGAGACCGCATCTCACTCTGCGGCTCAGGCTGGTCTTCAACTCCTGGACTCAGGCAAGCTTCCCGCCTCAGCCTCCCAAAACGCTGGGATTACAGATGTGAGCCAACACACCCAGGCTACTGTTTCTTATTTTACCTGTTTTTCCACTGTCACATGCCCCCTTGGGAAGAGAGCAAAACAAAGCATTGACCTTACAGAAAGTCAAAAGGCCACTCTTCAGTAGCATGGATGGAAGACATTCTGCATCTTCCTTCCCAAACTGTGAGTCTCCAGGCAAAGAATTAATCATTATCAGTGTTGGGGGTTGCGCAGAGCATCGGCATCTATTGCCATCTGAGCCGCCACATTGTCACTCATAGAGCCACAACATTTGCTCTTCTCCCTTCCCAGAAGCATTTACCCTAAAGATTCCTCTGGTCCTTAAATCAAGCTCCAGACTGATTTGTATGCTGTAATGGTGATCCACACCATCTGGTTACAAACAGGTCCCAATGCCAAATGGTGAACTTGTCTGGGAAAGTGCAGTTTTGTGAGCAACAGCAGAGGGAAAAATGTGAATAAAGGACAGTTTGCTGAACGGAGGTTAAATTCTTTCATACGTCTCAGATAACCCAAAGACTTCCCTGAATTCTCATTAAAAAAAAAGTTATTCATAATCTGATGTTTCAACCTCATTAAATGCTGCACTTTGAGAAGCAAGAAAAGGACTAAGTTGAAAACTGGCACCTGGTTCAGGTCACTGAGCTGTAATTCTGTCTTTGCCTTGCCTGGTTTCCCTGTAGGGGAGGGCTCGGCAGAGTGACAGGAAATTGGCCAGGGGTTGAGATTTCCTAGAGCCTCTGAGAAGCCTTTTCCCAGCCCCAATCCACAAAGCCAATTCTAGTTCCTTCCTCCGTAACTCTCCACTGCTGCCTAGGCCCATTCTCTTCCCCCGAAGCCTTTGGGGGACAGGCTGCCATGTTGGTTCTTGAATCCTGGCTAAAAGATTGAGAAGTCTGGAAGCAGTCAGCTCCTTCTTTTGAAGCCATTGGCGCCCTTCCTTTCTGTTCCTGCCTCTCTTTCCCCTCTCCCTTGTATACTTCTATTGTCATTCTCTTCTGTATGTCTATTTTCTTCCCTTCTTTAGTAGCAGTACTGAAAATTCTAATAAGAAAACTTAGAAACAAATTTTTTTTTTTTTTTTGAGAAGGAGTTTCACTCATTGCCCAGGCTGGAGTGCAATAGCGTGATCTCGACTCACCGCAACCTCCGCCTCCTGGGTTCAAGCGAGTCTCCTGCCTCAGTGTCCCTAGTAGCTGGGATTACAGGTATGCACCACCACGCTCGGCTAAATTTTTTGTAGTTTTAGTAGAGACGGGGTTTCTCCATATTGGACAGGCTGGTCTCAAATTCCTGACCTAAGGTGATCCACCCACCCCGGCCTCCCAAAGTGCTGGGATTATGGGCATGAGCCACCGTGCCCGGCCGACTTAGAAGCAATTTTTTAAAGTAGTAATGTAATAGACAAAAGATCATTGAATTATATGATTTTAATGGGTGAATTGTGTGATTACATAAATTATATCTTAATAATTTTGTTTTTTAATAAAATAAGCAAATGTGGGAACTACAAGTGAGTTGTATAGGAAATTGAAGGGGTATTTACCTAGCAGTATTCATTCATAAGACTAAGGAATCACTCACTACCCACATCCAAAAACAGGCTGAGTCGATGGAGATTGAGCAGTAATTTACGTGACTTGGAGTCACAGCTGTTCTTTTTCCTCCCTTCCAAAGGCCAAAATGGCAGATGAGTTTGAGGTTATGGCCAAAACTGGATATTCTGTGTAGAGTGTATTTATGTGTGTGGGAGTCCTTCCATCACTGCATCAAGTTTCATCTCCTAAGCATTGCAGTGTTTGTAGTCTCAGAGGTTAAATCCGAGTAACAATGGCTTCCTTTTCTCAGAATGACTTGGTTAAAAAGTGTATGAGTCATATTTGTCAGGGACAATTTGCTTTTATCTGACTTTTTTCCTCATTGGCGTCACTTCCTCCTCCTTTCCTTTTCTCAGAGGTAGCGATGGGATTTGGCAACACGAACACAGCAATTTACAGGGAAGTCACACGTGGTCTCCCGTTTGGCTCTGGCGGCCATGCTCGGAGCTACCTAGTTTACCCTAGGCCTTCACACACCACCTGCCCCAACTCACACACTCTCAGCTCTGCATAGGAAATTCGCCACTTTATGGCTTCGCATAAAAGTGCCATTCTGAATAAACGCAAAAGCAATCAAATGCTCTTGAGTCGTTGGTCTTAAATATCAGTCATGCTTCATCGCAGGCATGCAGGACCTGTTTCTTGTATGATATCGTCATATAAAGAGTAAGGGCCTTAGGGGCATCTTAATGAGGTGATAATGAGGAAAAAAAATGCTCTGGTTTTTGGGGGGGCCTGTAGTCTTCACTCTAATGTTCAAAATGGGTTTAATCCGACATTAAACTCCTTGTTATGCAGTATTAAGGAAGAGTGGGGAGGGAAATGAAGATGGTACTAGGTAGGGTGTGTGTGTGTGTGTGTGTGTGTGTGTGTGTGTGTATGGGTGTGTGTGAAGGCACACACTGTGCTTGGAATTTTTTTTTTTTCGAGACAGGATCTTGCTCTGTTGCCCGGGCTAGAGTAAAATGACGTAATCTTGGCTCACTGCAACCTCTGCCTCCTGCCTCAGCCTCCCCAGTACCTGGGACTATAGACATGCACTGCCACACATGGCTAATTTTTTGCATTTTTGGTAGAGATGGGTTTTGCCATGTTGCCCAGGCTGGTCTTCAACTCCTGGGCTAAAGTGATCCACCTGCCTCAGCCTCCCAAAGTGTTAGGCTTACAGGCGGGAGTCACCTCGCTGGGCTGGAATTTTCTTAATCTGCCTTTTATTGCTCTTGAACACCTGCCCATAATATCACGAGGCTCTTCTTTTTACACAGACTACCCAGGTCCTCGGGCAATAACTCCGAGGAGCTTCTGTCTCTAATATCCAGCCCTTTTATGTTCCCCTACTCTGTACTTATGCTACCGTCTCTGCCGCGTTGCACGCTTATTGTTTTTGCTTTGTTTCTAAGGTGCCCTTTGTTACTCTTGAAGACCTGCCATTGTTTCAAAACCTTTTCTCTTTATATGAAGCCCTGTGGAGCAATAGGGTGAGGGAGCTTCCGACTTCACCACACAGATGGTCTTTATTCTCCCTTCCTTCCTCCTCCTTTCTTTTCAGACACTTGGAATAACCAGATAGTTGAGAACGTTCTTTGAAATGGAAAGTCACAAACTCTGTCCTTTGCTGAGCCCTGGTTTAACCCCTTTGGGGGAAAAAGATTTGTATAAAACCAAGGCAGCATCTATGACTATTGAAGAAGAACAATAGATGAGTTAAATAATTCATTCATTTGTAACCTAAATATTCCCCTGGGGTCATGACAAGTTTCCTGCATATTTATGCACAAAATTATGTTTGCCCTGAATCTTCACCTGTTTGACTAAAAGGATTCAAATTTTGTGTGTGATTCTCCTATTCCAAGAATTCCAAAATGTTCTCAGTCATATCCTCATTTTTGCTCCCTTGCCAGTTAATTCAAACCGCAATCAATCATCCATCCATCCTTTCATCTATCCGTTCATCTGTCCATCTAGCTGTCTACTCATCCATTTATTCAACATATATTTATTGAGCATTTAAACGAAGCAGGTACTCAACTAGATGACTAGTGAGGGATTTGGTGGTAAGTCTGAATCTCTGCCCTCTGGGAGAATAGACTCTTATGAGAGAAATAGACAAAGAAGTAGACAAATAGTTACAATACATGTAAAGTCCAGTACAGAGTGGACTGGGAACACAGAGAGAAGGGACAGCTGACCAGAGTTAGGGACTCAGGAAAAGCACCCCTAAAGAAATGCTATCTGAGACCCAAGGGAAAAGAAAAACCAAGGAGGAGGCCAGGCACAGTGACTCATGCCTGTAATCCCAGCACTTTGGGAGACCGAGGTGGCAGATCACTTGAGGTCAGGAGTTCAAGACCACCCTGGCCAGCATGGTGAAACCCCGTCTCTACTAAAAGTACAAAAATTAGCCGGGCATAGTAGTGCACATCTATAATCCCAGCTACTTGGGAGGCTGACGCACAAGAATCACTTAAACCTAGGGGACGAAGGTTGCAGTGAGCCAAGATCATGCCACTGAACTCCAGCCTGGGCTACAAAGCAAGACTCTGTCTCGAAACAGGGGAGGGGAGGGGAGGGGAAGGGAAGCAGTGGGGAGGGGAGGAGTTTTTGCAGAAAAATATCCAATGGCGTATCTACTACTCTTCTAAGCAAAATAATTCATCTTGCTGATTTCCTAAGCCTCTCACATAATGATGGATTTTCATGTAGAAAGAGCAGAGATTTGGATTTAGTGGCTCAGGACAATTTTGCTCAAATTTTTCTGGGCCTCAGTTGCTTCATTTGTAATATGTGTAAGATAATAATTCCTAACCTACAGGGTTGTTAGAGGAATTAGATGTGTTACAGGCAAAGCTCCCAGCATATGAGAGGCCTTCACAAATGGTAGATCTTATTACCATGAAAAGCAAAAAAATATATCAGTGATTCCTAAGGGTGAGGGTGGGGGAGGGGGAGTGGGGTAGAGACTCCCAGAAACCTTTAATAAAAAAAAAAAAAAAAAAGTAAGGACAAATAAACAAACACACCCAGGCTCCATCCCAGGAGGTTCTGAGTCACTAGGTCTGGGGTGGGTCTCTAGCATCTGAGCTCCATAGCTGATTCTGATCTTAGCCAAGCTAGGGAAGTGCCGCTGTACCCTGCAAAGGCAGGGATCTATTCTCATTCATAGAGCTGCCACTTTAAGTGCACTAAAACCACAACTAAGAGCGCAGTAACCATGATTTAAAGTAACTATTAAACAGAGTTGGAAGGGCGTGCTGATGGTCAGTAACCACCCTCCCTGGGTAATTGAGAAGGGACTTATGAATCAGTGAAAGTGAACTGCAGAATTTCTCAGGGTCTTAGAAATGAGGCCTGTAAAAACGTCTGGCTGGAGTCAGAGTGGAATTTAGCTGTCATATTTCTCTTGACTGACCACTGTAACCCTTTGGTAATTGATCTAGTAAATTAGTAACTCATATCACACAGCAGCTTAAGCTTTCTAGAGTTCATGATTGCTTGCTGAAAACAGACATCTGGCCACAGAATTTCCAGCACAACTAGTAAAGAAGTATTCAGACAGCCATTGCTTGTGAAAAGTCTCAATATTCCAACCCGCAGTCTGAAATTTCAGTTGTTCAGGATGAAATTCTTAAGTAAGTTTGTAAATGTTCCCCGAATGGAGAGTATTCAGGGCTGTTTGTTTCTTTTTCACTCGCTCACCGTAAGACAACACAATACAACACAGTTGAAGTCTGGATTTGCCCAGAGCTTCAGGACAGTCACTACCTACGAATTGCTGAAAACAAATCTCAGGAATAAGCAAGCTTTGGTCTTCAGAGGTGCTTGCTTTAGAGATAGGATAAGAAGAGACTAAATATTCTTTTTTTTTTTTTTGAGATGGAGTCTCTGTCATCTAGGCTGGAGTGCAGTGGCGTGATCTCGGCTCACTGCAACCTCTGCTTCCCAGGTTCAAGCGATTATCCTGCCTCAGCCTCCTGAGTGGTACCTGGGACTACAGGCGCATGCTACCTGCCTGACTTATTTTTTGTATTTTTAGTAGAGATGGGGTTTCACCATATTAGCCAGGATGGTCTTGATCTCCTGACCTTGTTTTCTGCCCACCTCGGTCTCCCAAAGTGTTGGGATTACAGATGTGAGCCACTGTGCCTGGTCCATGACTAAATATTCTTGATTTGTCCTCAATCATGTCAGCAAAGAAAAAGCCTGGTATACACCTCTTTCCAAATATTACCCAAGGAACTTTCCTGAGAATCACCAGCCAGAGCGTATTAAGCCAGCAGGTTCCTTGCCACTCTCCCAGCCTCTCTGAATTTCTGGGGGTTAGGGCCAAAGGCTTCCAGGTCATTTTCATAGTCACAACCATCTTGTGAGAAGGTAAAAATGAGGCTGGGTACTGTGGCTCATGCCTGTAATTCCAGCACTTTGGGAGGCTGAGGCAGGAGAATTGCTTGAGCCCAGGAGTTCGAAACCAGCCTGGGCAACAACGCAAAGCACCATCTCTGCAAAAAGAAAAAATAAGAAGAAAATTAGCCAGACAATGTGGTGCATGCCTGGTGGTACCAGCTAATTGGGAGGCTGCGGTGGGAGGATCCCTTGAGCCCAGGAGTTGGAGGCTACAGTGAGCCATGATCATGCCACTGAACTCCCAGCCTGGGCAACAGAGTGAGACACTGTCTCAAAAAAAAAAAAAAAAAAAAAAAAGAGTAAATAAGTAAGAAGAAGGTGAAAATTTATTTTTAGTACACTCTTAGTTTGCTGCAATGGAATTCTTATGTTGGCATTTAGACTTTTTTTTTTAAAAAAAGAATAAGTTAAGAGCATGAGACTTGGAGTCACCCCTTTCTGCTCCCTGTTCCTTTGCTATTTTTTCTTTTTTTTTAGATGGGGGTCTCACTCTGTTGCCCAGGCTGGACTACAGTGAATGACATCATCATAGCTCACTGTAGCCTCAAACTCCTGGGCTCAAGTGATTCTCCTGCCTCAGCCTCCCAAGTAGATGGGACCATAGGTTCACATCCACACCCAGATAATTTTATTTTTTTTTGTAGAGAGGGGTGTCTTTGTCCAGGCTGGTCTGGAACACCCGGGCTCACGTGATCCTTTCGCCTTGGCCTCCCAGAGTGCTGGGATTACAGGCTTGAGCCACCATGTCCGGTACCCCCCTTATCCATTTTGAACTTTAGTTGCCGTCTTCATAAATGGCACTAATGAGAGTTTTCCTTCCCCCCACATTTCCTTAAAGAGAAAATGAAAAAAAAAATGGATATGAAATTACTCTGTAAACTAAAAATACACAGTTCTATCATTTTAGTCATTTTATATATGAGGAATGTACACTTCAGGATTCCCAGCTGACATCGTTCCTGGAAAAATGTTAACCAGCCTCCTAATTTGGCTGTTTTTATTTTTATTCAAAGAGAGGAGGGTGTTTCCATACACAATGAGCCATCTAGCCCTAAGCATAAATAAGACAGTTCTGATGTTGCAAAGCAGCAGACAGGGGTCATTAAGTCCTTAACATATCAATCCAGAATTGCATAATACGCATCTAGATCAGCTACCTAGGAACAGGGAAGCTTAATGCATTCCCCAAAGGTCATTATGTTATTCAACATCTAGGAAACTGCTTAAGCCAGAACTTTCTCCAACCAAAGCAATGTCCACTATCTTTGATAGCTTGCCTGCAGAGATTTTTTTTTTTTTTGCCTGTTTCATGAAAAAAAGCAAAACAAAACAAAACCCTGGCTGTAGAACAAGCCAGCTTGATGGATTTTGTGACAGTCCTTTGCTAATATTCTAATCTCTCAGGCCCAAGACATGAGTCCTTAGAAAAGTTGGAAAGACTTTGTCCTAAATGTAGTTGATACGTAAGAACCTTCCATTATCCGCCTTACCTTACCCATCCGAGCTTCAGTCTAAGAAAGGAGGTTGTCTCCTTCACAAAATGCATTCATTGGCATTTTTAATTGACAAAGATTGAATAATGCAGTAAATAGTCCTGTATACAGCTGTTGATAATCACCTGAGATCTCTTCAGTACCATTTATCTGACATAATCCGATAGATGCCCATCCAAATATTTGCTTTGAATAGGTCTGTTTCTCAGGCCTAGGGAAAATAGCCATTGATGACAGAACTCTTACAATCCCCTACCTAACCTCAGTAGCAAACAAGGAAAGGCTGGTGAAGAAGAGAGAGAACAGGAAGAGAGAAGTAGGATCTGTGGCTTAGCCTCTATGGGAGATGAAATGACTGTCCGGATGAGCCCTTACATTCATTCTGTTCATCCACTCATTCATTCATTCATTTCATTCATCGGCTCAACAATATTTACTGCATGCCACTCTGGGCCAGGCAATGTCAGAGGCACAGGGGCTCTGTGCCCTTCTCAGATGAAAGTCGCTTAGCACATTGCCATAGCCTGAGTTTGTAGCCATAGTATTTACAAGTTGGGGAAGTTTTCCTCTTGCTCTGTTTGGGAGAACAAAGAACCATAAGCAATACTGGGCTAAAGCAAAGGGGAGAAAATCCAGTTCTACCTGGCTCCTCCTTGAATGGGCTCCCACCCCTTTCTGGGGTAGATGATAGGGCAGTCAGAGCCCCTAACTACTGGCTTGGAAAGAAAAATCCTGAAGTCATTTGATCCAGCTCTAAGAGGCGCATTCTACCAGGAACTAAAAGGCACCTTCCAGGGAGTTAACCGTTTCAATCACAAGTACAAAATGCAAGACTTTCAAGGCAATAAGGGAATGCATTATACAAACTTGAAAAGAAACACGATGGTGATCATGATGAAATGACAATGATGTGATGGCGATGATGACAATGTGATGATAAATAGCTCCCATTTATTGAGCTTTTACACGGTATCAGGTACTGTGCTATTTGCTTTATGTATTATTTCATTGCATCTTCACAACAGTATGAGATACAGTGATTATCTTTATTTTACAGATAAGAAAACTGAGTATAAAAAAAAGTTAGGAATTTTATTCGAAAACACACAACTACTAGATGTCAGAGTTGGACCAGTATATGTTTATCTTCTTTCTCTGTTCCTTTGGTCCTGTTTGGGATTATAAAATAATATGGGCTCACTTCTATGTAAAAAGTCCCATGCAGCTCATATTCCATTTTGTGTGTTTGTCCAATGATCCGGTAGTTGTTTGCATGGCATAGATGGCCCCTCTGATCTGCTTAGACTTTCTTGGTCTTGGAAGTCCTCTGTTTTCATTTATGGTCTAGTAAGGTGGGGAGGGGCACAAAAGAAATGTCAGTGTGAGATTACAAAACAATACAAAACCGGAATTAGTAGGTTGGCATTTAGACTTTTTTTTTTAAAAAAAAGAATAAGTTAAGAGCATGAGACTTGGAGTCACCAATAGTATAGAAAAAAGTGTCATGCAGAGACCATAAGTGTAGAGAATGAAGCCAGGCTGTGAGCCTGAGGTCAAAGCAGAGGGCAGGCCAGGGATGGTGCTTGGGTGTCAAGGAAGGGCCCAGCCATTACAGTGTAGTGGGAAAAGTCCAGGCTGTGGAGTTAGGCAAACTGAGGTTGAATCTTGCCTCTGCTTACTGGCCTCTCTGAGCTTTGCTTTAGTCTTTCCTATCTGCAAAGTAGGGATTATAAAACCTACTAATTCCGGTTTTGTATTGTTTTGTAACCATATATCTCAAAATTGAATGACTTAAAACAACAGCGATTGTTTTGTTTTGTTTTGTTTTTGAGATAAGGCATTGGTTTGTTGCCCAGGCTGGTCTCAAACTCCTGGGCACAAAGCCATTTTTTTTTTTCAGACAGAGTCTTGTTCTGTAACCCCGGCTGGAGTGCAGTGGCACGATCTCAGCTCGCTACAACCTCCACCTCTTGGGTTCAAGCAATTCTCCTGACTCAGCCTCCCAAGTAGCTGGGATTACAGGCGCGCACCACCAGGCCTGGCTAATTGTTTTTGTATTTTTAGTAGAGATGTAGTTTCACCATGTTGGCCAGGCTGGTTTCAAAATCCTCAGCTCAAGTGATCCACCCACCTCGGCCTCCCAAAGTGCTGGGATTACAGGCATGAGCCACCACACCCAGCTCAAAGCCATTATTTTTGTATCTCACAATTCTAGGCAGGGCTTGTGTGGGAGATTCCATATGGCATCAATTGATGTCACTTAGTGGTATTAGGTGGGCTGGGAGGGTGCTCTGGAGAGTTCAGGAGAGCATCACTCACAAGTCTGGAGCCTTAGTAGTGATGACTGGCAAGCTGGACTCAGCTGGTACTGTCAATCAGCACAACTACACTATGACTACCTGGCATGGTGGTATTAAGGTAGCTGAACTTGTTACATGACTCCAGAGAGCAAAGAGAAAGCAGCACAGCTTTCTTTTGAGATGGAGCCTGCTGTATCACCCAGGTTGGAGTACAGTGGCATGATCTCGGCTCACTGCAACCCCCGCCTCCCAGGTTCAAGCGATTCTCCTGCCTCAGCCTCCCAAGTAGCTGGAATCACAGGCACCCAGCACCATGCCCAACTAATTTTTGTATTTTTTAGTAGAGATCAAGTTTCACCATGTTGACCAGGCTGGTCTCAAACTCCCAACCTCAAGTGATCCACCTGCCTCAGCCTCCTAAAAGTTCTGGGATTACAGGTGTGAGCCATGTGCCCGGTCAGGCACAGCTTTTTATGAGTGAGCCTCTCACTGTACTTTGTTGGTGGATATACACACAGGATCATCAGGATCAAAGCAGAAGGGATATAGGCTTTACCTCTTGATGGAAAAAGCATTAAAGAATTTGCAACCATGCCGGGTGTGCTGGCTCACATCTTGGGAGGCCGAGATGGGTGGATCACAAGGTCAAGAGATTGAGACCATTCTGGCCAACATGGTGAAACCTGTCTCTACTAAAAATACAAAAATTAGCTGGGCATGGTGGCACATGCCTGTAGTTCCAGCTACTTGGGAGGCCGAGGCGGAGAATTGCTTGAATCCAGGAGGCAGAGGTTGCAGTGAGCCGAGATCACTCCACTGCACTCCAGCCTGGGCGACAGAGCAAGACTTCGTCTCAAAAAAAAAGAAAGAAAGAATTTGCAGCCATGTTTTAAAATTGCTACACTATCTTGTGGTGAAGATTGAATAGAGAGCATTTAGCACAATGTCTGGCATGCAGCAGGTGCTTATAATGTTAGCATCTTTTCCTCATCTTGTACTCTCAGGTAGAAGAATAAATGAAGTTTATGGTCTGGGATTTCACACCAGGAGGGCCTGTATCAGTTAGGAAGTCTTAATCATAAGTAATAGAAAATATTCCTAAGATGGCTTAAACAATAATATGATATATTATCTCATATGACAAGAAGATTGGAGTTAGGGCTGAATGGTGGCTCACACACAATGTAATCCCAGCGCTTTGGGAAGCTGGGGTGGGAGGATAGCTTGAGCCCAAGAAATCGAGGCTGCAGTGAGTGATGATTACGCCACTACACTCTAGCTAGAGCAACAGAGCAAGAGCCTGTCTGGAAAAAAAAAAAAGAAAGGAAAAGAAAAGAAGATTGGAGTTAGAGTGATTCCATGGTTGGTAATTTGGCTGTCCAATCATATCTTCAAGGAATCAGCTTATTTCCCTCTTTTCATTTTGTTATCCTCAGTCTGTTTGCTCATCCTCTTAGGTGAGATTCTCACCTAGGCCGAAGCTGGCCGCTGCAGTTCTGAAAGCCGCACAAACATGGTAATATCCCTTAAGCAATCCGTGTGAATTCCAGGGTGGGGCTTTGGTATTCCTTTCCATGAGCAATGAAAATGTTCTGAAAGGCTCCCCAGCAGACCTCCCCTCGTAACACATGGGTCCACATCCAAACCATTCATTTGGCAAGAAGAATGAGACCATGATGACTGGCTTAGATCCATCTAGATTTCAACCCTAGGGCCAAGGAGGAGTCAACCTTCCGGAAAGGTTGTGATCACTTGGGGAAGGGGAACAACATCAGGATTCTATCACAGTTAAGATAGGAGAGAATGGCCATTGAGTAGACAGCCCATAGTGCCTCCCACCATCCTCGCCACTGCATATTCATTGCACCCCTCGTCCTGGACACAGCTTCACATGTGCGGGGGTGCTGGTCAGGGTCCAGAGCTTGGACATGGTCTTGGTGGGCATTAGGAGTCATTGTCTTGAAGATCAGTGATAGAGAACAGAGAATGAGGGAAAGAAGGTACAAAGATAAGAGTAGAACTCTAAATCCAAAGTATCTGGGACACTGGCTCAAAGCCAAGCCACCAGAATGAGGGCTTGAAAAGGCAAAGGTACAGCCATTTTGGAAACAGTATGGAAATAACTCATAAAACTAAAAAGTCACTGCTGAGTGTGGTGGCTCGAGCCTGTAATTCTAGCACTTTGGGAGGCCAAGGCATATGGATCACCTTAGGTCAGGAGTTCAAGACCAGCCTGGCCAACATGATAAGAGCCCGTCTCTACTAAAAATACAAACAAATTAGCTGGGTGTGGTGGTGCATGCCTGTAATCCCAACTACTTGGAAGGCTGAGGCAGAAGAATAGCTTGAACCTGGGAGGAGGAGGTTGCAGTGAGCTGAGATTGTGCCACTGTACTCCAGCCTGGGCAACAGAGCAAGACTATGTCTCAAAAAAAAAAAAAAAAAAACCCACTAAAAATTGAACTACCATATGACCCAGCAATCCCACTTTGGGGTGTATACCCAAAGGAATTAAAATCAGTATGTTGAAGAACTATCTGCCCTGCCATGTCAATCAAATGTGGTATATAAACACAACAAAATACTATTCGGCCTTAAAAAAAACAACAACTGGAAATTCTGTCATTTGTAGAAACAGAGTTGAACCTACAGGACACTTTGTTAAATGAAATAAGCCAGGCACAGAATGACAAATACCACTTATAGATCTTAATTACATGCGGAATCTGAAAAAGCCAAACTCACAGTAAAAGAGAGCAGAATACTGGTTACTGGAGGCTGCGGTGGGGGGAGTGGAGAAAGGAAAGATGCTGGTCAACAGGTACAAAGCTTCAGTTAAGCAGGAGGAATAAGATCTGGTGTTCTATATACTGCATTGTGACTATAGCAGATAACAATGCATTGTAGGCAGGCGAAGTGGCTCAGACCTGTAATCCCAGCACTTTGGGAGGCTGATGTAGGCTGGTCACTTGAGGTCAGGAGTTCAAGACCAGCCCAGCCAACATGGTGAAAACCCAACTCTACTAAAAATACAGAAAAAAAAAAAAAAAATTAGCCAGACATGTTGTTACATGCCTATAGTCCCAGCTACTCAGAAGGCTGAGGCAGGAGAATCACTTGAACCCAGGAGGCTGCAGTGAGCTGGGATTGCGCCACTGCACTCCAGCCTGGATGACAGAGACTCCATCTCAAAAAAAAAAAAAAAAAAAAAAGTTTTTTTTTCAAAATAGCTAACAGAGAGGATTTTAAATGTTCTCACCACAAAGAAATGATAAATATTTGAGTTGATAGGTATGCTAACTAGCTTGACTTGCTTATTCCACAATGTATATGTGTATCAAAACATCACATTATACTTCTTATGTATGTGTGTGTGTGTGTGTGTGTGTATCTATATCAATTAAAAATAAAACTTTTAAAAAAAGGGAAAGAGACCAGATGCTAGGCTGATCTTTACTTTTAGCCATGTTTTAGCTATTCTGGGGGCTAGGACAGAACTGAAATTAGTATGTAGGTAGAGTTGAGCCTATAAGTAGGAGAAATTATCTCCTCCTTGAGATAAGAGAAATGTTGAAGAATGAGGAAGCCTGACCAGGTGCAGTGGCTCATGCCTGCATTGCCAGCACTTTGGGAGTCTGAGGCAGATTACTTGAGAATCACCTGAGGCCAGGAATTTGAGACCGGCCTGGGCAACATGGTGAGACCCCCATCTCTACAAAAAATTTTAAGAATTAGCTGGAGGGTGGTGGCGCACACCTGTAGTCCTAGCTAGTCAGAAGGCCCAGAAGGCTGCGGGAAGACGATCACTCACGCTCAGGAGTTCGAGGCTGCAGTGACCTATGATTGTGCCACTGCACTCCAGCCTGGGTAGCAAAGCAAGACCCTATCTCTGAAAAATGAAAAATATTTTTTAAAAAATCAGGGCTGGGCTCGGTGACTCACGCCTGTAATCCCAGCACTTTGGGAGACCGAGGCGGGTGGATCACCTGAGGTCAGGAGTTTGAGACCAGCCTGGCCAACATAGCAAAACCCTGTCTCTACTAAAAATACAAAAATTTGTCAGGCCTATGTTCCCTGCCACTCGGGAGGCTAAGACAGGAGAATCTCTTTAACCTGGGAGGCAGAGGTTGCAGTGAGCCAAGATCAGGCCACTACACTACAGCCTGGGTGACAGAGCAATACTTCATCTCAAAAACAAACAAAGAAACAAACAAACAAAATTAAATCTGAGGCAAGCAGATCCCTTGAGCCTAGGAGTTTCAGACAAGCCTGGGCAACATGATGAAACCCTGTCTCTACAAAAATACAAAAAAAAAAAAAAAAGAAAGAAAATAGAAAGGTTGAGCATGGTGGTTCTCACCTGTAACCCCAGCACTTTGGGAGGCTGAGGTAGGTGGATCACTTGAGGTCAGGGGTTCGACACCACCCTGGCCAACACAGTGAAACCCTGTCTCTACTAAAAAAATATAAAGATCAGCCAGGCATGGTGGCATGCACCTGTAATCCCAGCCACTCAGGAAGCTGAGGCAGGAGAATTGCTTGAACCCACGAGGTGGGGGTTGCAGTGAGCTGAGATCACAGGAATGCCCTCCAGTTTAGGAGACAGAGTGAGACTCTATCACCAAAAAAAAAAAAAAAAAAAAAAGGAAGAAAGAAAAAACAAATAAAAGAAAAATTAGCCAGGCACAATGGTGCATGCCTGTAGTCCTAGCTACTCAGCAGGCTGAGATGGGAAGATCTCTTGAGGCCAAGAAGCAGATGCTGCAGTGAGCCAAGATCGCACCACTGTATTCGAGCCTGGCCAGCAGAGCAAGACTCTGTGAAGAAAAAAAAAAAATCAGAAGTCTAACTTTTTTGGCCCCATTCTCTCCCTTGAAAATGGACCCTGAAATCTGTGGACAGCAGCTTTCTGAGTCTTTTGGGAGACTGAGCTGAAGTGGTAAAAGTCACTTCAGGGTGGGCATGATGGTTCATGCCTTGTAATCCCAGCACTTTGGGAGGGCGAAGTGGGCAGATCACCTGAGGTCAGGAGTTCCAGACGAGCCTGGCCAACATGGCAAAACCCCATCTCTACTAAAAATACAAAAATTAGCCAGGCGTGGTGGTGGATACCTGTAATCCCACCTACTTGGGAGGCTGAGGCAGGAGAATCACTTGAACCTGGGAGGCAGATGTTGCAGTGAGCCGAGATTGTGCCATTGCACTCCAGCCTGGGCGACAGAGTGAGACGCCATCTCAAAAAAAAAAAAAAAAAGTAACTTCTGGCCCCATTACCTGATCCCCCATTGCTCCAAGAATAAAGACCCAAATCCCTAACGCAGCCTCTGAGACGTTGTGTGGCCTAGCAGGGCCTCTAAGTATGACTGTGTAGGTGTGCCCTGGATAAGGACATTTGGCTGAGAGATGAGTGAGGGCTGAAATCCACTCCTCATTCCAGTAGCCAAGTGAGTGCCCCGCAGCTTTGTTCGCCTGGAGGGATTGCCTTTTCTAGAGTCCCTGGGCTTGCAGCAAGTTCTGCATCCAGCTCTTGCTCCCTTTCCATTCTCAGGTCCCAGAGGTACTTGAGCCCTTTTCTGCTGGCCTTTTCAGAGTTCCCCATACACACTGTTGTCTGAAGCTACCAGAGCAAAGCCTGTCAGTACTGAGTGGCTTGAAAGGATGCTGACAATATTTATTTTGCTCCCAGATCTAAAATTCAGGCAGGGCTCACTCCACTTGGCATCTGCTGCAGTGGCTCAGAGGCTGGGTCTGGAGTCATCTGAAGGCTCTTTCACACTTGTGTCTGGAAGGCAATGCCTCTCCACAGCTGGGAGTTTTCTGTGTGGCTCCATGGCTGCCTCACAGCATGGTTCTGGGTAGGTAATTCCCAAGAAGACAAGAAGGAACATTTTTAGATTTAGCCTCAGGAGTCACATGGCATCACATTGGCGGTAGGCCCAACCCAGATTCGAGGGGACCTTGAATTCAAGGGGACACACACAGGCCTTCATCTCTCCATGGGTGAGTGTGGCCTCATGGTGTAGGAAGAGCTATGGAGTATCACACAGTGATGTAGCCTTCTTCGGAAAATGCACTCTGCCACTCATACCTGTGTCCTTAGGCCACAGGGCCTTTGCACATTCTATTTCTTCTACAGGGAGCACTCTTTCTCCTTTTCCCTAATTAAAGTCTACTCATCTTTTACATCTCAACTGGGTTATCATTTCTTCACGGAACCCTTCCCTGAGCTCCCCAACCAGGTCAGTTCCCCTAGTTTATGCTTACTGACTCCTCCTCAATGACTGTCACGGTTATATTTTACATATGTGTGCATGCATATGATATGTGCATATAGTTTTGTGCTCTTTTACATACACACATACACACACACCATATCAGTGACCGTCTCAATTAGATGGTAAGTCTCATAAAAAGAGGAACTGTAGAGTTTGCTGGGTTTTGTTCATCACTCTATCCTCAATGCCTATTATAAGGACCGGAATACGGTGGGTCTCATATATTTGTTGAATTTAAAAAATGCATGGATACTCAAGGCTGGATTTTGGAGCCTCCTGTGTTAATGGCTGTGTGAACCCCGGGGCAGGATCCTTAAACCCAGGAAAAAGAGATTCAGAGAATGATGATTCTGAGCTTGATGCTAGAATAGCAGCTGATCTCAACTTTGGGAGCTGCATCAACATTCATCTCAACAGAATGAATCCCTCCTGCCCAGCTCCCACAGACTTGCTTACAAATGCTAATGAGTTCATTTCATTTGTCTCTACCCAGCAACCCAGGTAGTACCAGCCTCCTAAAGGGAATTAGGGGAGACTTGGAATACTGGAATACTAGGACAAATACAGGACTAATGAATAGTTTCCATGTGAGACTAGCCCCGCCTCCAGTTCCTTTGTCAGAGGTGGCGGAGCCCTCCAACCTGTTCTGACTTTTCACTCAGATTAACAAAACATGCACTGCTAGGGGTACATGGATTCCTCCACCAGGCAAAGATGTTTGGGTTCAGCAAGCTTATGCCCTAATTATAAAGGAGGAGAAAATGGGGTGGAGTCTGCAGTGGGGATGGAAAGGATTTTTAGGAAGGGTGTGGAAAAGAAAAAACAAAGGTTAATAACCAAGTTTGCTGTGAAACCAAAACTTCATGATGTATTTGCACAGACCCTGCCTAACATTTGCAAACCTCTCTTTGAGACACAAGAGAGACACAGCCACCAGGGAGAAACTGCAGGGTGGAAACTAATTTCCTCCTAGATCTACTCTGGGGAAAATCTGGAAGCTCAGGACTGCCAGAGACCATGTTCATGTTCATGTTCCCATTCATGTTCAGACTCCAGCTTTTGAGGGCCTAAAAGCAGCTCAGGCCTTGTTCCATCTTTCTCAGGGAAAATCTGTGCACCCTGGAAGGGGGAGTGGCCAAAAAAATATTAAGAACACCTACCTGAGCAGGAATTTAGTTTTGTTTTGTTTTGTTTTTGAGACAGAGTCTTGCTCTGTTGCCCAGGCTGGAGTGCAGTGGTGAAATCTCAGCTCACTGCTACCTTTGCCTCCCAGGTTTGAGAGATTCTCCTGCCTTAGCCTTCCAAGTAGCTGGGATTACAGGCATGAGCCACCACACCCAGCTAATTTTTTTGCATTTTTAGTAGAGATGGTGTTTCATCATGTTGGCCAGGCTGGTCTCAAACTCCTGACCTCAAATGATCGACTCACGTTGGCCTCCCAGAGAGCTGGGATTACGGGCATGAGCCACCCGTGCCCGGCAAGAGCAGAAGTTCTTAACCTTTTTTGTGTGTCATGGTCCCCTCTGACCATCTGGTGAAGGATATGGATATTTTCTCAGGCTCCATATTTTGCTTTAAAGGCATTAAATAAAATACATAGGATTGATTGCAGACTTCTGCTACTGACCAAGATGGAGTAAGAGAGATCAGAGTTACTGTGCCTGAAACAACTGAAAAGCCAAATGAAGTACATGCAACAATGGTTTTCAAAACATTGACAATCAGGCAACATAGGGCAGTTGATCCCCAAAGGATGAGAAATAAACTAGGTGACCACTAAGACGTTGCCCAGCTTATTGAATGGATACTGTCCCAACTGTGGCACAAAAATGAGGAGCTCATGGTGTCGCTGGGTGGGAGAGAGGGGGAGGCCAAGGTGTCAGGAGTTTGCAAAATATCGAAGAGGAGAGAATTTCACAGAGAGAACTCTGGAAATCTGGAGAGGATCTCCCTGGAGTCTTCAGCTGAGTCCTGATTAGCACATGTGTGTGAGGAAACTATGTGAGACCAGGAAAAGAACCAGCAAAAGGAATAGAGAGAACTCACATAGGGTCAGAAATAGTTCCTGTTCTCATCAGTCAGAGTAGAAAACCTCATAATCCACAGGGCCTAAGGTAGAGTACTCTGAATAATTTTGTCTCAGTAGTTGGGAAAATTTAGTTCAAAACTCACTGCTGCTCTGTTCTCACCCAACAAGGCTTGAAAACAAGACTGAAAAAAAAATCAAACTGATTCTAAGTAACTTAACCATGCCCTAGAACAAAGCTCAAGAATATTTAGAGTACTTGTCAAAATACAAAAATATCCAGCACTCCAAAAGGTAAAATTCACGACATCTGATGTGTGATAAAAAGTTATCAGGCATGCAAAGAATTAGGGAAAGACGACCCATAGTGAATATAAAAATCGCTCAATCAAAACTGATTCAAAAATGATACAGAGAATAGAATTAGGAAATAGGAACATTGAAAGTTATATTCAAGAAGATAGAGGAACAATTAAGCATACTAAGTAGAAACATCAAAGATTTTTAAAAATCCTTAATAAGAATTCTAAAGATGAAAACTATAATGTCTAAGATGAAAAGTACATTAGATCAGATTAACAGCAGATTATACACTGCGGGGAATGATTAATGAACTTACAAACATAATAGAAACTAAAACACAAAGGAAAAAAGACTTTTAAAAAATACACACAGAATTGTTGAGCTATAGAAGAACTTCAAGTAGTCCAATATATGTGTAACTAGAGTATTCAAATGATAAAATATTTGAAGAAATAATGGTCAAAAACTTTTCCAATTTGATGAAAAATATGAATTCAGAGATCCAGGAAGCAGGCCAGGAGCAGCAGCTCATGCCTCTAATCCCAGCACTTTGGGAGGCTGAGGCAGGTGGATCATGAGGTCAGGAGTTCAAGACCAGTCTGGACAACATGGCGAGGCCCCATCTCTACTAAAAATATAAATTAAAAAAAATAGCCAGGTGTAGTGGTGTATGTCTGTGGTTCCAGCTACTTGGAAGGCTGAGGTGGGAAGATCCCTTGAGCCTGGGAGGCGGAGGTTGCAGTGAGCTGAGATGGTGCCACTGCACTCCAGCCTGGGTGATAGAGCAAGACCCTGTCTCAGAAAAAACAAACCAAAAAAAATGTCCAAGAAGCTCAATAAATCCCAAGCACACACACACAAAATAAATAAAATTACAGTAAGGCATAATGTCATAGAATTGCTTAAAACCAGTAATAAAGAGAAAATTTTTCAAGAAGCTGGAAATAAGACACACTATGTACATAGAATATGTACATAGAAACAAAGATAAGAATAGTAGTAGAATCCTCGTTAGAAACAATGCAAGTCAGAAGACAGTGGAGCAAAATCTTTAAAGAAATGAAAGAAAAGAAACAGCACTGATAAGTTAGAATTTTATAGTCAGAAAAAAGATCTTTCAAAAACAAAAGCCAACATCCCGCCAAAGATAACAAATAAGCATATGCAAAGATGGCCATCATCATACATCACTAGGGAATTGCAGTTTAAAAGGAATAACGAGATACCACTACACATCTATTAGAATGGTTGAAATCCAAAAATACTGAAAACATAAAATGGTGACAAGGTTGTGGAATAACAGGGATGCTCATTCATTGTTGGTACTAGATGGAGGCCACTTTGGAAGGCAGTTTGGCACTTTGGAAGACAATTCTCACAGAACTAAATGTAACTCTTTTTTTTTTTTTTCCCGAGACTTAGTCTCGCTCTGTCTCCCAGGCTGGAGTGCAGTGGCATGACCTCAGTTCACTGCAACCTCTGCCTCCTGGGTTCAAGTGATTCTCCTGCCTCAGCCTCCCGAGTAGCTGGGACTACAGATGTGTGCCACTGTGCCCAGTTAATTTTAATTTTAATTTTTTATTTTTAGTAGGGACAAGATTTCACCATGTGAGCAAGGATGATCTCAATCTCCTGACCTCCTGATCTGCCTGCCTCGGCCTGCCCAAGTGCTGAGATTACAGGCGTTAGCCACCATGCCCAGCCAAAACTAAACATAACTCTTACCCATGTGATCCAGCAACCATATTCCTTGGTATTCATCCAAAGGAGTTGAAAAATTTGTTCACACAAAAACCTGTGCACAGAGGTTTATGGCAGCTTTGATCATAATTACCAAACTGTGGAAGCATCCAAGATGCCCTTTAGTAGATGAATGGATAAATAAACCGTGGTACATCCAGACAATGGAATATTATTCAGCACTAAAAAGAAAAGAGCTGCCAAGCCATAAAAAGACACGGAGGAAACTTATATGTAAATTACGAAGTGAAAGAAGCCAATCTGAAAAAGATATGCACTATATGAATCCAACCATATGACCATCTGGAAAAGGCAAAACTATAAAGACAGTAAAAAGATCAGTGGTTGCCAGAGATTGAGGGAGAGGGAAGGATACATATGCAGAGCAAGGAGGATTTTTAAGGCAGTGAAATTATTCTATGTAAAGTGAATGATGGATACATGCTGGTGTACATTTGTCAAATGGAGAATGAACAAGAGTGGACTCTAATGTGAACAATGAAATTTGACTGGTAAATGACGTGTCAATGTATGTTCATCAATTATAATAAATATGCCACTCTGGTATAGGATATTCACAGTGGGAGAGCTGTGCACATGTTGAGGCAGGAGAACACATAGGAAATATCTGTACCTTCTGCTCAATTTTGATGTGAACCTAAAACTGCTCTAAGGAATAAAGTCGGCCAGGCACAGTGGCTCACACCTGTAATCCCGGCACTTTGGGAAGCTGAGGCAGATGGATCACCTGAGATCAGGAGCTCGAGACCAGCCTGACAAATATGGAGAAATCCTGTCTCTACTAAAAATACAAAATTAACTGGATGTGGTGGTGCATGCCTATAATCCCAGCTACTAGGGAGGCTGAGGCAGGAGAATCGCTTGAACCCAGGACGCGGATGTTGCGGTGAGCCAAGATGGCACCATTGCACTCTGCCCTGGGGAACGAGAACAAAACCCTGTCTCAAAAATAAATAAATAAAAATAGTCTATTTTTTAAAAACTGAAAGTGAAATAAACACTTATCAGACATACAAAATTTGAAAGAATTCATCACTGGCAAATTCATACTACAAGACATGTTAAGGGAAATTCTTCAGGCAGAAGGAAAATTGTATCAGTTGGAAATCCAGATCTACATGAAGGAATAAAGAGTACCAGAAACATTAATTACGTGGGTATCTGACATTTTCCTTATTGTATAAATCTATTCAAACGATATTTGAGGCCAGGCGCGGTGGCTCACGCCTGTAATCCCAGCACTTTGGGAGGCCAAGTTGGATGGATCACCTGAGGTCAGGAGTTCACGACCAGCCTGGCCAACATGGCGAAACCCTGTCTGTACTAAAAATATAAATAATTAGCCAGAGGTGGTGGTGCACGCTTGTAATCCCAGCTACTTGGGAGGCTGAGGTATGAGAATTGCTTGAACTTAGGAGGCGGAGGTTGTGGTGAGCCAAAATTGTGCCATTGCACTCCAGCCTGGGCGACAGAGTGAGGCTCCATCTCAAAAAAATAGTTAAAAAAAAAAAAGATATTTGACTGTTTAAAGCAAAATTTTTAACAACGTATTATAGGGTTTATAAGATATGTGGTGGTAAAATATGTGGCCATAATGACACAAAGACTGGATGAGGATAAATGGAAGTATATTATTGTAAGTTTCTCATACTGTATGTAAAAACATATAATATCATTTAAAGGTAGACAGTGGTAAGTTAAAGATGTATACCATTAACCCTAAAGCAATCATTAAAATAACAAAACTAAGAGTTAGAACGACAAGCCAACAAAGATGATAAAATAAAAAATAAATGGTAAGGTGATCAATTTAAACCCAGCCATAGCAATACTCACATAAATGTAAATGGTCTAAACACCTCAATTGGCCAAGCCCAGTGACTCACGCCTGTAATCCCAGCACTTTGGGAAGCTGAGGCAGATGAATCACCTGAGGTCAGGAGTTCGAGACCAGCCCGGCTAACATGGCTAAACTCCATTTCTACTAAAATTACAAAAAATTAGCTGAGCATAATGGCACGTGCTTGTAATCCCAGGTACTCAGGAGGCTGAGGCAGGAGAATCGCTTAAACCCGGGAGACGGAGGTTGCAATGAGCCGAGATTATGCCATTGCACTCCAGCTTGAGCAACAAGAGCGAAACTCCATCTCAAATTTTAAAAAAATCTCAATTAAAAGAAGAGAGTGTCAGATTAAATTTTAAAAGCAAGCCATATATTTGATGCTTACAACATATAACTTTTTTTTTTTAATATGTTTTTTTGAGACAGAGTCTCACTCTGTTGCCCAGGCTAGAGTGCAGTAGAGCAATCACACCTGGCTGGTTTTTTTTTTTTTTTTTTTTTTTTTTTTTTTTTTTTAGTAGAGGCAACATTTCACCACGTTGGCCAGGCTGGTCTCGAACTTCTGACCGAAGATGATCTGCCCACCTCGGCCTCCCAAATTGCTGGGATTACAGGTATGAGCCACAGCACCCAGCCTCAACGTATAACTGTAAGCATAAGACATAAAGAACTATGGGGATTTCTGTACTCTCTTTTCCATTTTCCCTATACATGTAAAGCTTCTCTAAAAACTAAAATTTTCCCGTACTTTTCAAGGCCAAGTCAGGAGGAGTTCTTGAGCCTAGGAGTTTGAGACCAGTCTGGGCAATATAGGGAGACCCTGTCTCTACTAAAAAAGAAAAAGGAAAGAAAGAAAAAAGAGAAAGGAGGGAAAGAAGAAAGGAGGGAGAGCGGAAGGGAGGGAAGGAATAACAGATTTGCATGAACACTTCACCAACGAAGATACATAAGTTGTAAATAAGCACATGAAAAGAAGCTCAAAGTCATTAGTCACTAAGGAAATTTGGACTAAAACCAGGGTGGGATGCCACCTCACACTTATTAGAACATGTACAGTTAAAGAGACTGACCACACCAAGTGTTGATAAAGATGTAGAACAACCAGAATTCTTATACATTACTGATGGAAACGTCAATGCTACATCACTTTGGAAAGAATGTTGTCAGTTGTATAATAAGTTAAATATACAGCCACTGTTTGATACAGCCATCCCACAGTAGGTAATTACCCAGGAGAAATGAAAGTGTATGTCCATACAAAGACTTATTTGTTAATGTTCAATGTAACTTCATTAATAGCCAGGAGTTTGGCAGCAATGTAAATGTGCATCAACAGGTAAATGAATAAGCAAAGTGATGTTTATTCACACAATGTAATACTCCTTAAAAAAAAAAAAAAAAAAAAAAAGCTGTCCAACATGGTGAAACCCCATCTGTACTAAAAATACACACACAAAAAATTAGCCAGGTGTAGTGGCGGGCATCTGTAATCCCAGCTACTTGGGAGGCTGAGGCAGGAGAATTGTTTGAACCCGGGAGGCGGAGCTTGCAGTGAGCTGAGATCTGAGATAGCACCACTGCACTGCATCCTGGGCAAAAGAGCAAGCCTCCATCTCAAAAAAAAAGAGGAGGCTGGGCATAGTGGCTCACACCTGTGATCCTAACACTTTGGAAGACCGAGGCTGGAGGATTGCTTGAAGCCAGGAGTTTAAGACAAGCCTGGGCAGCAAAGCAAGATGCTGTTCCTACAAAAAGTGAAACAAAAGTAGGCCGGGCGCGGTGGCTCGTGCCTGTAATCCCAGCACTTTGGGAAGCCAAGGCGGGTGGAGTTCGAGACCAGCCTGCCCAACATGGTGAAACCCTGTCTCTACTAAAAATAAAAATAATTACCCAGGCATGGTGGCGGCCACCTGTAATCCCAGCTATTTGGGAGGCTGAGGCAGGAGAATTGCTTGTACCTGGGAGGCAGAAGTTGCAGTGAGCTGAGATATTGCCACTGTACTCCAGCCTGGGCAACAAGAGCGAAACTCCAGCTCAAAAAAAAAGGGTAAATGGGCTCCATGGTACAAGCCTGTAGTTCCAGCTACTTGGGAGGCTGAGGTGGGAGGACTGCTTGAACCCAGGAGTTTGAGGCTGCAGTGGGCTATGATTACACCACTGTACTCCAGGCTGGGTGGCAGGAGCAAGACCTTGTCTCAAAACAAATTGTTTTTTTTTAAAGGCACTAGACTATTAATATACAGAGAAATGTAGATGAATATCAAAATAATTATGCTGAATGAAAGAAGTCAAATTATTTAAAAAGTACATACTATATAATTCTATTTATGTAAAGTTCCAGAAAATGCAAACTAGTCTATAGCAACAGAAAATAGCTTGGTGGTTTCCTGGGCATTTGGGGGTCTGAGGAGGAGTGGAGGGAGGATTATCAAAGCAGTACAGAGGAAATTTTTGAGGTTTATGACTATGTTCATTTTGACTGTGGTAATGATTTATTGGGTGTACACTTATGCCAAAACTCACCAAATTCTACATTTTTATATTGATTAGCTCATGTATTGGTCAGCTTGGGCTGCTATAAGAAAATACCATGGACTGGGTGTCTTAAATATCAGGGATTTTTTTTTTTTTTTTTTTGAGACGGAGTTTCACTCTTGTTACCCAGGCTGGAGTGCAATGGCACGATCTCGGCTCACTGCAACCTCCGCCTCCTGGGTTCAGGCAATTCTCCTGCCTCAACCTCCTGAGAAGCTGGGATTACAGGCACGTGCCACCATGCCCAGCTAATGCTTTTTTTGTATTTTTAGTAGAGACGGGGTTTTACCACATTGGTCAAGCTGGGCTTGAACTCCTGATCTCGTGATCCACCTGCCTTGGCCTCCCAAAGTGCTAGGATTACAGGTGTGAGCTGCCAAGCCGGCCCACACCCGTAATTTATTTTCTCACAGTTCTATAGCCTGGAAGTCCAAGATCAAGGTGCTACCAGGGCTGATGTATGGTGAGATCTCTCTCTGGCTTGTGGACAGCTGCCTTCTCACTCTGTCCCCATGTGGCCTGCCCTGTATGCACACTCATGGCGTCTCTCCCTCTTCGTATAAGGACATTTGTACCATTCAATTAGGACCCACTGTTTTTGTTTTGTTTTGTTTTGTTTTGGGGACAGATTCCTGCTCTGTCGCACAGGCTGGAGTGCGGTGGTACAATCTTGGCTCACTGCAACCTCTACCACCCAGGTTCAAGTGATTCTCATGCCTCAGCCTCCTGAATAGCTAGGACTACAAGTATGTGCCACCATTCCTGGCTAATTTTTGTATTTTTGGTGTAGACAGGGTTTCACCATGTTGGGCAGGCTGGTCTTGACTCCTGGCTTCAAGTGATCTGCCTGCCTCAGCCTCCCAAAGTGCTGGGATCACAGGCGTGAGCCACCGTGCCCAACCAGGGCTCACTCTTAGGACCTTATTCTACCTTCATTACCTCCTTACAGGTTCTGTTTTCAAATGCAGTTACGTCGGAAGTTGGGCTTCTACCTATGAATGTCAGGGAGACACAGTTCAGTCCATAACAACTTTAAATCTCTAGTAATTAATTATGTCAATTATCCCTTAATAAAATGTTTAAAAAGGTGGGGCACAGTGGCTCCTGTAATCCCAGCACTTTGGGAGGCCAAGGGGGGCAGATCACTTAAAGCCAGGAGGTCAAGACCAGCCTGACTAACATGGTGAAACCCTGTCTGTCCTAACAATACAAAAATTAGTCAGGTGTGGTGGTGCACACCTGTAGTCCCAGCTACTTGGGAGACAGAGGCAGAAGAAACGCTTGAATCCCAGGAGGCGGAAGTTGCAGTGAGCTCAGATAATGCCACTTCACTCCAGCCTGGGCAATAGAGCAAGACTCTGTCTCAAAAAAAAAAAAAAAAAAAAGCAGTTAAAATTAATTTTAAAAAATCTCAAAAGATTAAAAAATAGCCCAATTACATTGAAATGAAGCTATCAAAATATTCTTAAAAAATAAATTTGCAGCTAGGCACAGTGACTCACGCCTGTTATCCCAGAACTTTGGGAGGCCAAGGTGGAAGGATCACCTGAGGTCAGGAGTTTGAGACCAGCATGGCCAATATGGCAAAATCCTGTTTCTACTAAAAACACAAAAAATTAGCTAGGCATGGTGGCGTGCACCTGTAATCTCAGCTACTTGAGAGGCTAAGGCAAGAGAATCGCTTGAACTCCGGAGGCAGGGGTTACAGTGAGCTGAAATCGTACCACTGCACTCCAGCCTGGGTGACAGAGGGAGACTCTGTCTTGAAAAAAAAAAAAAAAAAAAAGAAGAAGAAGAAACTAAGAAGAGCAGAGTGAAGTAGGATGTGGAGCAGCTAGGGACCCTGGGGTCTCATGCAATGTCTAGACCCCTTGTCTTGTGGAGGTTTTGATGGGTTTGGTGGGACGACGACTATTAATGCTGGCGGTCAGTGTTGGAGGCTGGGGGCTCCCTAGGGAGGGTGGGGTGTTCTACCTTGAGAAGGACTAGGGTAGGAAGAGCCAGAATGAACTCTCATCCCCAAGGGAGTCCTGGGTCCAGTAGGACAACTACTTGATATATCCCAAGAAAAAGAGCCTTCTTGGGCCAACAGAGGCAGGAACAGGAGTTTCGGGTGATTACTCGAGACAGAGTGAAACAGCCTTCGAGAGCCCAAGGTATAAGGATGGTGGGTTGGGCTTTTCTTATGGTCTAGCTTCTAGACCAGCACTGAAAGTCTCCAGATGACAGAATTAGATATTAGAAATTGTGGGTGAGGTTGCAATGTTTATGAATCCATGTCACCTTCCCCAGATGAACAAATTAGTAGGTGGATGTTAGTAATGTGATTGATGATTCATGGGAAGAGCTAATGAGGCCAGCAAAGCAGAACAGTTATGATACGATCAGGTATCATAAAAGTCATTCATAATTTATTACTTGTCCTGTTACTGACATTTTAGCTGCCCCAGGGATTTTCAAGTCACTCCAAGTGACGAGACAATGCATCTTTTCCACCATGGACTTGGCTGGAATGTAGGCTCTTACTTGGCACAGAGACCTGCTATGCACATGGGAACCAGATTTCAACCTCTCCCTGTGACCCTTCAGAGATTCCCTAAAGGAGTACCACTGATGAGAATGCTCCCATCTCCCTAGGCAGACTCCGGGGGACAGGCACCAAGCCTCAGCTGGAAAAGGAAATCCGCAGTAGACCTTGCTTCTAAGGCAAGGGACTTTGAAAAGATACTATGGCTCTTGGCAGGAGCCTCACATGGAACCGGACAGACCACAGGGCATAAGATATTAGGCTGGGTGCTCTGAATTAATGACTGCCATGCTAAGTTCGAGTTTTAAATTCTTAGCATCTAGCACGATATCTTGGCACGTGTGAAGATGCTTCGTAATTCTGTTTTGGATTGAACTGAACTATCTCATGATGATATTAGTGAATGTGAACAGATTCTGTAGAATTGTGAAGCTGAGAAATAATTTAAATATTAATTGGGAGGTACACACCATTGACAGAAAAAAAATGTCCAGTGGATCTAAATGTGAAAGATAAAAATTCTTCTGGAAGGCAACATAGGAGAATATCTTTTTGCCCTTGGGGTACGTAATGATTTCTCAAATTACACGTATACTCACAAAAGCAATAACCATAAATGTCACTAATATTAAAAACTTCTGGGCAGGGCGCGGTGGCTCATGCCGGTAATCCCAGCACTTTTGGAGGCTGAGGTGGATGGATCACTTGAGGTCAGGAGTTTGAGACCAGCGTGGCCAACGTGGTGAAGCCCTGTCTACTAAAAATACAAAAATTAGCTGAGTGTGGTGGTGGGTGCCTGTAGTCCCAGCTAATCGGGAGGCTGAGGCTGGAGAATCGCTTGAACCCGGGAGGCAGAGGTTGCAGTGAGCTGAGATCACACCAGTACACTCCAGGCTGGGTGACAGAGTGAGACTCAAAAACAAACAAAACTTCCATTCATTAAAATGCACCATTATGAGAGTGAGAAGGCAAGGCATAGAGAGAGAAGGTATTTGTAAAACCTATGTCTGACGAAGGACTCATATGTTGAATATGTAAAGAATTCTTATAAATCAATAGGAAAGAGACCACCTATTTTTTTTAAATGGACAAAATACTTGAACAGGAATTTCACTGTATTCCTTGAATGGGAATATAAATAGCCAAGATGTGTGTGAAATGATGCTCAACACCATTAGTTAACAGGGAAATGCAAATTAAAATCACAGTGATATGCCACTGTACGCTCCATAAAAGGCAAAAACTGACCATAGCAAGTAGAGCAATTGCATCTCTCTGCACGTGCTTGTATAATTGGTTCAACAACTTTGAAGAATTTGGGTGCTATCTTTTAAAGTAAGCTTATGTTACATTTCAGATGTCAGAATGTATTCATACATTAACGTGCAAGAATATTCATAGCAACCCTGTTTATCTTGGCTAAAAACAACCTAAAGTTTCACCTACAGTAGAGTGGATAAGTACATTTATCTTCATTGTACAAGCATTTGTGCATAAAAATATATACTGTACACATACATATATTTACAATATATAAGTAATAAATGCATATTCATTGGAAATTATAAATTTATATAAACATTGTACACAATGGAACACTATACAGTAAAGAAAACAACTACTGCTACATTGTTGCATCTCATAGACAAAATGTTAAGTAAAAGAAGCTGGAATGGAAAGAGCAGGTACTGTATGATTCAATTTATACAATACACAAGAACAGGTAAAACTAATCTAGAGTTATAAAAGTCAGAATAATGGTTACTTTTTGAGTAGGACTGTCAGATATAAATATAGGCCATCCAGTTAAATTTGAATTTCAGGCTGGGCATGGTGGCTCACGCCTGCAATCCCAGCACTTTGGGAGGCCGAGGTGGGCGGATCACCTGAAGTCGGGAGTTCAAGACCAGCCTGACCAAAGTGGAGAAACTCTGTCTCTACTAAAAATACAAAATTAGCCGGGTATGGCGATGGGTGCCTATAATTCCAGCTACTTGGGAGGCTGAGGCAGGAGAATTGTTTGAACCCAGGAGGCAGAGGTTGCAGTGAGCTGAGATTGCACCATTGCACTGTAGCCTGGGCAACAAGAGCAAAACTCTGTCTCAAAAAAAAACAAAAAACTGAATTTCAGAAAAACAGCAAATCATTTTTTAGTATAAATATGTTTTGGCCGGGTGTAGTAGCTCATGCCTGTAATCCTAGCACTTTGGGAGGCCGAGGCAGGTGGATCATGAGGTCAGAAGATCGAGACTACCCTAACCAACACGGTGAAACCCCATCTCTTCTAAAAATACAAAAATTAGCTGGGCGTGGTGGCGTGTGCCTGTAATCCCAGCTACTCGGGAGGCTGAGGCAGGAAAATTGCTTGAGCCAGGGAGTCAGAGGTTGCAGTGAGTGGAGATCGTACCACTGCACTCTAGCTTGGCAACAGAGCAAGACTCTGTTTAAAAAAAAAAAAAAAATCATTCATGCAATATTTTTATTTGCTGTATCTGGCAACTTTATTTTGGGGAATATCCATTTGGAGGGTACACGAGGACTGCTTGTGTGATTCTGGTAATAATCTAGATGGTAAATTGCATGGATGTGTCCATTTGTAAACATTCATAAGGCGAATGTTTAAAATTTTTGCACTTTATGATATGAATGTTACACTCTAACAAAAATGTCTTTGTTTTTTATCATTATTACTATGTTTTGAGACAGATTTTTGCTTTGTTGCCCAGGCTGAAGTGCAGTGACGTGATCTTGGCTCACTGCAACATCCGCCTCCTGGGTTCAAGTGATTCTCCTGCCTCAGCCTCTGAGTAGCTGGGATTATAGGCACATGCCACCATGCTGGGCTAATTTTTGTATTTTTGGTAGAGAAGAGGTTTCACCACGTTGGGCAAGCTGGTCTCTCTCAAGTTATCCACCTGCCTCGGCCTCCCAAAGTGCTGGGATTACAGGCATGAGCCCCCACACACGCCTGGCCTAACAAAAATGTGTTTAAAAGAGAAGTAGAGCAATATAGGAAGAGCCGAGAATCCTGGGTTCAAATCCCAGCTCTTACTGACTAGACTGAGTTTGGTCAAGATTTTCCAGGTCTCAGTTTTTTCATCTATAAGATGGAAACAGTTTTAACAAGAGCTACATCTACTAACTCCATTTTATGTAAGAGAAAATGGAAGTGTGGGGAGGTGAAATGCCTTGTTCAGGGTAACCAGCTGGTGAGAGGCACTGACAGCTTCAAACCCACCATCCTAGAACCCACGTGGTTTACCTCCACACCCTCCTGCTTTGCTACTAGAAAGTGCCTCTTAAATTGTAAAAGACTCAACAAAACTAAGATGTTATGTATGATTATTTAGGACAGAGATTTTAATACAAAGTCTAGGAATTATTTGCAAAAATTTAAACATCAGTGCATTTTTCTGTGAGACAGCCTAAATCTAACTGGATTCTCAAAGGGGTTTCTGACAAGCTTGGCTACGAGTTGAAAAGTTAGGGCTGGGTGTGTTGGCTCACGCCTGTAATCCCAGCACTTTAGGAGGCTGAGGCGGGTGGATTACCTGAGGTCAGGAATTCGAGACCAGCCTGGCCAACATGGTGAAACCCTGGCCCTACTAAAAATACAAAAATTAGCTGGGTATGGTGGCGTGCACCTGTTATCCCAGATACTTGGGAGGTTGAGGTGAGAGAAACACTTGAACTCAGGAAGCGGAGGTTGCAGTGACCTGAGATCACACCACTGCACTCCAGCCTGGGGAACTCAGTCTCTAAATAAATAAATAAATGTTAGAAGACCCTTGATCTGGAGAGGGTACAGTGGCTCACGCCTGTATTTCCAACACTTTGGGAGGCTGAGACAGGCAGATCACAAGGTCAAGAGATCAAGACCATCCTGGCCAACATGGTGAAACCCTGTCTCTACTAAAAATACAAAGATTAGCTGGGCGTGGTGGCACATGCCTGTAGTCCCAGCTGCTCAGGAGGCTGAGGCAGGAGAATCTTTTGAACCCAGGAGGCAGAGGTTGCAGTGAGCCGAGATGGCGCCATTGGACTCTAGCCTAGTGACAGAGCGAGACTCTGTCTCAAAAAACAACAACAACAAAAGACGACCTTTGGTCTGAAGAAGACCATCCCTCCCAGAGTAGGCAGTAGTAGCCTTGACTGGACTACTGTGACCTGGAGTTCCTTTCTTCCCTTTTGACCTAGGCTTTCTTCTTTCCTTCCTTTTTATTGCAAAGCAGGCCACTTCTGGGAGCCACCATCCCATTGCCTCCCTTTTGTAAGCAGGGTCTAAGGGTTGGGGGATGGCAGGCCTTCCTCACCGGGAGCTGTGCTCTTGCTTAATTAGTGTTTGCCAAGGGCTGCAGATTATTAAATTACCAGACAATTGTGATGTAGCCTTGGGGGCTTTCGAAATCTGTGTGCTGCCCTAACTGGATGGGAGGGACTTGCCTGAAGGGACAGGGAGAGGAGGGTGGTTGGAGTTGCCTTTTGGTGGGGCTGCCCCCTCCCAGTGGATAGCACCACAAAGAGATCCCAATGGGTCTTTGCCGCAACTGTCCAGCTTGTCTTTGGGGCTCAAAAGCCACCATCAGGGATGTGTTTGATTTGAGTTTAGGCACCTTTCCTTTGTATACTGCCGCTGCTCTGGAGAGGATTAACTGGGAGGAACAGGATAACAGTGCTAAGAGCTAAGGTCTCCTGGGCTCTCCTGGAGAGTCAGAACTATGCTAAATACTGGGATTCTATCCCCATCTGGAGAGGGGAGGCAAGAAAGGGAAACTGCCCCGTTGAAAGACAATCAAGGCAATTAAAGGCAATCAAGACAATCAAGATATCAAGGCAAGGCGTTATTTCACTGAATCCTCATAATAACACTCATACAATTGATATTACAACCCCGATCCACAGATAAAGGAAGAGAGTCAGAGTGATTTATGGAGGGGCCCAAGATCAGGTATCCACGCAGGACAAGATCCACACAATCCAAGATTTCAGGCCTGCTGCTGAGGCCAAGATGCCCCCTTGTGTATGGGTTCTCAACAGAACTGTGGGCATAGGGGAGGGTCGCAGTTTGAAAAAACTTCCCACACCATTCTAATACAGCCCCTGGTTGGCTGGGGGGCTTGGAAGGTGGGGGGAAGGGATTGTGGCATTCCCCCTCTCCAGTTAGAGAACTGATTTACTAAAGTGAATCTAACGTATATCACATTTCTAAGGCTGTGCGCAGTGGCTCACGCCCATAATTCCAATAGTTTTTGAGGCCAGGAATTCAAGACTAGCCTGAACAACATGGTGAAACTCGATCTCTAAAAGTAGAAAAATTAGCCAGGCATGGCGGCACGTGCCTGTAGTCCCAGGTACTTGGGAGGCTGATGCAGGAGAACTGCTTGAACCCAGGAGGTGGAGGCTGCAGTGAGCCGAGATCGCACCACTGCCTGGGTGATGGAGCTAGACTTGATGTCAAATCAATCAATCAATCAATCAATCAATCAATCGAGGTAGCTGTTGCCTGTAATCCTAGCACTTTGGGAGGCCGAAGTGGGTAGATCACTTGAGGTCAGGAGTTGGTGACCAGCCTAGCCAATATGATGAAACCCCGTCTCTATTAAAAAAATATAAAAATTAGCCAGGCATGGTAGCACCCGCCTGCAGTCCCAGCTGTTCAGGAGGCTGAGGCAGGACAGTTGCTTGAACCTGGGAGGCAGAGCTTACAGTGAGCTGAGATTGTGTCACTGCACTTCAGCCTGGACGATAGAGGGAGACTTTGTCTTTAAATAAATAAATAAAATTTTAAAAAGAAATAAGGAAGGAAAGAAGGAAAAGTAAACAAATCACATTTCTTCCAGAGAGGGAGTTCCATGTAGAGCAGTGGTTCTCTAAGTGAGGATGATTTTATACTCTCCCGCCCCACCCACCATTTCTCCCTACCCTCCCTCCCCCCACAACCTGCTGGGGATGCGTGACAATTTCTGGAGATATATGTTATGATCACAACCGCTGGGGGTGTGGGGAGGGTCTGGCAACTAGTGGGCAGAGACTAGAGGTGCTGCTCAATACCCCTCCACACACAGGACAGCCCCCATGACAAAGACTTATTCAGTCCCAAACATTAACAGTGCTAAGCTTGACAAACCCTGGGGGAAAATAAAGGGTGCTGTTTTGGGGTGGGGGCTGAGGAAGGGGCAAAGTTGAGGAGACTGCTCTGGAGATCCCAGAAGAAGCCTAAGTAGGGGAGGAATGGATGGACCAATGTTAACTTCACAGCGTAGCCGGGTGTGAGTTTCGCTTTAAAGAAATCTATTTATATTTTGCCAAGATCCCCTTTATACTCCTAGGGTGTCACAGAAAAATCGTGAGGATGAGTCTGTTGTCAGGTTGACCAGAATCCAGGAGCAAAAAAAAGATCTGGACTGGGAGATGGGAAACCTGCATTCCGGTCCTGGCCTGGCCACTTACCAGCTATGGGCCACTGGGCCACCTGGATCTCTTGGAGCCTCAGTTTCTTTTCCTGTAAAATGGGGGTGATTATATTTGTTCTCTCTACAAGGTGTTTTAAGCAGCAAGTGGGACAATCTATAGGGATGGGCTTTTTGGAAGGATAATCCCTGTGTTAGGCCGTTCTTGGACTGTGGTAAGGAGATACCTGAGACTGGGTAATTTATAAAGAAAAGGGGCTTAGTCAGCTCACAGTTCTTCAGGAATTGGAAGCACAGTGCTGACATTGCCTGGCTTCCGGAGAGGCTGCAGGGAGCTTTCGATAATTATGGTGGAAGGCAAAGGGGAAGCAGCCATGTTAAATGGGGAAAGCAAGAGCAAGCGAAGAGAGTGAATGGGAGGGGGTGCCACACACTTTTATTTTTTTCAAAACAGAGTTTCACTCTTGTTGCCCAGGCTGGAGTGCAATGGCGTGATCTTGGCTCACTGCAACCTCTGCCTCCCAGGTACAAACGATTCTCCTGTCTTAGCCTCCCAAGTAGCTCAGATTACAGGCATGCACCACCATGCTGGCTAATTTTTTTTGTATTTAGTACAGATGGGTTTTCACCATGTTAGTCAGGCTGGTCTTGAACTCCTGACTTCAGATGATCCACCCGCCTCAGCCTCCCAAAGTGCTGAGATTACAGGCGTGAGCCACTGCACTCAGTTGCCACACACGTTTTAATGACCAGATCTTAATCACTATGACAAAGACAGCACCAAGCCATGAGGGATCTGCCCCCATGATCCAAACACCTCCTACCACGCCCATCTCCAGCATTGCAGATTACAATGCTGAGACTTGGGAGGGGCAAATATCCAACTCTGTCAATCCCCCTTATAGGACAGAGGATGCTGCTGTTGTGAAACCTGCATGCAGGTCTCCAACCACATTTGGATAAGTGGGGTTCATCTTTTTTTAAAATTGTTTTATACCAGAATCTTGCTCTGTCTCTCAGGCTAGAGTGTGGTGGTGGGATCTTGGCTCACCGCAACCTCCACCTCCCAGGCTCAAGTGATTCTACTCCCTCAGCCTCCTGAGTAGCTGGTATTACAGACGCCTGCCACCATACCCGCCTAATTTTTGAATTTTTAGTAGAGATACGGTTTCACCATGTTGGCCAGGCTGGTTTCGAACTCCTGACCTCAATTGATCCACCTGCCTTGGCTTACCGAAGTGCTGGGATTACAGACAGGAATCACTGCATCTGGCCCATCATTTATTTTTAAATTGAAGGAGTGAAATTAAATATTTTGTCATCCACATGCTTTGAATTCAAGCATGAGAGTAAAATTGACAGAGGTTTAAAATTATATATCAGGTACATTGTTAATGATGGCTACCTTAAAATGTCCCCAATTTGTGTGAGAGGTATGGATATAAGAGAAGAGGAAGAAAGTTCAAGCATTTATTTCTCAAAATAGAGCATTACTACCATTCTGATGGCACAAATAATCCATGCTTAGTTGTAAAATAATAATAATAATAAAAGATGACATAGGAAAGTATGAAAATGAAAACAAAGGCTGGGTGCACTGGCTCACATCTGTAATCCCAGGCTTTGGGAGGCTGAGGTGGGAGGATTGCTTGAGTTTGAGACCAGCTTGGCTAACATATCCAGAAGGTGTCTAAAAATAAAGGCCGTGTACAGTGGCTCACACCTGTAATCCCAGCACTTTGGGAGGCCAAGGCAGGCAGATCACAAGGGCAGGAGATCAAGACCATCCTGGCCAACATGGTAAAACCCTATCTTTACTAAAAATACAAAAATTAGCTGGACATGGTGGCAGGCGCCTGTAGTCCCAGCTACTCGGGAGGCTGAGGCAGGAGAATTGCTTAAACCTGGGAGGCGGTGGTTGCAGTGAGCTGAGATTGCGCCACTGCACTCCAGCCTGGTGACAGAGTGAGACTTCATTTAAAATAAAATAAAATAAAAATTTAAAATATGGGCAGGCACAGTGGCTTATACCTGTAATCCCAGCACTTTGGGAGGCCGAGGCGGGCAGATCACCTGAAGTCAGGAGTTCAAGACCAGCCTGCCCAACATGGTAAAACCCCATCTCTACTAAAAATACAAAAAATTAGCCAGGCATGGTGGCACGTGCCTGTAATCCCAGCTACTTGGGAGGCTGAGGCAGAAGAATCACTTGAACACAGGAGGCGCAGGTTGCAGTGAGCGGAGATCACGCCGCTGCACTCCAGCCTAGGCAACGATGAGAGACTCTGTCTCAAAAAAAAAAAAAGACGCTTCTTGTATAAAGGGGTGTGTGAGGTGCCTTCAAAGAAGAAAGACAGACATTAATATCAGATCCTTCCCTAAGAAAATGTTACAGGCCGGGCGCGGTGGCTCACGCCTGTAATCCCAGCACTTTGGGAGGCCGAGGCGGGTGGATCACGAGGTCAAGAGATCGAGACCATCCTGGTCAACATGGTGAAACCCCGTCTCTACCAAAAATACAAAAAATTAACTGGGCATGGTGGTGCGTGCCTGTAATCCCAGCTACTCAGGAGGCTGAGGCAGGAGAATTGCTC